>NC_090288.1:35396838-35742672 GCF_037392515.1 Haliotis asinina
TTTAAATGTTAAATCGTGCGCACGAGATACTATAGCGTGCGCACGGTATAGTATAGTGTGCGCACGATTTAACAAAACGTGCGCACGATTTAACAAAGCGTGCGCACGATATAGCATATTGTGCGCTCGATTTAGCAAATCTTGCAACACTGACATGGTTTCAAATGGCTTTGACACGACACGAGGCATCAGTATTTCGTGCGCACAATTTAGTATATCGTGCGCACGCTATAGTATCTCGTGCGCACGATATATGATTTAAAAAATCTTCTCCCGTCATATCGTGCGCACGCTATATTATAACGTGCGCACGCTTTCGTATATCGTGCGCACGCTATATTATATCGTGCGCACATTTTAGTATCTCGTGCGCACGAAATATATATTTAAAAAATTCTCATACTCATGTCCCTTCAGCGCTTCCGTACTATATATTTGATACTTCAAAATAGTTATATCTGACACTTCAATTTCAGCCAAAATGGACCTGTGCGACGTATATCATCTACCGTTTGCTGATTGCCGGTTATGCATGTTTTGCTCTTGCCAACGTCTTCATCAGAGCAGCGGCTAGAGAGGACCAAGTCAACGCGATATCACCCAACGCAACAGAGCCACGTCACTACCACTCAATGGTGTTTCTGACCGTTTGGTCCTACCTGCTTCTCACCTGTCATCTGGTACTAGCGCTCATAATAGCTCTTGTATATATAAAACACTCAAAGACGTCATCAACGGAATGTCAGCTGAAAAGCGTCTCCGTTTCCGGTTTTTACGACAACGCGTCCTTCACCCCCGATAACGCCAGTGGTTTGGTGAGAGAAAACAACAAAAGCGTGTTCTTGGACAGTGAAACAAATGTCAAAATTATCGACGGTTTCAAATCAGATGTCAGCGCTTCTCCTATAACAGATAAAGATAATGGCACAGTCACCCTTCCTTGGTTTTCTAAAATATCGTGGGTCCTTTCAAACATATTGTCCACTTTCGCTATTATTGTGACGACAATATTTTTCGGTGTGTTATACACACCGACGGCCGGTATATCCCTCGAAGACGTAAACGTCCACGCCCTTAACACCGTCTTCATCGTCGTCGACAACTTCATTAGCGCCCGCCCCGTGCGACTTCTACACGTCATATATCCCGTACTGTACGGCCTCATCTACGTCACTTTCAGCCTCATCTTTTGGTCAGTTGACCATCGCAACGTCATCTACCCCATCGTGTTAGACTGGAACCACGTCGGACTCACCCTTGGCGTCACTAGTGGCATCGTGGTGTTAACGTTTGTACTTCACACTGTTCAGTTCGGGTTATATCGTTTGAAACTTTTTGTTTATGGCAAATGTCGTTCAGTCTAACGTTGCCATTGTTTTCAGTTTTATCAAAACTGATTCATCCATGACCCAGAAAACTAAAACCGGTGTACTTACCTGTGTCAAGCTTTGATGATTACCAGAGCCTAGTTTTTCGAAGCTCTATTGACGCTAAGATAGTCGCACGTTAATGTTAATGTATGGCACTTAAGAAAATCTTAGCGCTAAGAGAGCTTCGAAAATTTATGTCCTTGCTCCATACATCTATATACACATCATTGTCAACTGCGTTCATTTGACAATGTGTGTTGTACTTTTGTTTCATGTATATTTGGGACAAACGGGGGGTAGCTGAGTGGTTAAAGCATCTGCTGGAATCGCGGGTTCGATTCCCCGCATGGGCACAATATGTGAAGCCTATTTCTGGTGTCCCACACCATGATATTCCAGTAATAAAGTTAAGAACGGCGTAAAACCACAGTCAGTCACTCATGTTTATGACAATGTGAACATCGTGCGTAGTTTATTCATTGTTTAGCGTGTGATCAGTCATTTTCTTGACAATTCCACTGCAGCTTCTTTGATAACATGACATGTATGCTTTTTAGTTGTGTTGTGTTCAACAACCCTGTTGTCGCTATTGATCATAGTATTCTGGTCGCTGTCAGTATCAACAGAAACTTAAAACCTGCGACCGTAACCAGCGTGAATCCTATGACATTACGAGTGATAGTTACTTTCTTCCTTTAAAGTACATGCTTTCTGGTGAAAAATGAATCTCGTGTTGTCTCATTCAGGCGTGTTTCGCTGTTGCCATAGAAACCTAGATGGTCGACGATCGAAATCTGCAACTGTATTTATTGGTTATTGGTTCCAGCTCATGTTCTGTGTGATGTAGTAAGGTCAGGTTGGAATTTAGCTCAGCCATGCCCAGTGACAGTAAGCGTTCGTTTTAATGTCAGAGCAAGGCAAATATTTTTTCTACCTGTGCTTGTTAAATATCCTATCCCTCCCAGTCCCTCTTAAACATCGCGTCTTTCTCGCCCTCTGTCGAATATCCAGTCCATCCTGGTCCCTCTCAAACATCCAGTCCCTCCTGGTCGCTGTCAAATATCCAGCCCCTCCTGGTCCCTGTCAAATATCCAGTCCCTCCTGGTCCCTGTCAACTATTCAGTCCCTCCTGGTCCCTCTTAAATATCCTGTCCCAACTAGGCCCTTTCAAATAACCAGTCCCTCCTGGTCCCTGTCAATTATCCTATTCCTCCTGGTCCCTGTCAAATATCCTGTGCCTCCTGGTCCCTGTCAAAAACCCAGTCCCTCCTGGTCCCTGTCAAATATCCAGTCTCCCATACCCTCTGTCAAACATCCAGTCTCTCCTACCCTCTGTCAACCTCAACCCAGAACATTTAGTGGTTGTTACCTTATTGTATATGACTATACTATTGTATAATAATTTTAACGGTTATTTATAACCACTCACTTGTCCATGCCCAAGGCGCTAACTTATTACTACCACAGATAACCCAACCTGCCCCTGAGGCACTAGAAGGTCATATGACATCCCGCCGGGTACCCTTCGTGAACAATTCGTGAACAAACTCACATGCTTAAGGTGAGATCACATGTATCGCATGTGCTTCGATGTAGGGCAGGACCTAAGTCCAGGAAACTCTCAGGAATCAAGCTGCCAAACACGGTCACCCATCGAAGTACTGTGTGCGACCGATCTTGCTTAACGTCACGTGATTTTTGACCTGGGCATCATGCACAGGACCACACACCACCGCAGTATTTGATTACATAGCATCCTTAGACCTGTCATCCTGTGTAGTCTTGAAGCAAGTCTAGGTTGTTATCCGATGAGTTATGGTCCAAAAGTGTGTCAGCTGATTACACCAGGTTACAGATTGGCTTAGTTTAGTGTTTCAAGCAGGAGTACATATTCCCATGTTACCAGTTCCATATTAATGACATTTGGAAAAAATGAATTACATGAATAACTTAATGTGAGAATAACAAGGTTAATTATTTTGAGAAAAGTCATCAATCTCCGGAAGTGTGGATTATGTATTATTATGTGCGTAATAATTTCTGTGATTTTTTTTTTTCTTTTTTCATTTTTTAGCGAAGTGTAATGCATATTGTGCGATTCTCAATGGTGATTGGTCACTTGACGTCATATAGGGTCATGTTCCTGAATTGATCCGGTTTTTATTTGTGGTTGTGTGGTGGGTGTGCATTAGGTCACTGTTCCGGGAAGTCATAGTTAATTGCGTCCCTCATCCTGTACAGGATTCGCTGACTGTCACTCGAGCAATCGAAGACTATGACGACCTGTTAACAGTTTACCCGTGCTTGTGGTTTTAACCAAAATGAATTACTTTTATATGTGACCCTCGGCCTTTTGCTGCAACTAAGATGGGATCCTCTTTGCCACGTTAAACATTGGATGTACAAATGTACACACTCTCACTTACATACGCACGGACGTACATATGTAGAAAAATGAGACATGAGACCGCAAACCGTTAGTCCCTACTCATCCACATGTTTACATATGTTCGCATTAACAGCGTCTGAAATATCGAATCCTGCCCGTGAAACAGTGATACTTTCTATTCTTGTAGACGTAATTATCAGAAATCCTCCCGAGTGTTGTTGTTTTTGTTTGTATTTTATTGGGTTTTTTATTTATGTATATTTTGCTGGTGTTTTTAACAGCTGTCAGTGATCACATTGACATCACAATGACGACTTGTTTTGTATATCATTATGAGTTTTGACAATCAGTAACAATTTAGAATTATGTTAGGCAAGACTTCCCGTTCACTGCGGTTTAATCAGATTAAGAGCTAAGAGTGGTATATATAGGGGTGCGCCTATGTTACAGTATAGGAGATGCAACCGTCGTAGTGCAACGATAGCTTTGTGAAACCGGACCCAGGACACAAGTATTGTCAGTCGTCATGGTGACGGATAGAAGCGCCATCCATATGACTTGGTGGACATATGGTCACTAGGTATGTATCTCATAGGTAAATAGGTAAAATAGTATACTGCACCTGTTCTGTTTCTACAATTTTGAATCTTCTTTGAAGAAAACAATTTTTCATTATTTTTGTCCTATATAAAATGTCCGTTGTTGAAATTCAGCGTTGGAATATAACAAATTAAAACAATTAACGGCAGTTATAGCAACAAATAATTTGTAAAGGATTCGAAGGTAAAACATTTGTCAAATTTATATTCGTGAAAATAGTTATTAACGGATGTATAAGTTTATGTATTTATGAATTCTATGTTCTTAGGGGTTTCTTTGTGTTATTTAGTGTCCTCTGTGCCTTCATGTACTTTGAACGTGTTATGGTCCCATTTCACATGCTTGAATGTATGTGTCCATCAACTTTGATAGTACATTGATACCTTCACAATCATGTTACACTGTCATATTTAGGAGTACTTGACACTGTTTTTATATCACCTGTGTTACCTGTGAAATCAAAAATAGGTACTTTGAACTTTGTGTGACAATCAAATGTATGTGGCGTGTTATTTATCGAAAGATAATGACGACTTGTTATCATGAACACAAATTAGCTATATATGGCCGCGCTGGTTCATGTTACTGTTAGTTTTTACTTGTTGAAAATTACCTGTCGAAAAACTAATGAAAATAGCTTACTTTCTTCGTTGGTTTGAATAAAGTTAACATGTTCTTGATAAATGTAGGTTTTTTTTAATATTAATTTGAAATATGAGCGTGTGTGTGAGCGTGTTTCTTGTGCGTGTGCGTGTGCGTGTGCGTGTGCGTGTGCACACCAAGGATGATTGATATTTATACGAGCTGGAGCATGTAACGAATCGTCTTACGACATATTTCGCTGTACAAAGTTGGACTTTCACTACTACATATATTAATAATTGTTTCAAATTGTTTATGTTTATTGTTTCTTGAATTTTTTAAAATTTTAATTAAATTTGATAGCATTTAATGAGAAACGCACCGTGAATTAGCTGCAATATTGTTGCGTTTGTGTATTGCTGGTTTTACTGACTGACTGACTCACTCACACACTCACTCACCCATTCACTCATGCACTTGTTAAACACATTGCTATGTAAGGTAATCATAAACGGTGCTTAAAGACATACTCCAAGATTAATTCAAACCCGGCATCGTCATGCGTTTATATTGAGGATCGTTTTACGCCGCCTTTAGGAATATTCCAGGAATATTCGAGCAATATTCCAGCAATATCACGCTAGGGGAAACCAGAAATGGGCTTTACACATTGTACCCTAGTGTGGAATCGAACCCAGGATTTCGGTTTGGCGAGCGAAAGTTTTAACAGCTGGGGTGCCTATGGATTCTCTCAGTTCTGTAGGCAATCAAGTGGTTGACAAGATGGCATGCATGTAATTTCAGTTGGGATACGATGACATGTGTCAACCAAGTCGCCGTGCATGCTGATCCCCTTTAGACGCCTTTTATGACAAGTTGTTGAATATCAGCTCTAACCCGGATCTTCACCAATACACACAGTAGTCACCTGTCAAAACACTAAAACAAATGTCTATACATCCCCAAACACATACACACAGCCTCTATACATGCATTTGCAGTGGACGGAAGGTAGAGGGTATAAGCAACTGAATGAATGAAAAAGTGAATATTTTCAAATCTCTATAACAAATTGTATCTCTCAAGCAAAAGGTTTTCTCAGGTAACTTCTTATTGTTTATATCCTCGTCATATGTGGACAGTGGAGGCTGTCAAAACCGGCATTTGTCCAATTCAGCAAGTTGTCAAAACCGGCATTTGTCCAATCCAGCAATTTCAGTCTTCTCTGTGGCATGTACATTTATCATCATCTCTACAATCCAGCACATTGTCTAAACCGGACTATTTGTTCAGACCCAGTGAGTGCCGGTTTTTAGACAGCTTCCACTGTACGTTGCTCCAAAATGAATTGTGCAATAATTGCTTAGTAGGATAACTTGTGCCCAATCCTTTTCTTGAATCAATCAACGAACTTGTACGGCTTATTGCAGGTGAAATCGGGAGGTGCATGTACTATACATAATTATAACAATATGATTGTGATGAAAGCATCTCTAACATTTGTTGATTCAGAATGCAAAACTCTCGTTCGCCAAGCAGCACAAAAGCTCTTACGAGGTAAACAGGTGTCCATTTTGCGGGAACTTGGTCTATTTTCAGTATTCCCTGTAACTCATCTCAAAAGTTGCAATAAAACGTGAGACGCTTAATATATGAACACATGGTTAATCAGTACGGTACTATCATATAGGTGGAATCTCAGCTGTTCATTATCCTCTAAGTTAACGAATTAACTTCCCGAAGATTGCTACTTGTTACAGCGGATAAACTGAGTTCATTTCAATTACTAACCTGGTTATTTTTAATTCTACCATGACTTCAGTAAATACTGGATTTTGATTGGTTAATCAAAGTCATTCAGAGGTATATAATCACACGCGTTCGGTTTTAAATCAAATTTAGAGCTATTATAATTTCGTTTTACACCTCTGATTTTCCAACACAGTATGTTTATCTCCTAAGTATGGACGTACTCATTGCAGTGTTGCGCGTTATTAATCCAATCAATGGCAGGGAAACATATTTACATTAAGATTGCAAAGTTAACATTATGTTTGGAACGGTGAGCGTTAATGTTTGATTGTGGAAATGTTTCCAAACGTAAACCTTCAAACACAGAAGTGAAGCAATACCATTGAGACATACGTAGGTTCTGGTGAAAGGATTCATGTTCACGTTACCATGTTCTCGATATTACGTTTGGCGACATTGTTGGGAAGCATGTAACCATGTTGTGGATATTATGTTTGACGACATTGTTGGGAGGTATGTAACCATGTTGTGGACAATACGTTTGGCGACATTGTTTGGAAGCATGTAACCATGTTGTGGACATTACGTTTGGTGACATCGTTGGGAGGTATGTAACCATGTTGTGGACAATACGTTTGACGACATTGTTTGGAAGCATGTAACCATGTTGTGGACATTACGTTTGGTGACATCGTTGGGAGGTATGTAACCATGTTCTGAATATTACGTTTGACGACATTGTTTGGAAGCATGTAACCATGTTGTGGACATTACGTTTGGTGACATCGTTGGGAGGTATGTAACCATGTTGTGGATATTACGTTTGGCGACATTGTTGGGAGGTATGTAACCATGTTGTGGACATTACGTTTGGTGACATCGTTGGGAGGTATGTAACCATGTTCTGAATATTACGTTTGGCGACATTGTTGGGAGGTATGTAACCATGTTGTGGATATTACGTTTGACGACATTGTTGGGAGGTATGTAAGCATGTTGTGGATATCATGTTTGGCGACATTGTTTGGAAGTATGTAACCATGTTGTGGACATTACGTTTGGTGACATCGTTGGGAGGTATGTAACCATGTTGTGGATATCATGTTTGGCGACATTGTTGGGAGGTATGTAACCATGTTGTGGATATCATGTTTGGCGACATTGTTTGGAAGTATGTAACCATGTTGTGGATATTACGTTTGGCGACATTGTTGGGAGGTATGTAGCCATGTTGTGGATATCATGTTTGGCGACATTGTTTGGAAGCATGTAACCATGTTGTGGATATTACGTTTGGTGACATCGTTGGGAGGTATGTAACCATGTTCTGAATATTACGTTTGGTGACATTGTTGGGAGGTATGTAACCATGTTGTGAATATTACGTTTGGTGACATTGTTGGGAGGTATGTAAGCATGTTGTGGATATCATGTTTGGCGACATTGTTTGGAAGTATGTAACCATGTTGTGGATATCATGTTTGGCGACATTGTTTGGAAGTATGTAACCATGTTGTGGATATTACGTTTGACGACATTGTTGGGAAGTATGTAACCATGTTGTGGACATTACGTTTGGTGACATTGTTGGGAGGTATGTAACCATGTTGTGGATATCATGTTTGGCGACATTGTTGGGAGGTATGTAACCATGTTCTGGATATCATGTTTGGCGACATTGTTTGGAAGTATGTAACCATGTTGTGGATATTACGTTTGACGACATTGTTGGGAAATATGTAACCATGTTGTGGACATTACGTTTGGCGACATTGTTGGGAGGTATGTAACCATGTTGTGGATATCATGTTTGGCGACATTGTTTGGAAGTATGTAACCATGTTGTGGACATCATGTTTGGCGACATTGTTGGGAGGTATGTAACCATGTTGTGGATATCATGTTTGGCGACATTGTTTGGAAGTATGTAACCATGTTGTGGATATTACGTTTGACGACATTGTTGGGAAATATGTAACCATGTTGTGGACATTACGTTTGGCGACATTGTTGGGAGGTATGCAACCATGTTGTGGATATCATGTTTGGCGACATTGTTTGGAAGTATGTAACCATGTTGTGGATATTACGTTTGACGATATTGTTGGGAAATATGTAACCATGTTGTGGACATTACGTTTGGCGACATTGTTGGGAAATATGCAACCATGTTGTGGATATTACGTTTGGCAACATCGTTGGGAAATATGTAACCATGTTGTGGATATTACGTTTGGCAACATCGTTGGGAAATATGTAACCATGTTGTGAACATTACGTTTGACGACATTGTTGCAAGAATTGATAACGTAGACAAACGGCATATTTTTTGCAATAAATGTGCAAGACATATCACAATAAGTGTCAATAAATACTTAAACAAAAATAGAAACAAAACTTATGCTCAGTTTCCAATTCGCCAAAACAGTCCAGACTGGAATTTAGATTTATTTTTAAATAAATAGATACATGAATGAATGAATGAACGAATGAACGAACGAACCAACCAACCAACCATCCAACCAATCAATCAGTCAGTCAGTCAGTCAGTCAGTCAGTCAGTCAATCGAAATTTAAGACATGGAGAGCATTACTGAATTCAAGTGCATGTATAGTTTATCTGACAGCGTTACGTGATAACAGTATTTCATCATCACGTTGTCTTAATTAGGTTATCATGACATGCAGAATCGACATTTGTGTCTGTGTCATCGCGGTATGAACTGTTGTCATGACAACGAAGCCTTTTACCGCAATCGTGATATCGTCCAGTCGGATATCAAATATCCATTTACGCATGTAGTCGGGTAAACTTTATGATCAGAAGGTTGCATCTGTATCAGTTGACAGTGACCCGTCTGATTCTCTCTCTGTCTCTCTGTCTGACTCTCTCTGTCTCATACTGTGTGAATGAGAGATAGACAGACATATACACTGAGTGACAGAGAAATTGTGTGTAAGTGTGAGAGAGTGTGTGTGAAAGAAATCGAGCGTTATGAGAAAGACAGAGAGTCTGTGTGCGTGCGTGCGTGTGCGTGCGTATGTGCGTGTTGAGAAATAGTGTTCACATTACTTTGCCCATCGACCTTTGGAGTCGATCTTGCATTTTCGGCGTGATAAGAGATCGTTTTATTCAAACGGGCCTGCGTACTAGCATGCGTAACCCTGTCTTAACCCTGTCAGAGATTGTGTTTTATTTACCGGAGGCATTAATATCAACAACTGTTGAAGTCCCGTCATTTCAAGATGAACATTACAGTAGATTCAATCTCAACACTATTTCAGAGTAAGCCATTTTAGATAACATGCTTCTTTTTATGAACAAATCGATCATGTCTTATGGCCTGTAGAGTTTCCGCAAAGGATCTAGACAGGGTTAGACTACATGTTGTTTAGGGTTTCGTGTTCCGGACGTCCAGTGTTCCTTCTTGAGGGATATGCGTTGTCGTCCATTTCAAGATTTCATTGAGTCCATTTCGGCTGCAACCAACACCACATATGGTCCTCTAGCTCCCACTGACAGCCTCATCCATCATGCTGCGTTATCAGAGCCGCGACGTTACCAGTGTAACTCATTGGAAGGAGATTGCTTTTAGTTCCTGTGTTGACGAAACCCTTGACGCAGAATTCATGTTTGCTTATAAGATGTTGCTGTCAAATCGAAGATTAAGTAAGGTGAAGTCTTTTTTTCAGTTTTAGGTAAAGTTTAATGTCATGTGTAGCTGCTTGAACTAGACTCAACGTATCCGGTTTTATACAGGTAAACACTGCAAAGGACGCTCCGATAGAGAAAACATGATGCCAGCGTCTTTCCCTGTGTTTCCCACAATCTGACCTACCTGAATTTTCACTCCAACGCGAAATAATACAAAGTTGTGTTCTCTCAATATTCCCCGCCTCTTTGGCTCTGGTGTGATGAAACGTTATTGATTTTTTAGTAAAATCGTTACTGATTGTTTGTTCACATTTTTCAACGGCTCGCTTTCGTGCTTATTGAAAGGTAGCATGTTTTCTCCCTAGGGTGGGTAATAGCAATAGCTATCTTTAACGTCTCCATGACGAGGCCAAGGGGTAGAACTATACTACTTCCAGCTCCGGGTGGATGCTATGGTTTATACCACGTGTTATGATATTCATACTACAACAATAAAGGCATTTTCTCATTCCATTGATGCATATGCGAAATTCAAAGCGGTGCGGTGCGGTGCGGTGCGGTGCGGTGCGGTGCGGTGCGGTGCGGTGCGGTGCGAGAGTCGTGCAACACAGTGGAGTCCCGTTGAATTCCGTTCCAATGAATGCTATTCATGTTTACGTGAACCATCACGTAACGTTAAACTTTTGAACATTTAAAATCAACTATACCTTATACTCTGACATCAATGTTTACTTGTGAGTTTGAGCGTGTGTACGTTTGTGCGTACGTGTTTCGGGAATCTGTTAACTGACTCATCTATAGGAGCCTTCCTTTAAATGAGCATATAGGTTTCGTAGGTTTCCCTCAAGTGATAAACGACCCTGTCGGAGATCAAGATTCGAGTAATGAAGTAAGAGAGTACTCTTAGCGCTTAAATCGCTTTGTGCTTATGGGCCCTGCAGATCACTTCGGGTTGTGTTCTCATGAGAGCGTTACGTAACTGAAGTAATGGATGATACTCAGATACACCCAGACAAAGATAGCAATTTGACTACTTTCCTTAGCAACCGTCACATGATGACCTTCACTATCTCTACGTTTAGTCGTACAATGCTTGGTGAAACCCGACACTGACAATCGGTGCAAAAATTCTTCAAGATAATCTCAACAGGACACGTCTGCTCGCCCGATATCAGGTGATCGTCCCTCCGCTTGAGAGGCGGCGTCGCAGGAGACGACATGTGTCGCAATTCCCACCAGTGACACAGCAGCCGGCGTGTGAAAGAAGGCTTTCCTTGTCTCGATCCATCAGCTCCAGTACAACATGTGGAGACTGGCATTTTACCAGTATCCAAGCTGGACATGATGATCACGCTCTCAAGCGTCTTCACACAACTAACTAAAGTAAAGTTTGACAACCAATGTTTTCACGCTCGAGTTTGAGAGTGTGAACATTCCAACAACTCACAACTTAATAAAAAGACCGTGTGTTGTCCAATTTGGGTTAGCCACGTGAAGGCCGATTAACTCTATGTTAAAGAAAGTAAAGAGAGTGAGCTCAGTTTTACGCCGCACTCAACAATATTCCAGCTCTATGACGGCGGTCTGAAATAATCGATCGTGGACCAGAAAACCCAGTGATCAACAGCAGCAGTGAGAACCTATCCCCGCAATCGGAAACCAATTCATTTGTCAAAATAGTCGACGAACCTGACCACCCAATCCCTTTAGTCGCCTCTTACGACAAGCATAGTCGCCTTTTATGACATGGGTTCCTGAAGACCTATTCTACTTCACGGCTCTCTATGTTAAAGTACGGACGCTAAGATAGGTCTAGCTCTGGCACTTTGTGATCGCGTTGTGATGAGCATCTTCTATCTGTGTTGTAAGGATAACAAGTACTTATTTAACGACTAGCGTAAATGTTTTAGGTATATCAAGACGGTCGAGGCAGAACATGGGGTGGGGAGGGTTGGGGTGTATATCAAGAGGTGACTGACGGATCAGTTGGTCCCACTGACTTAGCTGGTGCATGTCATCATCGATTGCTCGATTGCTTTAAGTTGTTCACTGGCCACGTACGTTACCATGGGCGGATGTGCCACTAATGTTTGTTCATGTACAGGCTCAGGGAACATAAACAAATTCTGAGGGTACTTCAACCATGGACCAGTGAACAACGTATTTATCTTACCGAACACCTCAGTGTTAATTTTGAACTGTTTGAAGCACGGGTATTGGATCATAAGATAAGGCGTACCGGAGTTAGACAACCGCCCAAACAAGGAGTACCAAACGAAAGCCCACAGTTTGTCATTTCCAGCGGGTAACATTGAAAATGTTACTCGATTATAAGCGTGGTACATTGACTGGCTAAGCCAATCAGAAAACGACATTTATGTGTGAGGTAAGACACGTAGATGGAATCAGTGACGATGTGTGATGGAACACTGACAACAAACAAAAAACAAAGATACTATAAGTCTGAAACAAAACATATTATCCATTTATTCACCTAGAATGATGATATGTCTGTTCTGCCTATGAAGGTAACATGAATGCTCGAACTGTCATCAGTTTATCTTGATGTACTGGCTAATAAATCTGAGCTAGCTAGCACTTCATGTTAAAGCTCTAGCCGAGCAACATATCCTAAGTTTGCAGAGTATCAGTGCTATGCAGATTTACACTGATGGATCTAGGGGCCCAGTGGCTGGGCCAACTTGCACAAAGTGATCTCAATGCTACAATGATTGTAACCCCCATTCTCCGATATAGGTTTAAGATAGTCGTAGCGCTAAGATTCTTTGTGCAGGTGGGCCCTGGTCGTGTTGGTGCAAGTGTCTTCATAGCCACTGATAAAAGAGATATTTCTTTCACTTATCAGTATTTTCTGATACACCCGCAGCTATCATTTAAACTTTGCGTTGGATCCATTAAGACCTGTCAGGGTCATTTTCAAAGATTCTGTTACAAGCCATTCGGGCAGGGTCCTTCTCGGCTGGGGCGGTGGGGTAGCCTAGTGGTTAAAGGGTTCTCTCGTCACGCAGTTATTCCGAGTTCGACTCCCCACATGAGTACTATCTGTGAAGTCCATTACTGGTGTCCCACAACGTGATATTGCTGGAATATTGCTAAAAGCGATGTAAAGCCGTACTCACCCACTCTCTATTTCTCGACGAGGCGAGACTTAATCAATATTTTACTCGTCGATCGAATTAAGTAAAGATATTTTGGATGTTGAATTTTCAAGGATACCTGGCCATGTTGAATTACATGGAAATGAACAGGGGGCTGTTTCACAAAGTGACTGTGTATATCCACGCTAATCTCCTGTTCACAGTGATGGTAAACACTAGCGACGCCATATGACGTCATGTTTTACACGGACTTGTGACTCTTTTCTTTCCATGAGCCAATGAAGAACACGAAAATCAAGATTTCATTTCTCAAGTTTTATTCCAAATATACACTTTGAAATGATTACCATGTACAGTAATGTAAAACGAAAGAAAATTATTATCTATCCTAGCATTACTACCTGTACTGTTTTCGGGTGATCATTTTATAGTTTTAAAATTAGTGTGACATATATCTACGTGTAAAGCATTCTCTTATGATATACATTATTGCAAAATATAATATTTATTATATAAATAAATATAGTGTTATATTCCTCATGTATTCCTCAACATGATGTTCTAACTACGGTAGGGTGTACAATAGTTTTTTAAAAGTATATATAACCTAACTTCTAGTACATTTGAATAACTTACATTATAACTACTCTTAGGTTTCTAAGATTTTTACAGCATGTAGATATCATGTTGAACAAATAATTTCGCAATTATTTGTATTCCTTACACTGATATTATCTCGAATAGGAAAAACAAACCTGTGACCAGATATATTTTTAAAACAACATTTTCATTATTTGCATATTTCTCTAACAATATAAAAGGTAGGTAAATGAATACATGCAGTACAGTTCAAAACGTTGTACACGAGTCCAAATCTTAGGAATCCATGTTGGCATCAAGGGTACAGCATGATATTCCCAGTGCTGCATGTGTGAGCCAGTCTGTTCCCTCCAGCCAATCACAGGTCTCAACGTCAAATACCTCCACGTCAGCCAGTGCGTGGTTGTCTGATGACGTCACTCCACCAACGATGTAAATCTGGTTGCCTGAAATCAATCAAAAATATAAAACATCTCTAATGATTCAACAAAGTTTTACGCCACTTTGAGCAATATTCCAGCGATATCATTGACAGGAAGGGGGGCACTAGAAATGGGCTTCACACATTGTGCCATGCGGGGAATCGAGCCAGGTCTTCGGCGTGACAAGCAAACGCTTTAACCACTAGGTTACCCAACCGTCCGAACACGAAACAAGGACGATGTCAAATAACTGCCAAACGAACCATTTCGCAATCGGTGAAGAACGATCAGCTAGTTTAACCGTACATGTATTGATGATCGATCTCATTTTTGTTGTATGTGTGTGTTTTAGGTTTTAAGAATTGGTCTTCAGCAACCCATGCTTGTAAGAGTTGACTAACGGGATCGGATGATCAGGGTCGCTGGCTTGGTTGACACACGTCAGCATATCCCAAAGGCGTAGATGGACGCCCATTGTGTGCATCACTGGATTGTTCGGTTCAGACGCTTTACGTAACGACACCATGTAGCTGGGGTATTGCCGTGTGCGGCGTTAAACGACAAACAGTTAAATAACAATTATTCCGTGTGAAGACAATTTTCGCGCCTGAAACACAGCAAATCCATTTTATGATGAGCCAGGCTCTGAACTAACTTTAAAAAGGTCACAAGAGTAATCAAGAGTTATACCCTTGAACTGCCCTGCTCTACCTTTTACCTCGACAAGCACTTCAGACTGTAAATAAAACATGATGAAAGAGTGTAATTTTCGCGAACACGTTAACGCTTAATATCTGACATATTGTCCATCACAACATGAGAGCAATGGCCGATAAGCCGATAAGGTCACGGGGTCACGAGGTTATCCTGTACGGGATCGGCTTGTGATTCAACCAGCACCATGAACTAAGGCAATGTGAATTGGGTGATTTGAAGTTTATATTCACACCAGTGTGACCTCAGTGGTTTGTTATAGGATCAAGTCTAAGACTTTTCTGACTTTGTAAAATGTGTATGTGTATTCTTAACTATATGACTATATGGACAGAAATTCGTACCTTATGACGATTACAATTTATCATGTAATAAGATATGTTTAAAAAACACCTTCGAGGGCAAACATGTCGAGAGGTTCATATTTTCCATACGATGCCCTTCAAATTTCACTTTACGAGGAGGTGTTCCATGTCAAGCCTCGATTTCGAAGGGAACCAATCTTTCATTCATTAAATTTTACCATGTTTATACTTCGTTCATTCACAGATTTCGGAGATAACCTGAACTCGAGCTTCGTCTGCAATATTATTGTTCTTAAAACAGGGTTGTTCATTTGAGTATATTGTTCAGTGAAATACATAAAAACATATTCTTCTGTTATTATTTAAATCAAGGATTACAAATAACTGTCGACAAAAATGCGTACTTGTTTTATATGCGTATGGTAACTGTCGGTAAGTGGTGCTAAGGTCTTCGCCGAATTACGTTGATATTTTCTTCCGCCGCTATTACCGCTGATCGAGACGATATTATATAAGCGGATACTTCGTTTCGAGTTTAAATGATACATAATTCTTCGGTAACGAACAGAATATCATATTCGTGTCCATGTCATGCAGTGTTTACATTAACAGCGCTAAGGTGACTAAAACTCCCATACATTAACATAGACTTATGGTAGTACAACGGCACTCTAGACAACAGTTAAAACTGATTTCGTGGGGATCTTTCTTCAACAAGAATTTGCATACTTTCATTTAACCTTCAAAGCGTTAAGCGGCCTTCACACGGCAAACTTAAGTCTGACGACACATGTTGTAGAAATTTTAAAAGTTGTCAAACACATGTTGTCAAAGTTTCGTATCACTGGAGCGCCATGTATCTATCGGTGCGGCCATGTGACAGTTTCGTTGACTGTGATTGGTTGTTTCTGAACAACACGAGTTTGATAACACTTTACACGTCAAACTCGAGTTTAACCACATCGAAAGTTGGTGAGAATAAAGACCGTTCCTATTTCTCGACAAGGCGAGCTGTTGTCAAACTTTAGTTTGTCGTGTGAGGGCCACTTCAAACATTGCTTTGAAAAAAGTGATTGCCTCAAAGACAATTTGAATAGGAAATATGAAATCTAGGTCCTGATCAAGAACGCTCATAATTCGCGGCCGAAGAATTGCAGGGCAGTCGGATAACGGTATACATAGGTCGCCGCAGGCTGTTATCAACACAAACGGCTTATCAGTAGTATGTCCTTGGTAGAGAGTTCAAATATCCAGATATTGGTCGGGTAGAAGACTGTGCACACAAGCCAACATCCGGGGATCACCACGACAAATGTACATATCCCAAAGAATTATTATTGTTCACAGGAGGCAATGAGCCTCTATATCTCAAGGGTATACGACAATATACCAACCCATGACATGTCGTCCTTATACATAATCTAATTCCTGACATTCGTTTAGCGTTCTCCAAGAAGCCAATCCCATCGATTGAACTGAATTGACCTTTCTCTCTCGTAGATAGCAAGCAGCGACACATGATCCAAGTACTGACTGTACAAAATAGATGTATATGAAAACAAATAGATATAAGACAGCAACAAAAAAAAAGACAAAACATCCCAAAGAAAGAAAAAATTAAAACAACAACAACAAACAAACAAAAGAAAAAACCCAAACAAAGAACCCCCCAAAATATGTCAGTATATCACCGCGGTCAGCACCAGAAATGGGCTTCATACATATGGGCAATCGAGCCCGGGTCTTCGGTGTGACAAGCTAATGTTTTGAGCACAAGGCTGCCCCACTACACTTACTGCCATAAAGAAGTCGTACAACCATGGCCTTTCAAGGTCTGGCAATCACTTGGTACACGTCATTTACCAAGTCTTTGAAACATTAGTGCTGATATTAATTCTTCTTCGATTTTTAACAGTACTGCGTGTTTCTAGTCAGTTTGCAGGTATACCACGAACAGACAGAACAGTTTGTACCTGCAGTCCGGATACAAGAGCACTCAATACGAAACACCATGCACATATCAAAACATAGATGAACCATTACTATTGGTGGTGGTGAATCACATTCATCACGCACGTATTGTGTTACAAAATGGCAACTCGATATAACTAAATTTAAAATCAAATCTAGCTGTATTTAAAAGACGTTGATCTAAACCAATTTTATTATTTTATTTATGCAATATAATTGTAGAAAACATACAGATTTGACTTGCAAAATAATTTGACAATTCCTTAATTGTGTATGCTTATCACTATATTTTGAAATCTTGAGAAAAGGCGGCCAGCTAGAATTAATGAAAACTTCAGGACTATGGCACTCACACTGATAACATGAGAGAGAGAGAGAGAGAGAGAGAGAGAGAGAGAGAGAGAGAGAGAGAGAGAGAGAGAGAGAGAGAGAGAGAGAGAGAGAGAGAGAGAGAGAGAGAGAGAGAGAGAGAGAGAGAGAGAGAGAGAGAGAGAGAGAGATTGCATTTTGTTTTCTGATTTCATCGGATGTTTGTTTACATAACACTCACACGTCTGGTAACGTGAATGGGTCATTATGCAACTGTGTTATCGACAAATAGATTGCTAATCTATATATTGAACTTAATAAACCAGTACGACCTCATTTGCATACATATCGCATCGTGATGCCAGGTTTATCGGATGGTCCGTCACGCTGTCTACTCCACAATGATAAGTATCCTCATGAAGCGTTAACTGTGATGACGGCTTACACCCGTTATTCGCCCCGTTTCCCTGGTAACAGACAACTAATAATGCACATACCATTAGGTGACAAATGCCATCACCACGGTGCATGTTTTTTTCTTTCAAAGTGACAACGTCGAAATTGATCTTACAGAGGACGACGACCTTGATTCTGAATACGCTTTTCGCGTAACCGTGAGACGACTGCGCTTTCTAATCAAGATATGCGCTGACACAAATGGGCTGATAGATTGCATAACGGTGTTTACCAATCCTAGCAGCGTCACACGAAATGACCCTAGACATGACGACTGTGACATTGTGGACGTTAATATCTGCGGTATCAGTGACTGTGCATAAGTCAAGGCCACGTGAAGTCTGGAAACGTTATCTTTACATAATCACTAGCATGGGGATACCTGATTAAAAGAGTGTGTGAGTGTGGAACTTTCACTGTCAATCATTACCGTAAAAACTCTGTAGACTTGAACGTTTCCCTGTCCCCTGATAATGACGACGACGACGACGATGATGATGGTGATGATGATGGTGGTGATGATGATGATGATGATGATGATGGTGATTACTATGATATATGTAAATACCCTCCCCTGTGAACTATGAAGGACCGACAGTTTAACGGTTTTGTTATTTTGTGCTAATGGGTGAGTGAGTAAGTTTTGTTTTAAGCGGCGTTTAGCAGTATCACAGCAGGGAGTGGGGAGAAACACCAGAAATGGGTTTCACACATTGTAGCCATGTGGGTAATCGAACCCGGGTCTCCTGCGCGACTAATGGATCAAACATAAGAGGATTTACTGCCTGCGAGGGCGAACACATCGGGGTTCATATTTTTCATACGACGCCAAAATATAACTTTGTCATGGTAACGTGACGTCATGAGCGATGTCATGACGTCATGTTTCTTCTGAGACGTTGCGTTCTACATGCGGCGGTAGCCAGCCTGTGTTTGAAACTAGATATGGGTTCATTTTCCCCAATTTGACGACATCGGTAATGAACACAATATTACATGAACGTTTATCGTGCCTAAATTTCGATATATCCCTCGCCCTCGCTCGGGAAATATCAACATTTAGGCACTCGTGTCGTAAACACATTATGCCATGGACACTCATTTAGTATCCTCCATATATTCAGATTCAGGAATCTGTAAATTAGGTTAATGTAAAATGCATATCTGAACACTATTGTGAACGATTTTGGCGCGTCGTTTCCTACACGACTGGGTTCATTTCATAACGCTACCTTCATACCAAATAGCCGGTTTGGCAAAGGGTGTTCTTTGACACGGAGTCAAACCTTGTTTGGTCCCTAACTGTTCACAAGCATGGTATTTAAACTGGTTGTATGATGTGATCTGGGACAGAACAACCAACTCATTCTCTCCAGGCAGACGCACAATCGACTGGACTACTGAGGCGCTCTGGGGCTCCTCTCACAGAGCAACCATTACCTTTAACATTGCACTAAGGCTATCTTATTGACTCATGAACACCTTAATGCTTTGTGAAAGGTTAACTGCATGGTAAATAATTGGGCAAACACTGAAAATTCGATACGAGCCTCGGTCCTTATTCTTGAAACGTTCGTAGCCCTAAGAATTCTTAACTTTGATCGTAGCCAATGTGTTTAGAATGGGCTTAAGAAGTTCGTAGCGCTACGAACGTTTCGAGAATAGCTAGCCTGGACAAGTACATGACACACATGCGCGCGCTCACGCGAGCACACACACGCGCGCACGCAAGTACATCATCAAATAAACACACGTTTATTGAATTTTATTTCTTGGCATTTACGTATTTTAAGTTTACCCTCGTGAATGCACCTGAACATGAGTCGTACCATAAACGGGACTGCTGCCCGTCTAGAGGTGCATTCATGTTTGTATAATCGGGTACGGTCAAGGCAACAGCAATATTTCCTTGCACCGTCACATGACGAACAGTAAACACCAGCTGGTATTGCAGTTTACATGGCTTATCCACTTTTGAATGCCATGCTGACATACATGTATCTAGCTTCAGAAGAAAAGGTTATGCATATCTTACGAAACCATCCGTATGCCCCTCTTTCTAGACATTTAGCGTTGTGGGTGTCAGTGTTTAAAATAACCACACATTACGCAATATGGCTCGGATAGTTGACGTCAGTTGTTGCATAGCGTAGGACATGAAAGTCATAATTTAGGTTCAGATATACGTCCTCAAGGCTGTGTATTCAGTCAGTTAATTGAGGGATATAAAATTCAGGGCTGTTATTCTTGAAACGTTCGTAGCCCTAAGAATTATTAACTTTGATCGTAGCCCATGTGTTAAGAATGGGCTTAAGAAGTTCGTACGAACGTTTCGAGAATAAGAGCCCATTTTACCTATACGGTAATGTCCCGTAGTCTCGATCCCCTTTATTCGTCAGGTATGGTTCTCCATAATACAGACGAGACCTGTGAAGATGCGGGTTACAATTGATCTTCAGTAACCCATCTTTGTCTCAAGAGGCGACTGGTGGCATTGGGTGGTCAGGCCAGGTTCGTATTGTAGTGACTACACTGTAAAACATCCTTCAAACAGGTTGCTTGCATGTTGCTAAATACCGACCTCAGTAATGTTCCTGACCGCTATATGACGACGGTGTGTAACTATTCGTGTCTCTAGTGAATGACGTCAATAGCATTGTCCAGCACATATATTAATTGTCAAGATGGTCAGAAAGAAACCATCGTTGTATTTTCGGGTGATGAGCATGTGCACGGTATCCATTAGAACCAATTAATAAGTGTCGTAAGGTGAGATAATCTCAGCACTTCGGTTTTTATAACTCCCACTCTAAAACGCTTAAGTTCCACTATCGTGGGATCCCTTTGACCATCAGGTTCATAGCCCCCAGCACAAACCAAGCACAGCAAAGGTCTTGGTGTGTTTTTGCTTCTGTGTTTGTAATTTGAGTCGTATATGTAATACTCCCGCAAAATTCCAGCGGCCTGTAGGTATGCTGTCGGCGTGAGTTTGGACCAGACCAGCTAGTGCTTGATGTTTGAGCACCTGTCGAGTACGATGACATGTCACCAGTCTGACATCACGGAATTCGCCTGTAGCGACCAGCTGGGTTTACTGCTGACAAAGGGTCATCCATGTTTCTATATTTATCTATATTTATATATATTTATTTCCTTTGAAACGTTAAGGACTTAACCGGTCCCTATTAAGCGGAGGGTCTGAGGGTTTACTGAATTAATAAACGCCCAAGCACTTATTAGGAGAAATAGGGTAATTGACTAAAATATCAAGATCCGTGTTGTGTCTTCGTGGGGTACATATAAGCAAATACCTGATTGTGCGCCCGTGGTCAGCTACTGATTTACACAACCTATGTTCATTTATACACATGCAGGCGTTATATATAGCTGGACTAGTGCATACCGAAACACATATGGCTCATTAACCTATTCAGACACTGACCTACTTTTCTACAGATCCGAATTTTCTCGTTTGAAAGTGTAAATTGACATCACAAACAACTCTGGTTAAACTGAATTCCGATTTCTTGTTTCATAAGGGTTAATCGTATTTACAAATGAATTGCAATTTTAAACTTTAATAACACCGTCTTTCTACACTTCATGTCGAGGTTCAGGCAGCGTACATTAACTATGGAATCACAGACTGCCCCTGTTTGATGAGGCCCTGAAATGATTCACAATGCACCTGGCTTACTGGTTAAACCTGTTATGTTTTTCGCGCTTATTCATCGTAGTTCTGTAACAACGTAAAATGAGCTTGATGTAATATCAGTTCCGTCAGAGACCGCCAAACCTTTCTAGCGGCAGAGCCTCGTTTTGAGATTGCCACGATTTCAAAGTTTCCAGGTTTGTCAGAGCTCGCTGCACGACAGAGCACGCTGTGGGACATGTTGGCTAGGATGATAAGGAGCTTAGTGTTGCCATATACAAGTGCATAGACTTATCAAATCATACTGATTAATATTTATGCATCCAGTTAAATGACATAGTCTAACAATTCTGGACTGGTTATCGCGCTAAGGTGCGCCATAGGACGTACCACAGGAAACGAGACTGTTCTGTAATCAATTCTTTGACATGTTATGGCGTAAAACAAAACACAGTCACGATCTTACCGATCGCAGTAACACCGGCGTCGTGTCGAGGCACCCTGAGTATCTGCACACGATCCCACCGGTCGTGGTCGTCATCAAGACGAAGAATGGCGTCGAGGCTGGTGATGGCGTCACTATCATCGTAGAAAGTTGATCCACCAACCAGGAACAACGTGTCCTTGACCTCCACGAGACCGGCATGGCATCGGGGACCCGGAAGTGGATTCTTGCACAACCACCTGTCGAGGAGGATAAAATGTCCAACTGTGACATGTATATTTTGTTACATTATGAGGCATGTGAAAGTTCTGTAGGTGGGTGAAGCGAAACGAATAACTGATTCATATGTAGGTACTTTGTGGATGTTTCTGGGACAAAGGCCAGCATAAACCATAAAGGTCTAGAATAATTCAGCGACGAAGAATGATATACGGGATAGTTTTCCCATGTGTGCACCTTGGCCTTGTTTTGTTTCATGTGTCTGTTGTTTAACGCTTAACTCAGAAATATTCCTCAGTGTTCTGAAAAATACTACACGACATCGCAAACTGATTTTCATCATCATTTCCGTTCACAAACAATGTAAGAATGGATGATATCGTTGTTTCAAAGGGTCCATGATAACTATGTTTTGAAAACGTCTTTGAGTGGAGTCATTTAGAACGAGTAATATATGGACACGCTTTATGAATGAACAACTTCTATATTCAGATAATGATAATAATAGTGGGTATTTGTAACCGCGCCTGTATCCGTGCATTCGATGCTCGCTACAAAAAAAGGTGAATGTATGTTTAACGTATACATGACGTTACTAATGGTTAGAATTAAAAAAGGAAGAAAGATCTAAGAGAAGGCTATGGAGAAGTAATGGGTTTTCAGAAGTGACTTGAAAGAGTTCAGTGACTCGGCACATTTGATGTCAGCAGGCAGTGAATTCCAAATCAATGCAGCGGCGTACAGTACGGGCAGCAGCATTTTGAATTGTATGGAGTTTCTGTAATTACACTGAGTTCAATCCAGCATGGAGGCTATTACAATAGTCAAGTCTAGAGTAGGTGAGTGAGTGAGTGAGTTAAGATTTACGCCGCACTCAGCAATATTCCAGCTATATGGCGGCGGTCTGTAAATAATCGAGTCTGGACCAGACAATCCAGTGATCAACAACATGAGCATCGATCTGCGCAATTGGGCACCGATGACATGTGTCAACCAAGTCAGCGAGCCTGACCACTCGATCCCGTTAGTCGCCTCTTACGACAAGCCTTTTATGGCAAGCATGGGTTGCTGAAGGCCTATTCTACCCCGGGACCTTCACGGGTCCAAGTCTAGAAAGGACAAGAGATCTCACTACGGCATGGGCACAGTCTGTGGTGATGTATCAGCTGATTGAGCTAATGCTTCTGAGGTAGTGATGGCAGACATTACGTAGATGGTTGATGTGGGCCTCTAGTGATAGATTGGAGTCTATGTTCACACCAAGGTCCTTGGCAACTGAGCAGGGTTGAATGACAGAGGAGGCTACCTTGACACCTGAGACTGATACTCCATGCAGTTGCCTATGGCTGCCGACTATCAATAGTTCGGTCTTACTGTCATTGAGCTGAAGCATCCTAAATGTCATCCATCTCTTTTTGTCAGACACACAGTCATCTACAGTCTGCAGGTCTGTCAGTGGTGAGCTCCGTCTCAAGATGGTAGTGAGCTGGGTGTCATCTGCATATCCATACATGATGCGACGTTTTAATACAAATTTGTCACGCTGGTTTGAATTTGTATCGAAACGTCGTATCGTCTGAATAAAGAAGCTGTTCATCCATACAGCTTGTCATATATGTTTTGAAAAAATTTCTGCAGTGTCAGCACAACTAGCAGGTGAGTAAATGGGAGATGAATTAAAAATTATCACGAATGGGAAACATCAGTCTTACCGCTAGCAACCCCATTTCTAAAATCGACGTTAAACGCACTCAATTACTTACTCTGAAGTCACATAGGTACGTACCTATTTTTCCTCGGGTCGTAACATTCTACAGTGCCGAGAACAACCTTCTCATTCTCTGTTTCAAGGAAGCCACCGACGACGTAGACGAGGCCGCGATGTCCTGCCGCAGCCGCTCCTATCTTCGCTTCCGTCATGGCGCTCACTTCGCCCCACGTGTCGGTGTCAGGGTTATAGAATTCCACAAATGGCAAGCTCCTGGGTCAAGATCAAATGATTTAGGGTAAAATGTTAAAAACCATTGCTCAAGACACTCTAACCTATATACACTCGAATGGCTACGAATATAATTAATCAAAATCTCATTAAAACATCTACAAGCTGATTAGCTCAGCTGGAACAGTTACTGATACTATATGTACCTATTTTATAAACTTTTAATCTTTTGTAGGCCAAGAACAAAAAATGTCAATTAAGCCATACCCGTGATCCCACTGGATTTAATATGAAAACACATGCATCAGTGAGTGAGTATGTTTTTACGCTAAAAAGCAATAGTCCAGAAATATCACGGCGGAGGTCAAAAGGCATGTGGGATCTTATTATTGATTGAATCCAAACTTCAGTTACCCTCGCTTTATAACTGAAATAATTTCCTTCAAACTGAAATAAAAAAAATATATTTAAAGTACAAAATTTCACATACTCCCCAAATTCATTCTGCCCGCCAATGGCATACAGAACTCCGCCAAGAACGGCAACTGAGTGATACATCCTCATGTGGTACATGGATGCCACGCGTGTCCAGAAATTTCCATGTGGGTCATACCGATAGCAGATGTTGGTAGGGTTTGCCAGATCCCCGGGGTCGCTACTCTCAACCAACGACCCTCCTGGAAATAAATAAAACAAGTCACCTTTGCTGAAAATGAAATTATACGAAAGCGACATTAAATCCTTGACTATGTGCAGAGTTTGCTGTATTTGTTTTAAAAATATAGTTATCGCATTTTCGGTATAAAATGTGGCTTCTAAGTTGTAGGTACATGCTAAAAAGGCACGTTTATGGTACATGCTGGAAGGACGACATTAAATACTTGACTATGTGCAGAGTTTGCTGTATTTGTTTTAAAAATATAGTTATCGCATTTTCGGTATAAAATGTGGCTTCTATGTTGTAGGTACATGCTAAAAAGGCACGTTTACGGTACATGCTGGAAGGGCAGACGAGACTGGTGAAATGACGTCAATATAGTGTGACGCCATGCGAAAAGTGTATACGCCTGATAAAGTGCTGTAGGGGCCTTTGATGTTTTAGCAAATCATCTTAGAATTCAAGGCCCCGTTTCACAAAGCTCCCGTAACCCTAAGATCTCGTAAGTTTTCTCGTAGCATTCGCACACCGTATGTTACAGTGTCGTAGGTACGAATGCTACGAGAAATGTTACAGTGTAGAAGGTACGAATGCTACGAGAAACGTTACGGGATCTAAGGCTTACGGGAGCTTTCCAAAACGGAACTTAGAGCAGCACACATGTTAGTTTAGTACACATAGGGAAGCAATGAGTTGGGATTAGCGCCGCATTCAGCAAAAGTCAGAGGTCCACATGCACAAAACGATGTTAACCGCTAAAGTGATAAAACTCCAGCTTATATATAGAATTGTACTTCAGCAACACATGTTTGTCGATAGAAACGACTAACGGGATCGGGTGGTCACTCACTGACTTGGTCTTGGTTAACACACGTCATCGTATACTACATGTTGATGTTGATCAGTGGATCAGCGGATAGTCTGGTCCAAACTTGATTATTTACAGACCGTCGCCATGCAGCTGGAATACTGTTGAGTGGGGCGTAAAACAATATACAAACTAATAGGTTCTAAATTGCGCAGATGGATGCTCATGCTCTTGATCACTTGATTGTCTGGTCCAGACTCGATCATTTACAGACCGTCGCCATATAACTAGAATACTGTTGAGTGCGGCGTAAAACAACAGATAAACAATAAACCACCGGCATGTCATTCTAGTACTGGCTGCTAGGACTCACCGATGACGTAAACCTGGTCGTCCAGAACCGCCGACCCATGATGGTGCCTTGCATCCGGCAGTCGAGTTAACAAGCCCCAGGTGTTGGTGTAGGGGTTATACTCTTCCACAAGTCGACAGGGAACATCTCCGTCCACGGACCGGAAGGGGTCGATCCCTCCACTGGCTATCATTAGCGGAGGGCGGGGAGGGAGGGTCTGGTTGTGGGCGCTGTTTTTTGAGCTCAGTGCTACCAGTGGCGTCGGAACATAACAGTGTGCCCGGGTGAAACTTGTTGTGACGGTTTTCGGGTCTTCTTTCGTGGGGATGATCTGGAACTGAGAACCTCTAAATAACGTAATGGAACAAGGACATTTACACACTTTACTGAAGAAATACACAAAAGGGATTCATCTTCTTTTGATGCCAATTAAGAGTGAGTCGGGTTTTACGCCTCTTTTATTAAAAGCCCCGTTCACATGCACAATATTCACGTGTGTAAACATATATATATACGTGTGTAAACACATATATACGTGTGTAAACATATATATACGTGTGCAACAGTAAATTTACGTTGAGTTCACATTGAATTTATGTACAGTGAGTAAACTTGAAAATATGAATAATATATTGTCAAATTGTCTTATCTTGCCTCTTAAATTCAACAGAGAAAGATGCTCTCTTATCACTGATAAGTAGTGCTCTTGGAAGAGGTCAGTCTGTTTGGTGGACGGTCATGAATAGATATAGCAACAACAAAGACTGATACGATACTGATCGAATGAACAAACGTGTTTTTGATCTCACCGGCACACAACTTCAGGGTTACTTGAAAGCTAGTGACCAGGCTGTTCGCCAGGCTTTAGATGTACGAATGAAAGTTGCAACTGCCATATGCTAGATGCTTTCATCTTCAGACTATAGATAGAACTGTGGTCAATTTGTTTAGTGTTGGGAAGTCCACAGTTTATAAATGCATTCTTGAAGTTTTTCAGACCATGTGTGATGTTTTGCTTCCGGAATATGTAACTTTTACCCTAAAAGATGACATGACAGAGTATGCTCACATTGCAAATTTGCACGTGTAAATATACTTTTGTACCTGGTCCTGACTACATGTAAATTTGCATTTGGGGGTGGGTGGGTCGAATTTCCAAAGTAGGTATCTAGTACACTTGCAGCTATGTATGTATTCTCCATGTTACAACTCTGTGTATCACTTGCTCGATAACGGCGTTAGTACCTACGCCGAAACGTCGCACCCATTGCTACAAAGAAGTTGACTATCCATAGAACTTGGCTTTCCTTCACCTATACAACTTCTAAGATGTCTTTCAAAGTAGTCATAGTTATTGTAATCCACTTCGATACTGTGTGTGTGTGCGTGCGTGCGTTTTCTGCATGGAAAGGGAAGGGTAAGGGAGGTAACTCATATTATATAGAAACTAAACTTTCCGCCAGTCTCAATGAACATGAAGGCATCCTTAACATCGAAATGTTTTTTTGAGAACTTTCATTCGTTTTATTAGTCATTCAGTCAGTTTTATTAATATTATACTTGTTGCAAACTTGATTTCGAATGAGACTGACCACCACGGTATTACTAACCACTTTGAGGATGCATGGTTTATAACTCGAATTCTAACTGGCCCTAATACCTAATACCGTAGCCAATCGAATTGGAACATGGAAACTTAGGGCGGGTAATTTGAGATTAGGAGTGAGTGAGTGAGTTTAGTTTTACGCCACACTCAGCAATATTCCAGCTATGTGGCGGCGGTCTGTAAATAGTCGAAAAAGCCAGTGATCAACAACATGAGCATCGATCTGCGCAATTGGGAACCGAACTCCCGAGGGGCGGAGCCCCTAACATATATATATACCGTATATTGATGGGTAGTTACAACGTAGATGATCATTAAATGAAGCTACACAACAATAACTGAAGCGCGCGTAAAATCAATTTAACGACAGTAACTATAAGTATATAATTTAACCCCACCACCTTTCCCGGCCCGGTTGCCGTGCGGTAGAGCGTCTGTCTGCGGATCTGACATTTACTGTTCCTATCCCGCTTGGGAAAACATATGTAGTATCTTGAAAGATATTTTTCAACTGATTTCAAACACCCATCTATCATTTAAATGTTCATGTAAAGTTAGGACAAGTAAAACCTGTTCCTCCAAAGCAAAAACCTCAAATGTGGTTATTCTGGGAAAACAAGAGATGACCTAATATATAGTGAGAAGCGCACGTAAGGTTTATATATCGGTTGAAACCCATTTCTGATGTTCCCCGCCGTGATATTGCTGTGGAACATTGCTAAAGCGGCGGAAACCAAGGTCACTCAATCACTCACTCACTCACCTGGCCTTGTGATCGCTTAGTAAAACGCCACCCAGCCAGGTTACATAATAGATTTGCAGAAATGCGAGTCATGAACATAAAAAGGATGATCCACAAAATGTGTGATTAGTATTGGCCATATGATATAAAACTGCGGAGAATGTAAAACAATACCTACACATGTGGTTTTGAACGAGAAATAGCCTTCCATCCGTAATGTAAACAGTTAAGACATGTTTGCTCAGACTCAGTATACCATCAATATTCTACATAAGGAAAGCAGAAATGCGGTACTTTACCGACGACTTGCGCTTGCTGATGTTGACCTCACTTTCTCGTGGATGATACTGCCGTTCAGGGAGCACCCGCTGTGATGACGTCAAGGGACTTCCGCTATACTTCAGTGCCTGGTATCTGTAAGCACAGCAGTGATTACCATTATTAAATATTTAACATGTTAACATACTTGAAGGTTCCAACATCCTTTTGTTAAGTGGGGTGTCCAGCCCTTCATGGCCCTATTAAACACACCCCTCGAATCACCACGAACTGACAAATTTGAGAATTCGTAGTTGAAGCGTTATCAGGTCATTCTTAATTAATTCGTAATATAGTTGTAGTCAGGTCTTGTTATTCTTGAGCAATTCCAGTCGAATCCAACGGATCCAACTTTACCGTACCTGTGTCGTAACCGAATCGTGGAGTCACGAATTGAACCAGAAAATTTGCACAATTCCAAGAATCCTCACGAATTCTCAAATTTATCAATTCGTGGCTATACGTGGGATTCGTTGTCTGTGTGGAATAGGGGCATTACACGAATTTCGGTCGATGGATATCATGAAATATTTAGCAGCCGAGCGAATGCCAAAATGTTAAATGTGGTATTTCATTTCATTGATAATATATACGCAAAA
Organism: Haliotis asinina; assembly: GCF_037392515.1. NCBI lineage: Eukaryota > Metazoa > Mollusca > Gastropoda > Lepetellida > Haliotidae > Haliotis > Haliotis asinina. The sequence goes on from NC_090288.1 coordinate 35,426,421, forward strand.
CAAACTAAAATGAATACTTATGGCTTACTGTCAACCGTTTGTACGTATTATTTATATACGCCAGAATACTTTGTGCAAAGTAGATAACTCATATAAGCTGCATAGGAAGCCTGTCTTCTATATGCACTAGTCTGTTGTGTTTGGGTGATGTGCTAGTGTGTTTCAACATCCTTGTTTTTGACAATGTTTCACTTCACACAAACTCGACGAATATTGAATCGGTTGCTTTACTGCATGTTCTAACATGTCGACTAAAGTGCCTATTAAGCGCACAAAAAGTCGCATTTACCTTAGAGTATACATCACCTCACCAAGTTTTAGTAGATACATGACTCTCAAGATTTCGGCTGTTCCCATACTTTTTTGTAGTATATGTAATACTTTGTTTGTAGTATATATAATACTCCATGTCGCTTAGTTTTAGCCTGTCAGTACCAAGTCCATATTGCAACAGAGAGTGAAGGCGCATGTACCCACTGTATCTATATTTGTTCTTAATGTCTTATCTACATTTGAATATTCATATAAGAAGTTTGTACAAAGTGTAATGATGAGACTGTACAGCCCATGGGACACAAATGAACATCAACTGTAGGGGTTAGTGATGTAGCAGACATATTCACTGGTCCACTGCCGGGTCCTTATTGTTTGATAGGTGCTGGTTGTATAACGAGCACTGACTGTAAATTTTGCTTAGTAGTGAGATGACCTGTTGAGCTGTATGCCCGTTGTATGGTATATTTGAATTTCACGGATGACTGAGTGAGATTTACATCGTTCTCTTATATCACGAGGTATCACCTTGATATAAATGTAATGGGTGAGTTTTACGCCGCTTTAGCAATATTCCAGCAATATCACGCCAGAAATGGGCTTCAAACATTGTACCCATGTTGGGAATCGAACCCCTGTCCGAACCTATGATCGTGTGTGTCTAGCGTGCTTAAGGGCTCTGCGATTCCCCGCGACTGGCGACTGGTCAACTTGCTTGTGCGAGTTAAATATGGTGATCATCCAGAAATGGTAAACATGAGTGCTATATGTATACCTGAATACGCCCATCAGGAGGTCCTTGCAGTCCTCAGTGGGAAGGGCTTTAGGTTCGACGTGAGAGACCATCTCCTCTGGGGTGATATAGGCAAAGCGGACGCACCCCAAGACGTCTTGAAAATACTGCTGCCGGTCCTGTCTGTTGTAATCCAACCATCTGGTGGCGGCAAAGAAAATATCCAGTTCTTTCTGAACACAGAGGTTGTCGTCAGAAAGGAGATGACAGAGGTCTGCGTGACTTGCGCGAAGAAAACTATCTGTTTTTGTCACTTTGTTGAAATTGAGACACACGTAATCGTAAACGTTCGAATAGATGTCCAGCAGTTCGTGTTTTCGTGCTATTTTCATCACTTCTAGTGCCTCCTGGACAGAGTGGTCCAGCAGAAACCGCTTACCTTGTTCCAGCAGATCTGTGATGCTAAGGTATTTGGCACAAGAGAGAACAGAGTCTACATTTTGCAGAGTGATGTCAATCTCGGATGTGTAGACATATCGCATCACCTCTTGCGCAGCTTCAAAGGAACAGTTCGGGATGGGTACATGGGTCACGTCCGCGGTATTTTTGTTGACACAGAATTTGTTGGCAAATCCTGGACTATGTGCTGCAAGAGCTAGCTTGTGTCCTGGAAAATCGTGACCGTCCACTTTCAATATTATATCGCACATGCGCTGGGACTGCCACATGTTAAAAAGGCAGCCAGCAACGTTTGATCCTTGTCTCTCTTTCGAGCTGGCGGCCGACGGATTAACTTGTTCAGCGTTTGCTAAGTTTTGGTTGTCGTTTCTTCTTTCGTTTGAAAGCGATGCAAAAGCTGAATTCTGATTTTCGTTAAGATCAGCAATACGTCTTGTTTCAGATTGGATGTTAACTTGGTCAAGATCCAAGGATGGGATTTGTGACATTGCTGGCTTCTTTTTCTCAACACGGAGACGATCTGCAATTCGTGATGTGGCTGAAAGACTCCTGGGTTTTTCCCTGACACTTTTCCTTTGAGGTGTATATTCAAATCCCGTGTCCTTCACAGGTATGTCCTGAATCGGAGACACAACAAATGTGTTGTGTTTTCCATATGTCTTGTTTAGTCTCTCCATTTGGCCAGTGAGCAGTTCAGAATCGCTTTCGGACAGGTTCAGGCTAATGGAAGCTTGGGATAGACTTACTGGAATCCTCTCTTGATTTTCTAACACTTGGAGACAATTCTCTGTTACCACAGCCAACACGCACGAGTCTCTTGGAGAGGCATTGATATTATCTAGGTCATATCCATTTGTGTGTGAATTTACTTGAATCCCGGAGCTTTCCATCTCACCGCCATATCTGTAAAAACGGAAGATATGACGTCATGCCATTGATGACGTCATCCAATTGTTTCTCGTCACACTACTGATGACGCCTAATGTACCCACTTACGTTCCAAGTCCAAAGTGACCTTGTGTGTTCATACTGTTCGTAATGTATATTACATTTGGTCTACCTTTTTGAAACGCAAACCTTACAACGCATTAAATGATAAGGTGCGTTATATTTAATATCAAATAACCTATCGGTGTGGTGTGGAGCCTAAAAAAGGAAATAATTACAACATTATCATTCGTAACTACTCGCCTCTTTGCGTAACGGAATGACCCGAGTAGTTACGAATGCAACATTATGTGAGATGATCATGCTTATGGTGGTGGTGATGATGACGGTGATGCAGCAGTTGTTGTTGAAGACTCTTCTTATTCTTTTTATTCTTATATTCTTAAATTCTTATAATGATGGTGGCGATGGCTTGATATCAATTTTATATTCCTGAAAATCATCATCACACCCTCACATAAACACCCGCTCGGTCGTTGATTGGTTGAATGGTTGGATGGTTAAAGTTCATCTCCGGATCGTTTTTCAAACCCTTCACCCAACCTATCGAATTTTAGCGTGTCAGATACAGTTTTGGACAGACTGCAAAGCCAAATATGACAATCAATTAATTCACAGAAAGAAATGCCAAGTGAATCACGACAGTTTCTTTTTTCAAACTTTGGATGAGGGCAACTGCGGCGCTTCGTCCAGGGGCATGGTTATATTTTAATACGCTTCTCGCACTCTGACTTACAATTACTTCCCTTGCACTAGTGCACCATTAATACTTCACGATTGAGATCAATAATCAGTTCAAAACTTTTCGTTTGACAGTAAAATCGCTTTTGTTCAAAGAGACAAAATAGTTTGCAAAATTACGGAGTTTTCACCCATACTTGTCTATCTTAATCGGCTATATACATACGCATGTATGTTAAGGTAAACTTAAGGTAAATATCTGTTCGATTTATAATGTAGCCTGCATAATACATTTTACAGGTTGTATGTTAACTGTGGTTAAAACATCGTCCGTGAGAGTGAAACACAACATGAAAAGCACTATGCGCAATTAAGGACATGTTTTCAGTTACCTGGCGCGCAGAAAATATTTGGATGAATCTTTTAATGAAGCGATATACTCTGTATTTTGATCTATATATTGATCTTACTTCCCATGCGTTCTTATTTGCGTGTTGTGATGTGTGCTTTAAATGCGATGAAAGTTGTGTTTATTTCTTTAGTGGTACACTAGCATTTTACAGTCACCGACACTTTAATGAAATATTTTCTGTTTTCTTATCCGTAATATTTGCAAATATTTTTTTCTGACTAAAGTCCAAACTTTAAATTGAATAAAATATTAATACATTGCCAGCCGTATAATGGTAGACATTTATATACCCAACAGAAATGGTGAGACATGTATAATAAATATGGTATCCACTGAAACGTGCTATTTTTTAAAATTGAAATAGGAAATTTTTATCTGTTGGTTTTTAACCGTCTGAACTGAATATGTTATCCTCTGAAATTGCTCCAATAACGTGTCGTCTTGTCAGATTTTGGGCGTACCCATCATCATAGAACAACGTGAGTGATAAATCTGAAATAAGTATGGTTAAATAAACAGCTCACTTGATATACAGAATTTTCGGATAAGATTTATTTCATATCATTATTATATTATTTCAGATCTATTCAATGTTCAGAATAATGTTATTGGGTTACCACGTAGACAAGCATTTATACTTCCGTCATTTGAACATCTACAACGTTGAATCAGTCTATGGGAATGAGAGGCGCAGCATTGACAAAGGGCACCGGGTACTCACGTGACCGGAAGTGTTGAAGCTGAGGAAGATGGCGGATCCGGACGAATATATGTGAATGAAATTGATAACATGATAGTGATGTAATTATTGAAGAAATACTGATAATATCCCTCTTGTAAGTACACACCTTGAAAGTAAAACCTTTCATGATGCATATGTTCTCATGAACACGCAAGTGAAACGTAATCGGGGTCAGAATTTTTCAATGGTAACGGTAAATTGGGTCTCTCTTCGTTCACATAATCATTTTATCTGTGAATGTCAGCTATGTATTTTGAAGATCGTGCAGTATTTCAGCTGCGATAATTCACCGTAGGCAGTATATTTCAGATTCTTCGTTACCTAGAGTGTATGCATTCCCTTGTGGTGAAATATTTACGTTAGACTTGGTCGAACTGAAACCGACATTTATACCAGATGGCTTGACATTCAACTGACAACTGACATGTGTCTGTGGTATCATTCATTGTTTATTCCTTCCTGAGCACGTGTATGTATACAGACATGCACTGCATATCTTTACGGTGGAAAAACCTGTGTGTCATGTTCAAGCACTGAGAATAGTTTTTTTTTTTTATACATCATTACATTTTTCTCACAGTCTTTTCCTGATGCATGTTTGAAATACTAAGGCATTTCCAATTTAAACATGCTGAAGGTGTCTTTTTCGTACATCTTCACAAGATGAATTCTGACTAAGTGGTAATATGTTGACAATTATTGTTTCTTACCATTAATTAATGTTCACAAAATGTGAAAAATACTGTATGAGTAAGCCGCATTCATGGTAATTGGATCTTTTTAGAACCTTTTCTTTCTATAAGTGTTAATATTTGCAACTATGCAACAATCCTTTTCTCATTTTAAAAATTGTTCTGTGGGAATATAATTTTAACTACAATGAAAACAAGTACATTATGTCTTTTGGTCAGAGATACATGATGATGATCATGATGGTGCTTAGCTGTTTATGCCTGTTCCAAAAATATTTTGTTGGTGCATTTATTATTTAGACCCTGAGACATCTCCAAAGCCATTCTGTTAAGTCATATACAATTTGAATCTTTTCATTGTGATTTTGAAAAATGCACATATTTATGCCATGAAATTACCCAAATTGGCTATCAAGTTTTGAACAATATATCCTGTGGTTGCATCACAAGCTGCTATTGCTCATGTTTCCTCATGACTATACTCACATTCCTTTCTATGTTTGTTTAAAATTAATGCTTACTTTATCCACGTGTAAACATCATGATGTGCATATATATTTGTAAACTGTTTTTTGTAAGGGTTGTGGTATATGTTTTAAATCGTACACCAATCTTACTCAGTATGTAGAGTAGATGTTAAATCTCCAAATCGTTTATGTCGCCTTTAGCAGTGTTCCAGTAATATCGTGGTGGGGTCACCAGAAAAGGGCTTCATGAAACCTAGAGTGGGTGCCAAGGTAGATTCATGAAAGTAATAGTGGTCAGGTAACTGGACATTACATGTTGACTACCAATATACAATTTACATATCAGAATAAATGCTCACCATCTGTATTGATGGGTGATCTCTGCATATAATTCATGGTCAAATGCTAACAACGTGCAAGTCTTGCTGGTTTAATGCTTGTATGAAACCACGACCAGTGGTTTAGACCATGTACATGTAATACACGACTAGTGACTCGCAATGTGGGTGTAAAATGGGTGTTTCCATATGTATCTGAACCAACTTCCTGGAAGTCAAACCCATGAAGATCTGGGTAAGAATTGGTCTTTAGTAACCATTGTAGTAAGAACCAACTAACGAAATCGGATGGTCAGACTCAATGACACATCATCATATCCTAATTGTATGAATTAATGCGTATGTAATTGATCACTGGATTGTCTGGTCCAGATTATTCACAGCTCACTGTCATACATTCTCTTCCCACAGAGGTTACTCCTGTCATATCTTCCTAACCTAACCTCATATCTTCCTAACCTCTGTTCTAATACTGCCCTTTCATGGTGCAAGTGTTCAAGACTCGCGATTGGAGGCGTTCAGATTTAGTTGTGCAATCAGAGACATTGTTCCAATAGTGATCATTCGCAAGATCGGTAATTTCCGAATGCATCGGGAAAACTTGCCACGACCAGTTTTTGTTTCTACAAACATATCATGGCGATTGATGCCTGCACTCTGTATTGCCAGTTGCTGATTTTCGGTTAAACAAGAAATACCGAATCTTTCCTTCACATGTTGCTGAACCAACCAAATGGGGGCCACCATATATTGGAGCTAAGTCTATTTAACGCATGTTCTGATTGGATAGTAACAAGGGAGATAATTCCTGCTGCGAGTTTTTGCCGCAAGGGGATTTCGCGATCTGCGGGAAATATGGCCATATTAGAACAGAGGTTAAGTAGGAAGATATGACAGGAGTAACCTCTGTGGAAAGAGAATGACTGTCATATCGCTGGAATATTGCTGCGGGAAATACGGCCGTATTAGAACAGAGGTTAAGTAGGAAGAAATGACAGGAGTAACCTCTGTGGGAAGAGAATGACTGTCATATCGCTGGAACATTGCTGAGTGTGGCATAAAAACAACCAACTTGGATGTTGAAAATGCAACATTATATACCAGATCCATCAATTCTGTCACAGAGTGTATTTTTGATTCAGTAGAAGAGAAGAAACACGGTTCAGATGCAGTGAAACAAATCAGAAATTGTGTAGCTTCTTAGATAAAGACACAGCAGTAGAGGGCAGAAAATACAATTCAGTCATGTGAGTGTGCAGGCTCACAAGGTTGTGAGAGGATTATAGAGATTACTAACAAACTGTGTCAAATATTGGTTTGCAGGTTCTTATCTCTATCTGCTTATTATTGTGATTACAGGACGTATGGAATCATTTGTAATCATTGTTGAATTTACCATAGAGTAAGAATGTAAGTGAAGACTCTGGTACACAGTCGCTGTCATTCTTATTGCTAATATTAACCAGACACATTTATTTACACACATTCATACACATACCAAATCATATTTTATGAAGGATATATAATGCGTGTTGCTGAGTCAGGAGTGAAGCATATAACTTCATGGATGACATAGTCATTGTTTTTGCCTCTGAAATGGTCTCATCCAATTATGTACCACTTGTTATTTAATTACACGCTTTTGTAATGTTAATCTGCTGTCATAACATACTGTGTATCAGAGCTCCAGATAAGGTGTGTATTTGCATAGTTTACTCAATAAAAGTTACATTTACTCAATAAATTACAAATTTGGGAGTACAAAAAATGCATAAGAATGTCAAGTATTTAGAAATGACTGTTTGGCAATATGACAAATATTAAAAATTGAGATGCATCTATATTTATATATTTGGAAGAGTTGAGTACCCAATAAGGATAAGAAACTCTTAGTAAAAGTACTCTGTTCTTTTAACTAGTGGGTGTATACAAAATGCTAGTTACTCCTAAAAAAATACAAGTACTCATACTTAAACAGACATGGGAGTAAATACCCAGTTGCTCGAAAAATTATCTGGAGCTCTGGTGTATTGACATTGAAACATTGCATAAACAAGAAGTTGTCATCCATTAAGTTGAAATCTTCATTTTTGAAGGATATATAGTTAGAATCTACTTAGATTTCTCATGATGAAGAATACTTCAGAAGACTCTTGTGATTAGAGATGTCATGATGCAAAAGTTTCTTGACTTGATATGTATCACGATACTTATGTCATGTTTCGATACGTATTATGATACTACTTCACTTGGCATTAAAGTGTAAATTTAGTTATATTCTGAGCATAGATATTTCATATTTAATTAATGTCCATGAAAAGGTCAACATTTTTCATTCTCACAGATTAAAAAGTTCAAATTTCTCTTCTTAGTGAATGAAGAATAATCATTTATAACTTTCATACCATCAAAAAACATGATACCATTGCAAAATGTAAACGATGCATAAACATATTTAAACAATACTTTCAAAAACTAAATATCGATACCATTTTGTATTGATAATGGTATCGTCTGAGGAAAACTTGATACATTGAAGTATCATGGCATTCCTTCTTATGATTGTTTCCAGTTTCGGACATTACATACACAGTTTTGGTTACAATGTATAAAATCTCCCTCAAGGTTTTGTGTGTGGTTGCAGACATGTCAGTGATTGTAAAAAGTAATTGATTTGAATTCTTTGCAATTTACAACTGTACAACATGCCAATCACCTTCCTAGCTTATGCTAATTGGGTAATACTGATTACGCAACCAGTTTGTCCAGTTTTGAGTTCATGCAACTGTCATCTATGAGCTGAGACACCTGGCCTTGCACAGTTTATGTGGACACAATGCTGATTGAACGCAGTACATAAGGTATTAGAAGTGACAGCTTGGAGTGCTACAGGGATCTATATACACCTACTCAAAGGCTGGTGTTTATGCGTGGGATGGGGATTATGACAAGTACAGCTGAGTCTGCAGTTTTACATAGTAGTTCGATGTAAAAAATGCCATTTTTAATCCTGGATGAACTTATGTCTGAAAATCTTTTCAACCACCATGCCATGCCTTTCAGCCTTATTGCAAATGACTGATGTTTTTGAGTATGCTGTGCTGGTTTGGTTTACATCTTTGTCATCTGAGCATCAATGAAATATAATCTTTTTAGTATATGGTTTATGGTGTAAATGTTACAGAATTCGTGCATGGTAGAAAGGAACAAAAAAGGTCGCTGGTCTGAGGCTAGTAAATATATAGAGGGACTAGTTGTTTTCTCTTACTTGTCACTAGCTTCTCATCCAGAATCACCTCTGGCTAGTTACATGCAAGTGGTTGGCGCCGGCTCCTGGTGGTGTTGATATTGTGATGTTGCCTAACAGATATGTTATGAACTTACAGTTTAAAACATCTTAAATGGTATGGTAGGATTGGCTTTTGTGGCATGAATTTCCATTTCAACTCTGCTAACACATGGGAATACACAGATCCTGGGCCTGTTTCACAACGCTATCATTCTGCTCTGACTGTCATAAGTCTTTGTTACAGTATAGGAGATATGACAGTCAGCAGCCCTATTATAACTTTGTGAAACAGAGCCCAGTATCGTGTTAAAAGATGCAAATCTCAGGAGCCCCCAAATATTATGCATTGAATGGTCAAGTAATCTGAAGATCTAGAACAGGTCTATATGTTATCCATTGTCCATACGGATTTCATGATTGATCCATGAGCAAATCTGGAGACAATGTGTCAAATAGATGGTGCTCTACCACCTGATTTTGATTCTTACTGTACTGTTGTAATATAGTGATGCCTTTGAAGTTCACAGCATTACTGTCAGACCAGTCTGAAACCCATTCTATGTTCAGTCATGTAATTCAAAGGACTTGGTGAATGTTATGTTTGATTTGGTCTTAATCCTGGTATGTTGGAAAATATCTGGCTAAAGTTAATATTAGTATGTATTTTATAAGAGGAATAGTTATGTAAAATGGTTTTTCCTTTTTCTAGTGAATGTTCAGGTGTTAGCAATCAAAAGCATTTTCACAGCACCTGATATTGAAATGACTCAACACTGGGTATGATGTGTATGAGAAATTCAGCAGACTGGAGGCTAATGACAGAATCAGTGGTTGTTAAGAATCCATCAGAAAACCAGGACTACAGGTTCTGTAACATGGATAGGCTCAGTATTGAGTGGATGGGTTTGTTTAATGTCGCTTTTAGATATATTCCACTTATATGACTGTCTGTAAATAATGGAGGATAGACCATACAATCCTGTGATCAACAGCATGAGCATCAATCTATGCCATTTTAATGTGATCCTAACAACCCGGTGTCTTTGGCATCTGTTAGTAAGTGTTAGATTTAGATTAAGGAACATATATGTAGTTTTGTAGTTAAGCTTGGAAATCTGTTGAAATATTTTGGATGCTGTTAGCATGATTTTAAAATATTGTGAGGAGTATGTCTAAATTTCTAATCATTGCAGAGCCATTTATCCACAGGGAATAGGGACAAGTTCTCACATGTTGCTATTGATTTTGTGAAGACTTCATCATTTTATAATATAAATGCTATTTTGAGATAACAATTATTTATCTAGACCTACTCTCAGGTCAATATTTGCCTAAAATCTGAAGCGAATGTCAGTAAAAAATAAAAAATTGGAATTAAAAATTTGCCAAGTGATGTTGTTGCAGCGATAAGTAATGTTATTGCTTATATAAAGCCAACTTATATTTCACTGATAGCAAGACCAAAAAACTAGACGATGCCTTTGATGTGTAGTTTTTCATTGAATGGAATATTTAAATACCTTGAGTTTGAAAAAAATGGTTTTAAAGAACATTCTTTCCAGTCTTTGATAAGTCCTTGCTTATCAAACTGAATGGCCATATACATATTTTCTTGAGCGGCTGATAATTTTTGAGAATATGTTTATGAGTAGGCTTTAATGACTTGTGTTTAAAAGCAAAGAGTGTGCTAATGCCTGAAGTACAGGTTAAATACAAATTCAAATGGATTATTGTTGTTGGTAGACTGGTTGTTTGTTGGTTGTTCACTAGTATTAATGATATAATTTTGGTTGATGTTTCAGCAAAGGAAGAGAACAGCCTAGTCAGTATGATTGTACTGGTCATTCTATCACTTATAGGTAAGTTTTTACTTATATTTGTACACCGTTTACTGATCGAACAATGCACTTAGTAATGGGGACAATATCATGAGCAAGACATGATGTTTTCATGTCAGTACTTGTTCTGAAAATGACAGCTGGGGAAGCTAAGGTCTGAAGAGTTCCTCGTATGACATGGGATGGTTGAATGTCATTTTAATCTGATGGTTAGTCAGTCATACAGACCCTGAAGCAAATATCTAAAAGAAAGCCCATGCAACTCTAGAAAATGTGGCAAGTCTAGATTTCCACATCTGAAAATGAAAGTCTGAGGGCTCTTTTTTATTATATATTACTATTTTCTGTATGAGCTTTATTTCTGTAAAATGTGTTCAATATGCATCACAATACTGGTACCTGAATCACAGTATATTGCAGTACAGTGTATTTACCAATACACAGCCCCAGTAATTTATCTGGACTACTGACTATGTTCACAGTTGCACCATTCTTATTGCATCAGTTGACTTAGCGCTAAGATGACCTTACGTGGCAATTGCCAGATGGCTTGTGTCTATCACTGCTCAATATACTGAACTTCCTGGCTTGTGTCCATCACTGTTCAGTATACTGAACTTGCTGGCTTGTGTCCATGACTGCTCAGTATACTGAACTTGCTGGCTTGTGTCCATCACTGCTCAGTAAACTGAACTTCCTGGCCATTCATGATTTGTCAAACAGTAAAACATCATGCTGAAAATGTGTTTTGCATTGGAGGGCTTGGCTAAGCCTTTCGGAATATGCGAAGGTGCAACCGAATACGGAAAAAATGCAACCTAATATTTATGTCCACATGATACAGCTGCATGTGAAAGATTTTCAAAATTAAATCTGCCTAAGTTTGCATGTCCACACAAAGATGATCTATGAATACATGCCTTTGTACTGATACTAGTCCCTAGTATTTCCAGTCTGTCATGATTTCATTGACTTCCTTCAGTTTAGGGTCCTCCAAGATTAGGTGTGCATTTATCAGATGAGTTTTCCAGCAGAACACAGTTAATTAACCTGACACAGGCAGCAGTGCAGCCTAGATTTCTATTTCGATAAGTTTTCAGAGACTATAGACTAACGCTTAGTCTCTGAATATACAAGATTTTGATAGTAACAAAACATATTTAAATTGAAAAGTAGCCAGAGGGAGAGCAGAGATTCAGAAACCAAGGAAATCTAGACTTGCTTTACTTAGACTTTAGCATTGCAGAGAGGGCAAGGCAGTTGGGAAAATAATATGGTTCAGGGACTGTGAGAGAAGACAAGACAAGAAAGATGACAGATCAACCTGGTTTTGTCTAACTTGGGTTTCATTTCACTGTGAACCTGGTGCAAGTTGCATCAACTTCCTAAAATCTAACACTGCATCGCTCTGATCACAAGGATATGGGACAGTTTCTGGACACGCCTTCTGTTAGTATTGCTCCAGCATTAGATTTTATTTATTTTGGTGTGGCATATTTTCTGTCTGGGCAAACTTGAAATGAAATTGTTGTGTGCACTTCTTGAAATCTGATGCCTGCTCCTAGGAATGGATACGTTCTTGTCATGAAAAGGTTGTATTGGTTTGGGAATTGAGGCATGTTAGGGGAACAGTATGTCATCAGCATGTGAAAAACTCATCCAAACTGATAATGTGTCTTCATCATGTTTAAGTCCAATTTCTTTGATTTGATTCCACAATATATCTATCAGGTATTTCAGTTTGTTGTATAAAAGCTGTCGTCCAGAACTTTACAGTATTTCATCATAGACGTTTTATCAAGATGTGAAGGGAGTAGAAAGACTGTTGTTGCTCCATGTGTGTAGCAATTCAGCAACATTTGTTGATTAAGTTGAAATTAATTCATTTGTTCCATAATTAATAATCATAGTAATATTGAACTGATTAGAATTGCTAATAATCTTTTTATGAGTTTGGTTGTGAGTAACTTTGTCATGCCTAATACCAGTTTACATTTGCCTTGCAATATGTTTAAATTTTCACATTTTTTTGTGATGGATGGTTTCCAGCTTTTATTACATATTTGTTTCTTGTCTATACTGTGTGCATGTTGTGTATAAAATAGCTATTATTAAAGTTCTGTTTTTCCTTTGAATGTCATTTTAAGTCCCTGATAAAATAAGGGGGGATGTTTTATGGATGTAAACTTCATTATCATGACTAACTCAATCTGTTGTAGTATATTCTTACCCCATTAGGTCCATGAAAATAAGGACGATAATGATTTGGAAATTTAACATGCTTTTTCTGACATAATGCCTATTTGGCACACACACCCGCCAGGCCAAGTAATGTTCGATTGAAAGAGAGGTGGTTTGACCATTGCAACCTGAAGCAGTATGCAAAGTTTCCAGTTTTGCCAGACACCCTGGCTATGCCTGATGTTTAATGTTTAGGATATGTAGTAAAAATACAAAATTAAGCATAAATGTCCAGTGCTCCTAGCTGTAACCTAAATATGAAAAATCATATGCTAAAGAGTCCTGAGATAGAGGTACTGTTGGAACAAATCTCAAAAGCCCCAGAACCTCACCTACTTTCAAAAGTCTGCAATTTATGTTTTGTGTATCCTATCCCGGCCCACCTATTGAGACAGGTATTTCTTGACAAATTGTATTGCTCAGTAACAAACCTAACTTCAGAGCAGACCAGTGTACTGTTTTCTACACATTCCCTCAAAATATGATACTGAAGTTGAAATTTACTGTCTATGCACTATAGACCTCCAGTTAAGTAGCCTTCAGGTCAAGATGACCTCCAGGCCACCAGGTCTCTCAGTCGCCATCTGTACTTATTTCCCCTACTTCCGAGCCTCCCCTGCAATACTAAAGCTCTAAATGAAGCAAGTCTTGATTTCCTCAGATTCTGAATCTCTGGTCCTCCATAGGGCTCCCTTTCAATTTAAATGGGTTTATATGTTGCTAAGAAGCTTATATATATTCAGAGACTAACCGGTAGCCTGGGTCCTGATGTGTAGACTTTGATAGATATCTTGCCCTGAGACAAACAATTTTATTTCACCCTTCCAGACATTTTCTAAGAGACAGAAGTTATTCCTGCTTAAACATCTTGAGAGTTTCATCAGGACCAAAAGAATAATCTTTGTGAATAGTTCCTTCTGAAAAAAGTCTTTGATTTTTTCTATGTAGTTCCTGGCCACTTTCCTTTGACTTCCTGGTTGAAAACTGATAATCTCTCAGGTACACAGTTGGCTCTAAACCTTTTACTTTGTCAGGAAAAGGAGACAGTGGTTTAACAGGCTACAGCCAGATGTATTCTGACAAGCAACATGCTTTTAACTGGGGCAGACAGGATCGTTAGTTAGCCGTGTTGCTTGCACATAAATTTGTATGTGTCAATATTTCATTTTGATTGTAGTGCCAGGTAGTTTCTTTCATTAGTTACCATTCTTTTGCAGTAAAGGTGCTTGGTAGGTGGAATGTTTTTTTTTTTAATCAACTAGAAATTTCAGATTTGATTGTATAAATGTGTTGCCATCTGTGCAAGAGTCATGTCAGACATGTAACTTCAACCTTTACGAGCAATCATGCATGTACATTAATTGCAAATGGAAAAAAAAACGAAGCTGCATTCCGTTTTATTTCGTTTTTAACTTTTCTTTTCATTTTGAAATTAAAAAAAATTAATGTGTAGTTTAAACTTTTTTTTTTAGTTTTATGTTAACATGTGTCTATTCCTTATAAAAATAAATTTGCTGATGAAATAGAAGAGACCTGCTTAAAATATCTAAACCGACAGAAATTGGTGACGGGGTATGCTTTTTGACCACACCCAGTTCATATGAAGTTAATGCATTCAGAAGAAAAATAGCTGGTGTTATTTTGTTATATTGTTGGAGGTATCTATGTCATAGGTGACATAACCAGCGTGATTTAGACCAGGACTACCTCAGTAATGGTATGCTGTACATGTGAACTGTTTGGAACCAGTGGTGTGGAACAGAGTATTTCAGTGCCGAGCTTTGTTGACATTTGAGCATGTTAACTATTCACGAGGGAATAGGTATTTGAGGATTAATGCTAGAGTAAACTCTGGTATTGATACATTCGTTTGACGACAGATTATTCATGACTGAAGTGTTCTAAATAAAACTGGGTCCATGGGGTCGGCCATGGTATTTGAATCCGAGAACCCTTAAATCTTAAACATTTGGCATGTTACAAGGACTCCTTGTCCTTCGTGCTTGACTTCAGCTTTTCTGTCTTTAGAAGTAGTAGTGGGGTAGCCTAGTGGTTAAAGTGTTTGCTGGTCCTGCTGAAGGTCCTGGTGCGATTACCCACAGGGGTACAATTAGTCTGTCTCACAGCCACATGTCTGTAAGCCACATTATTTCCCCACTGCCTAGCTGCTCCTGCAATGCTAAAGCCCTAAATGAAGAAAATCTACATTACCCCAGGTTCTGAATTTCTCATCTAAGTGGGGCTCCTTTTCAGTTTAAATGGGTTTACATGTTACTGCCAAAATTATATGTTTTCAGAGACTATATGTTAGTGCAATGTCTGAAGCCCATTTTATGACATGATATTGCTGGAATATTGCTGAAAAGTGTGCAAAACTAAACTGACCCACTCACTCTTTCACAAGAACAGGTTTCATTGTTGCTTGATCAACAGTGGTACATTCAAATAATGTTAACAGATTCTTGAGAGTTAGTGTTATGAGGCAGTGAATCAGTTGTTAGATAGGACTGCTCATATGAGAGATACAATTCATTTAGAACATATATATCAACTAATGGAGTTTGTGGAGTAGTGTACTATTTTACTGACATCTAGGAAATTCGTTATGTAGAGTTACATCCCTTTGGTGAGTCAGAATCCTGTGGTCACAGGTTTGGAATACAGATTTAGACTTAGGTTTGTTATTGCTTTAAATGGGGTTGTTGCTTTTATAGTAGCAATAAATTTTTCAGACCTGGTTCACATCCGTCTTTAATATATTCCAGACATTAAAACTCACTCACTCACTCACTCACTCACTCACTCTTTACACCGTCATATGCATGGCAGACTATTTTTCTAGGCTTGAGTCTTAATGATAATTTGTACTTTTCAGTTTCTTTACAACAGTACAAATTCAAAGTAACGTTTGGTTTGATTTCTTTGGTGGATTTGTGTTTTTCGGCCCTATTTTCATCAATTTACTCTGTCAAATATAATGCTGTCATGGATCCATCAGTGCCATTTTCAATTTGTGACACTCGGTGACTCACTTTCATTGTGGCTGGCCATCAACTGTCCAGGAACCTGAGGGCCATCTCAGGGACTAGCCTTGGGCAGACTGAATATCTTTCCTTCATTTCAACAAAATATTTCTTAGCAAGGGTTGTTCTTCATATGCAGCAGTTTGACACATGCGTTGAATAAATATCATGTAGAGTATGAGTGTACCAATTAGGTATTTAGTGAAAAAATGCTTAATTATTTTAAAATGTTCACCATTTTTGAGATTCTGCTTGGGCTGTTTCCTGTCTTAGTGTTTTCATGGTTGTAGGAATCAGTTTAATATGCCATGAGATTTATTGAAGCCATCTAAAAAAAAACAACTAGTGCCATGAGAGCATAACTTTAATTGGCAAATGAAGAAAAAAAGTGTCTTCTATAACTTGTTTTGAGTAATATGCATAAAAAGAATGTTCTCTTCTCTTCTCTGCTGTGATTGTTTCTCTTGTTTACTGACAAAAAGATGTACTTTTCATGTGTTGTTAAACTCGATGTCTATCAATGTTCAACTTAATTTTTACACTGTGCTCAAAAATGGATTTGGTTGCTGTCTTTATTCAGTTGAGGGTGGTGTCGTAGCCTAATGGTTGTACGTTGGTACAATGTGTGAAACTCATTCCTGGTTCCTGCCATGATATTGCTGGAATATTGCTAAAAATGGTGTGGTCCTAAACTCACTCACTTTGTCCTGTAACTCATTGAGAATCCAAGATTTGTATCCATACGCTGTCTACCCCATAGACGAAGATGTAGCCATTATCCCCATCAGCAGTAATAGGAATTGCTTGTTTCAATCACTCAAGCCAGCAAATGGTTGCATAAAAAACGCAATTATTTATTGATTATTTCAAACATTGACCTGTATCTGTGAATCACGCTAATCAGTGACAACCGAAGTAGCTGTAAAGCAACCTTTGTGGGATACTAGCAAGTAATAAAGGCATCTTTGTTAGGAGCACAGTTAATGTCTTGACCTGCAAGGTATTGCTAGCATAATCAGAGCAAATCTTGTCACTCACAAAGTAGAAATTAGCCGTTATAAGTCATCTACCGCAAGCCATAATGACTAATGGTTTCCTGAAGACTGATTATGGTATCCCAAAGCCTGGATGATCTTCTGAGGTGTTTTTAGGAATATGCTATTGTGTTGAGGGCATTGTGTATATGTTAGTTATTATTTGTACCAGGGGCTTTGTCATGTTAATGTTTTGAGTAGAGATTAGCCTGCATGCTGATAAGATGGTTGAGTAGTATAGTGGTTACTGTATATGTTGGTTACACTGAAGGCCTGGGTTTGATTCCCAAATGAATGATGAGCAATTGTTTTAACCACTAGGCTATCACACCACCTCATGGCATTGTTGGAAAATAGTATGCTCTTTTCCAGCTTAAATAAACTAGGGGTTGATGTGCCTGTACTGGGAAAGGAGCTCGGATTTTAGTTGTTGATTAAATATCATCTAGTTTGTTCCAGCAGGATTTCTACAAGAATTAAGATGCAGCTATTTTTCTGAATTTTCTGGAAAATCCAGAACATGATCTTACCATTCCAGTAAGACAGTTTAATAATCATATTGCAGGAATGATTAGAACCTTTCAGGTTGTATTTTCCTTGAGAACATGTAATTATTAACAGATCAAAGGAAAATTTTGGTTAAAAAATCAAGATCAAATAGGATTTTCTCCAAGATCAATTCCGAGCTCTTAAAATCAATCTCTGCCTTGGTAGACGATCAATTATCAGTTATGAAAGACCATGAAAGGACCATAAAGAAGGATCTTGAACATTGAAAATGCATCACAACGGAATGGATTTTGGAGAAGTGTTACAGGATCCAAGAGTTACATTCGCGTAAGAGACTGACACAAGAAAAGCTGTAGTACATCAGAGACAAGGGATGAGGAAACAGAATCTTTGCATATTGGTTCGTGTAAGCCAGATTTGATTATTTATGGGCCACCATGAGGCCACCAGAACTATTTCAGTTGCAGTGAGTAAACACTCTTTCTTCATGTGTTGTATGAATATTTTCTGAAGGGTCCAGAAATGAGGATGGGTGTTAAAATGTAAATGTCTCATTCTCGGTTCTCAAACCAGTTTGTTCTGTCTGACAGGCTTTGTAGCAGACTCACTTGTGAAGATCCTGGCTAGAATTGATCTTCAGTAAGCATGAGCATCGATCTAGAATTCAATGGGATACGATGATATATGTCAACCAGCAAACCTGACCACCTGATCATGTTAGTTGTCTCTTATTTCACAAGCATGGACTGCTGTAGGCCAGTTTTCTAACCCAGACCTTCACAGGTGTTATTGATATAGAAAGTGCATCAGTGGCTCAGTTGGTCAAGGGACGGTGGAGTAGCCTAGTGGTTAAAGCTCTTCATGATGACCCGGGTTCAATTTCCCACATAGGTACAATGTGAAAAGCCAGAGCTGACATTTCCGGTGCCTGCCATCGTGATACTGCTGAAATATTGCTAAAAGCAGCGTAAAATAATACTCACTCACTCCAAGATGGGACACTTCAGTTTGTGAAGAGTTGTACTAGAAACATATCATCATTAATTCAAATCCAAGACTAACAACGAGTCTCTGAAATGAACATATTTTACTGAAAAAAGTTCATACTAAAAAACTATAATATAATGAAATGGAGCCCTGAGGCTTCTTTCATTTTCAGAAGCTAGGGGAATCTAGATGAGCCACATTTTCTAGACTTGCATTGGCTTTCTTTGAAATATTTGCTTCAGGGTCTGTACGACTGACTATTCAAATCCAAGTTTTAGTCATGCCCCGATTTCACAGATTGGCTTATCTACAGTCTTCAATATTATTCCAGTTCAGCTGCAGTTCAGACGTTATTTCAACACACAAAGGTCCTATTTTTTAAAAATCATTTGCCATCTCCACATGACGTCCCTTCTAAACAGAATATGTAATAGCAGTATAATTATTTTCAAAATGTTCTGACTATAGGAGATCTCAAGGAGAATTTTGCCCTGTTACCCACATATACGTGAACTTACAGTAATGGAATTCATTGTTCCTCCCTGTGCCATGAAGAGAACATTTGCTGCTGTCAGCCTTTGTTATTATGTAAAGAGGTCTCAGCTCACTGTGAGTCCTGAAGAGTTCCAACTTCAGTATTTTGTAAAATCCAACTTAGTATGTCCATATATAATAGCTTGGTTTGGCTGATGGCAGTGAGTGGCCTGTAAAGCTAATTGATTTCGAGACCAGACAGTCCTGTGATCTACACTATGAGCAAAAGTGCAATTGGGATACGATGGCATCTCAACTAAGTTAGCAAGTCTGAGCAGCTGATTCCGTTAGTCGCCTCTTATGACAAGCACTTTCCTGGTCTTCAAATATTATAGCACACTTTTTAGAGCACATGCATAAAATGATCTTAGTGCTAATACTTTTGTAAGTCTGTGTCAAACTATGGGAATTATGATCTCCTTAGCGGTAAGGTTTCTTTGTGAACATATACTCTCATGTTTAAAATTCTTTTATGGCTTATGATGAACTGTGTTTACTTTCAAATAATTTAGACATTTAAAATCATATTGTAAACAATAAATATTTATCTATGACAGTTTTCTTTGTCAAAGTCATGGATAATTGTCTTTCTCCCCACTAAAGATTTAAAATATTTTGCCACCATTGCTCACTCACTACTATTTTTTTTATCCCAATATCATTTAAAACAATGTCTAAAATACAATTAAAATGACATTCAAAATAAGATTTGAAACAATATCCCAAGTATGATTTTAAATGAAGTACTGATCAGTACTGATCAGTCTGTTCACAGTTAAATTTATCTGATGACAGGTCATTTTGCCATTGAGTATGTGAAAATATTTTCTGAGCATTTCCATTTAATGCATTAACGACAGAGATTGATGGTGACCACCATTTAACATATTCTGATCAATAGTTGGAGGATGGTTACTCTTTGTGGCCGGAGGAATTAAAGGGTTCGTTATCGTGCCAAAGCTTTTTGTAGCTGTAGGTTTCACAATCGTCCTAGGAAGGAATTTAACATCATAGTCATCACTGCTTTGGTGTTGACTGTTGTGGGTTGGAAAGAGTGTTTTAGGGTCAAGCCTGGTGACATGACTGTGTCACATTTTCAGTTTTTAGAACTGAGGCATTCAAGTTATTGGTCCTTGTCATGTTCTGTTAACGTATGTTATATTTGTTATTATACTTTTTCAGTAAACTACAAATTCTAGTACTTTATGGGGTTGAGCTGCCCCCCAAACTCTCAGAGTCAGGCACATAATTGCCAGCACACAAAGGCAGCCATCTAACCCACTCAGCTCTCTGCAGTATCATATTCTAGGGGTATGGGTTTGAAATGATGCCTGTCTAGACTAGACTAAAATTCTGTTTGCCTAAATGTCATGGATGTCCTTGACCCTGCTTCCCAGTCAGGGATGGATGTTTTCAGCAGTTTCAGTGCTTGTCATCGATGATTAATCATGGATTCAGCTTTGAAAATGTTTGTGAAGGTGGGATGGTCTTTGATCTTCAGTGTTTTATAGGGTTTTCTGACATTGAAGTAAAGAGTTATGTAGCTAACAGTATTAATTAAAGTGATACTTATCATGTCACCTGTGGGTTGTCCCTGTCATTGGTAGAGGACCTGCGAAGATCCAAAGTAGAGTTGGGCTTCAGTAACCCATGCTTGTGTTGAGAGGCAAGATTCACTGATTTGGTAGACACACGTCATCACACCCCAGTTGTTACATTGATGTTCATGCTGTTGATCACTGGATTGTCTGTCCCAGTCTCAGTTATTTACAGACTGCCAAAATATTGCTGGAATTTTACTGAAGGGGTAAATCTAACTCATTCACTCATCTGAGGTGCCTCAATGCAATGAGTTCAGTCCCTTGGGTATTTCAGTTTATGGGTTTGTGACCACACTGCTCTGGTTTTGAAAACAGTGGTAAAGGTGTGAGACCTGTATCAGATGGAACATTCCTTCTACAGTAAGTACACCCACTGTGACATACCAGAACTGGAATACTGTAGCCAAGAGCGCGTACCTTAATGCTTCAATTATAGTTAATCTGTTAAAGTATTTGAGTTGCAATCACTGTTGCACTGGCAGCTCACACAATTACTGACTCTAGGAATCAATATCACTGGTTTAAATATACAGTGGAAACTGTCTAATCCAGCACTCATTGGGACTGGGG
This sequence comes from Haliotis asinina, assembly GCF_037392515.1. NCBI lineage: Eukaryota > Metazoa > Mollusca > Gastropoda > Lepetellida > Haliotidae > Haliotis > Haliotis asinina. The sequence continues at coordinate 35,447,793 of NC_090288.1, forward strand.
AAATAATCCATTTTAGACAATGTGCCGGATTGCAGAGCTGATGATAGATGTACAAGCCATGGGAGGGACTTGGATTTTGTGCCGGTGTTGACAACTTGCTGGATTAGACAGATGCCGGTTTTGACAGCTTCCACTGTAGTGAATTTTTTAGTGTTCTTTTTTCACCTTGGAGATTTTATACATTGGTTTTGCATTTCTGCATTTGACATTTTTTTTACTAGGTAAAAAGTGTTGTCCCCTTACTGTCCCATAGTGAGAGTATTGTTTTCTGTATTGCGAGGTAAGGTGCCCTCTGTGTGAAGAATACATGTGGAGAATGTTAGTATGCAACCACATCACTATGCCCATACTTAAAGGTTATTGTCAAAATTCATGTGAAAACTAACTGGTGCTGAGGACATCCAAAAGCCTAATGATGATCAATCAATCTCCTGTGTGGGGGACACCATTTTGTAAGCATCCAGGCCACCAATAACAGGAAATAATAAAGTAGTAAGTGTCTTCGGTCTCAGCAGAATACTGAGAAAACTGATTGTGATCTTTCTCAATTCTTGAGTGACATGGCAAGTCTGGACTGCCTCATTCAGTAATTATCCATTGTTCTGGGCTCCATCTGAAATGTTGATTTGAAGACATGCAGATGGGTAACATTGTTTCCAGAACAGAACATTAATATAGGGATATGTGGAATAGATTCTGTATTGTTAGTGGATCCCAGAATTTTTGGGGGTAATTTCAGGTCTGTAGCAAATGAATTAGACTGATCCCTTTTAAATTGAAAAGGAGGTCGTTGGAGGCCAGAGATTCAGGACTACATTTTTGAAGCTCTCTTAGTGCTAAGATAGTCTTAAGTGCCGTGAGACTGACTAGAAATGAATAAGACAGGAGTTGCACCATGTTAGTCTGAGTGAATTGGATGGGATGTTTCCCTGCTTGATATCATCATCTACAGCTGATAGACATTGACCAGCATGGAGATGTGTTACTGGCAGTCACCTGTCCCAAATTTACCCTGACGTGAGAATTCCTAGGAGTAGCTTCATACACAGATAGTAGAGATTCACCTACATATTGACTCATCATTGCCATGGCAATAGGGAAAACCCCTTTCACCACTGTCATGAAGCCAGTAAATTATTCAGTGAAATAAGGACTAGTGCATCAGGAGCAGCCGGCCGTTTGCATTGTCTGCTTTCATCGGATCCAGAGCGGTCCATGTCGAGTGTGGACATGGTTGTAGCAAAGCGTATTACTATTTGGGGATTCTGAACTCCTGTTGTGTATTGTGTAGGGTTTGTTGTATGTGTATTTAAGATTAGCACATCTCGGTGAATTAAGCTTAATTGCTATGCTGAGTTAGAGAAAGCCACTGTCCGTAAGTGTGAGGCTGGTTTTACTTTCTGCAGTGTTCCAGAATATCATGCAAAACCTGAAGTTTGTTTACCGCATTTTACATTGTGAGAATCAAACATGGGTTTTAATCCTGATAAGCCAAAGTTTATGCTACTTGAGAAAACATTGTTTACAAGAAGCTGTTATACAGGGAATATTGTTCACAAGAGGTTGCAACAAACGAGAGGTAATATTGCTCACAAGGAGCTAGAAACACACTAGGGGCAACATTACTGACAAGGGGCTTGAAACACACTAGGGGCAACATTGTTCACAAGGGGTTAGAAACACACTAGGGGCAACATTTTTCACAAGTGGTTGTTATAAACTAGATGGAACATTGTTTATGAGAGGCCATAACAAACAAGAAGGAACATTGTCTACAAATTTTATAACAAATCAAAGGGAACATTGTTCACAAAAGGCTATAACACACTAAGGGCAACAATGTTCACAAGATACTATAACAAACCAGGGACAAAATTGTTTACAAGAGGCTGTTTTAAACAAGGGGCAGTACTGTTTTTCAAACGGCTGTAACAGACTAGTGGCAAAGTTAACAAACTAGTAACAGTATTGGCAAAAGGCTGCAACAAATTATAGGGAACATTGTTTACAAGCGGCAGTAACAAACTTGGGGCAACATTGTTTACAAGTGGCTATAACAAACTTGGAGCAACATTGTTTACAAGTGGCTATAACAAACTAGAGGGAACAGTTTTCATGAAAGGCTATAACAAAGTAAGTACAACCATGTTGACAAGACACTACTACAAACTAGGGGCAACATTGTTAACAAGAGACTATAACAAATTGGAGGGTTGTTTGTTCAAGATTGTAAGAAAGCAGAGGGAACATTGTTTGCTGAGGACAATGTCAGACTGCATGGAACATTGTTTTCATGGGAATATAAATGATGCCTTGCATTCTAATCTCTCCTGTGATAACCTGCCTTGCCCCACCACCCACACACAATGACTGCAAGTAGAGGAAGATGGAAGACCTGAGTATGAGCTAACTGTGAGGTTTTGGTTATGATACACCAGGCAGAAGATAAGATGGTTGTCTGCTCATATGCGTCTGCTCTGCAATGGGCTGTGAAATCTGACAAGTTGCAGGTTGGCAAACTCAATAGCCCTCCTGATGTAGTGGACTGCTCGTGGTCTCCCAGTGTTCGTCTTGACTCACACTCACTGCCATTAATCAGATGAGCACCTAGTGGAGGGGGTTGGTTGGATACAAATAATGCTCAGAAATTTGCATCATAATTTGCATTAGTGATGGATGTTTTGACAACAGAAATATTGCATGATGTTAATAGCATGTTGCCAGTGATGCGATTGACCTTTTAAGTTTAATCGGAGACGTCTGGTGAACAACTACTGTTTATTAACTGCTGATATTCAGTGCAAATTGGATTATGGGTATTTTATATTTTTTTTTTAAAAGGACAAAATTGATTGATTTTCATTTTTCTCTTTGCTAATATAGTTAATAATAATAGGATTGTATTTTTAAGTGAAAAGAGTCAGAAAATATAATTGTTTCAGGTTGTATTTGTTCAGGGAAGGATTTACATTTTCTCTTTGGTATGACTGATTGCTAAAAATAGATTCATAAGAACTGCATCATCCCAGTAATCAGTCTCTTAACAAAAGGAATGGAGTGCATATAGAGCCAGGACCCAGTCTTCAGGACCTCATTTAATACCCATAAGTTTTGCAGTTCTTTGTAGAAGTATGTCATATTTTCATTGTGTTGCAATGAGTCAAGGCTAGGCTTGCAATACTAATATTCAATAATATCAACACTTTATGAATGAAAAAACATGTACTACGAAATGTAATATCTTTGCTAGTACATAAGGGGGTGTGGATAAGCTTACTGGTTAAAGCGTTTTCTTGTTATACTGCAAACCCCAGTTTGATTCTCTTCATATGTATATTGTGTGATGCACATTTCTGATGTCTCGCGCCTAAATATTGAAGAAATGTTGCTAAAATTGGCGTAAAATCATATTCACTCACTCACTACTAAAATAGTCACAATAGTAATTTTTTAAGTATTTTTTGAAAGTATTTTTTATCATGCTAAGCCAGTGTGTATTTACCATTTATACAGTTTTTGTCACTTGAAGACGTTTTCCTTAGTGCTGCCGAATTCTGCTGAAACTTTCAGTGAAAAAAATCTTTCATATTGGCAAATGGAACAATATCTCATGATATACTGAAACCTGCCTGGATCTGCCTTCACTCCATTAACACCCCAGCCTGATAAATGCCAACCACATGCTTTGTAAGAACTGGATCCAGTGATAACGATGCCCCATAATGTATACCATTAAGACAAGCGAGACTATCAACATACACCAGGAACACATGCTTGTTTATCTTGAATGTGAGACTGAGGTATTCCATATCCTGATGTGAAGGTGATAGAATCGCTTCTACTCAGATGGGTTTTGTTTCATATCTGATGTTCAGTGTGATCTTATTGGGTACAATGGACACAACATTCATTTTTGATATTGTAATAGAATATATGACTTAAAGAAAAAGCAAATTATTCTGTGCTTTTTTTACCAAACAAGTGTTTGATAGTTACAAGAATCACTAGCATCATGGCTTAGAGTCTGTCTGTCTGTCTGTCTGTTTCTTTTTTTGTGGGACTTTTTTTTTTATTGTATACATTTCATGCTTCATTTTCATAATATTCAATACGTTGTTGTCTTTTGTTACTATGGAAACTAACCGACATTATGATGAGTTCCTCAATATGACACTTTATTGAGGGAACACAGTATAAAGTTTTAAATGATATCATGACTGAAATATAAGTCAGTAAAAGTCCAAATGATTCCAGGATGAGTCAGTGAAGTTCACCCAAGCATTTCCTGAAGCTGCCTAGAAATATTAGTATTGGACAGTTGGTTTGGACAAATTGAGTTACGTTTTCTAATTTCCTTTTATACTGGAACAAGATATGTGAGATGATTTGTCATTATATAACCTCGTGTCACCTGAAGTCACAAGTCAAATGTTAGAATTTTGTTAAAATTCTTTGTGTGTTGCTAGTTATTGACTTAGTCTTCTTCTGCCTCTCAGTTTCTTTGATTCTTCTTTTTATGGACAACTCATCCATATGTTTTGGTAAAAGATCTGTGTCACGTGTCAACAATAAAGACATATCAAAAAGATGTCATAGGTTACATATTTTTCCTTTGAAAGGTAGCTTTTTGATAGAAAATTATATCAAACTGTCAGTCACATGTTGAATAAGAAAGTGTTATATATTACCTAGACCATTGTAAAGTCAAACATATAACTTATCATTGTAGATATTTTAGCAGCTTTGGTTGCTTTTTTGAGGTGACTAACGGGATTGGGTGGTCATGCTTGCTGACGTGGTTGACAAAATATCATCGGTTCCAGTGAGTTGTGTGGATCGATGATCATGCTGTTGATCACTTGATTGTGTGGTCTGGACTCGATTATCTATAGACTGTTGCCATATATTTGGAATATTGCTGTGTGTGGCGTAAATCTAAACTAAATGCTATAATACCCATGCTTGGCTGCTGTGCCTATGTGGTAGGCTCCAACAGTGTTCATTGCTTCATGATTGAATCCTGTTAAGCCGATGTGCCTTAAAAAATCCCACAGACTTGACTGTAGTAAAGTCCCTTATATATCTGATATACTCATGAAAGCATCATTGAACACACTTTTAAGGCATGTTTTTATGGATTTTTTTCTTTACCAGTAGAAACAAAATAAGATAAAAGGTTTCAGTGTGTGATTTTGAATGATAGTAAATAATCAATGAGTTTAAAATGTTTTTTGGTTCCATGTGATTAAACAGTAGAGTTCAGTTAACATTCACTCCCTCAAATCCTCCTTGAAACTATAATGTTTTTTGAAGTTCAGTGTTATGGCAAACAGTTCATCATGGACTCATTCTTTGGAGGCTTTTATTGACAAAGACCATGATTTCGGCATTAAGTGTTCAGTTGAACTGCCTATTCCATTTTGGTTGTTCGTTTTGATGACTGATTCATGAACATCAAGTTAATTCCTTAATAGTTTTTCATCAATCTCTCAGATGTTAGATGCAGTAATTTAATTTAATGGCATTTGACTAATTCAGTCTAATCTTTTGCTTCATGGAATTTGTTTATAATAATTTTCTCATTGTTATGTCATGCATCAGTATGTGTGAGTGACTTCACATAGAATATGCAAAGTTGAGCTGGACAAATTTTCTGTTTGTAGAAATGAAGTGGAAAATCATTTCCGTGATAAAGCTTACATTTGAATATTCAAGACTTTGCCGAAAGAATTATTCCTAAAGCTGTTACATTAACACAATAACTGCTATTAAATGTAGGAAGAAAATTATATGTCTATACGTATATAGGGCCGTCTCCTATTCTCACGGGTTTCCTATTCTCGTGGTAAACACATTTTCTGCCGAGGTCGCCGATGTGTGATACTTAGCGGTTGTTTACATCACTGACCATTAACTTATGAGGAAGTGGCCCAAGTCTGTGAATTATCAAAATTTTGCAATGTAACGAATATTCGTGAGTTTTAACCAACTTGGAAAAATCGTAACTTTTCCCTGCCCTTCCCGATAAGATTCCCCTTCCTTACACGTAATAACGTTACTTTCTGGTTGTACCGCGAGAATAAGAGACGCCTCGAAAAGTCAGCGGCGGACGACCATGTTTTTCATCGAACTCAAATGAGATAATACACTTGATGGATCAAGCAGTTGATTGATGCACATGTTAGAGGGCTAATGTCTTCATTTTAAAAACAACAAGCATACATATGAAAAGAACTGTTATATATTATTTTTTCAGCTGATATTCATAAGTACCGCGAGGATAGGAGACGCCAGTATACTTGTAAATGTCACATAAAATTACCTGCCATTTAAACTACCAGTATATATGAGTTTGAATGTGTTAAATGAATTCAGACCAATGTCTGTACTTACTGATAAATGAGCAGTGGGGTAGCCCAGTGGTTAAAGTGTGTGCTCGTCACGCTAAAGAACTGGGTTCAATGTCACACATGGTTACAATGTGTGATGTTGCCAGATATTGCTAAAAGTGATGTAAAACTGAACTCACTCTGTGATAAATGACTGGTATTTTTTATTTGTAGACATCTTTATTGACATTTTGCTTTCAGTTGGGTTCAGTGTTTGCCATTGAATTTTGAATTTTGGCGAGACCCAACTCTACCATTTAATGAGGCAAATTTAAAGGCACCATGCTTCTGTTTCTAATTGTAACCAATTGTCATCTTTTCGCATCTGTGTTAGCTTCAGAGTGCTGAAAACATAAATTCTGTAGCCCCCCAAAAATTACTCTCATGGAAATCTTTCAACATGGTTCAGAACATATCGCCAGAAACTGATTCATTTTTTATAATTTGGCTGTTTATTTGGAATTGGAAACTATACAATTAGTTGAACTATTTCTGATTCATAAACCTGGAAAAGCATTATAAATCTGCAAAAGGCACAGAGGCATGAATATTTTCAACACGTTGATATGACTATGTGCTGTAACACTGAGAGAGCAGGAGAGAGAACACAACCCGGGCACACTCTATCTATATGAGCTGGCACTTGCAATGTTTACTCTCCCAACTTAATACTTGACCATGTTGACTTTACTGATTGACTTTCAACAAAACTCAGCATTCTGGGCATTTCTGTCATCACTAAACTCCCACCTACACACTTGTATCTCATTGCCCATGTGCGATCATGTATTTGCAGGTATTCATCAAGAAGGGTTAGACTGAATGCATTCTAGCTGGAACATCCTTCATCTTTACAGTAAATACAGACTGCGTTTGTTGTACTGCAGAACCTGATGCCATAATGCTGTCATTGTGTTTGTCATTTTGATTGCAAGGGAGCATAGATCATTGATCTGTTACAGATAAATAGACCTACATGAGTGTGAAAGTAACCTGGCTCTTTATGTTTGTATTCATATTTTTCATATACTTTGAACGTTTGTTGTCATTGAAATGAATATTTAGGGGTGGAATCAGCTGTCACCCAGTTACATCTAGTACATCTTTCAAGAAACAGTTTACATTGGTCCAATAAATATTGGTTAGTTAACTGTTAGGGATCACTGATTAATATGGATGCATTACAATTTATAGTTATAATGACTATGCTTTAGACAAGATGCTGCACTCCTTTGTGTGCCCCCTATGGATCTATATCTTGACAATCATATCCTGGATCTGAAAAGGGAAACAACCCTGCAATGCAGTGGCAAGGTCAAATGCAGATTAGTATTAACCTATATCTTCAGTAACAAGGTCAGTTGTATCAACACGTGTTAGTATAAGCATAAATATGTTCAGGTTAGTGAAGTATTATAACTCAGCCATATTAAGAATAGTGCAAGGTGGAAGGGAAAACAGTAATGTTTGGGACTGTGAGAGACTAAACATGGTTGGTCCATCGTCATGTGTAAGTTGTTACATATGCAGGTTCCGTGGTCTGCAGTGATGGAGGAAGCCCCAGAGGCTGACAGAGATTGATGGAAGGTGATCTAGGTAGAAACACAATCACATCAATGTGACTCTTCGATCAATACCAATACATTGAGGTCGTGTTGACCTACTTGATCCGGGTAATCAGTGTGATGGACACATGCTTTCGTCAAATCTCATTTGTTTTGTAGGAGAATGTGCTGGGATTATCAAGTTTCGCTTGCCACAAAGTGGAAGAATTAATGTTGTACAGGATCAGTTGTTAATCTTAGAATTTGGATGGACTAGCTGTCTTCTCTCAGAATTTGGTGATTTCACCACTAGCTTCTAATGACTACATATATGTACTGTAAAACATAGGCCTCATATTATTTTAACTTTTTTTTATATTTGGTAACCAATTGTTTAGCTTGGTCAAAAAAAAAAAATATGTACTGAGGTTTTTGGATTGTTTCATTCTATTTTTGTCATGTGAAGGACATAAAAAGTATAAACTATAGTGTAATACTATCAGAGGATTGCATTGTACAAGACTGCACAGAAAGCATTTATTTGGTGGTTGTAATGAGCATTCAGTAAGTTAATGGTTATGCTAAGTTTGTCTGATTTCTGTTCTTGTAGGGGATTTCGTGGTCAAACTTGCTGATTTTGTTGATACATGTTATTCTATGACAATTGTCTGGTCCTGACTCGATTAGTTACAGACCGCTACCATATAGGTGGAATATTGCTAACTAAACTCACTCACTCACTCACTCACTCACTCACTCACTCACTCACTCACTCACTCACTCTTGTGTCAATCCTCATCGTAGGAAAAATTCTGGAGGGCACTTTTTGGAGGTTATGATAACTGGTTATGCCAAAGTCATTTAGCCACTATGGTCCTTTATCTAAGTGATTATGCTGTAGAAATAAATTCTGAATGTCATTTATTTCTGTTTATCATACGAAGTGAACGGATATGGTCTAGCCCGACTCATGTGCCAGTAGTTTATGTACTTCATGGTTCCACTAGTTGTGAAATAGGCAGGAATTATGTTATCAGTTGTCATGTAATCAGTATCTTGTAAGCTAATTTGGAATGATCTTTGCTGTACCAGTATGTAATGACCAAAACAGCACATTAAACAGGTTTTAAACAGGTATCATTCTGTGGTTTCAATGCTTCATACCGACTAACGATTTGTCGACCAAGATTTCTGTCAAGGTTACAAATGCAGTAAATACAGAATGATTCCTTTAACCACGTTCCAATGCCTATTGTAAGGGGATAATAGTTGCCATTGTTAAAGCCTAGCAATCCGTTCTGTAATTTCTACAGATGAACTGTTTTGTCCTCAGTCTATCCCCTAGGTCTGTCTGACACAAGGCCAACTTCCTTTTTGCATTCATGCCCCAAGGCCTCTGTTCTCGTCAAAGTGAAGTCGAGGAATGATTTAAGGGCAGGAAGCATCGAAAGAGAGACAAGGTTGTATTGTGCCATGGTGACTATGCCAAATAATAATTGCTGGAAGATGATGAGCTTTATTGGGTGTTTGCTGACATTGAGAAAATTGGAAAAAATCACATACTCCAATTCTCAACTCAGTGCTGAGATGTTGAGCTCATTGGCACCTGAGGATCTGTGTTGAGGTGGGGGCCTGATCACATTCCAAATGACACTATTATGTGATTGGAATGATTTATTTGGGCAGATCATTGATCATTATATACAGAATTCCAGTATGTAGCTTCACTGTTGATCACTGAATTGTCTGGTCCAGATTTGATTATTTGTAGACCACCACTTTATAGTTGGAATATTTTTCAGTGGGGTATGGATAGGTTCAAAGTCACTTGATACGTAACTGTCCATGCATTTTGGGTTATGTCAGTGTTCAAGAGATCTTCAATATTGAACTTTGGTTTTGGATGCATAAAGCCATTCCCTTGAAGATCCGGTGACAGTTGGTCAGGCTTGCTGACTAAATGGTTCACACATTGTATCCCAACTGCCTTGGATGATGCTCACGTTTCCAAGATGGCCATTGGGTTGCATAACACCTGAGTTTGATTATCCACATCAGTGCAATATATGGAGCCGTTTTCTGGTGTCTTTCACCGTGCTATTACAAAATACTGCTAAAAGTGGTGCAAAACCTTGTTCCCATTTTCAAGTAGGTATTATGTATTTTGATCCTCTTCTATGGGCTCATTCTGAATTTTATGCACCTATGAAGAATGGTTATGCTGATTGTTATGGTGTGTAGAATGGAAGCATTCAACCTATCTGCATTGAGAGTCACTCCGTTCTTCATGCCATGAGATCTCGCTGTGGTTCATCTGAAGAAATGCACACCATTCATGTAACAGTAAGAAAGGATCAATAGTGTACTCCGGGCGTCGAGGAAGTTGCTCGGAGTGTTTCTTGGTCTCCTGTTTTCACAACCAACATCCGTTCATTCGTCAGATACAGGAAAAGAACATAATGCAAAATTTACATGAATATTAGATGTTGTCGTCCTGGTGATTGCATGATTGGCTAAGTGCTGTGTTGTTGAGGGGTACATGAAATGTGAGGATGTGTTGGATAAGAGTACGTAGCGTGTGCTGGAATGAAATCATAGAGATGTACATTTGTGCCATAAATTGCTCAACAGATGCAGAATGTTGTATTTAGGGATGGTGACTTCAGCCTGAAAATCAATATCATAAATGTTGGCAGATGCCAGACAAAGAATTGATGGCGACTCGATGTTCAGTTTTAGCAACATGGTTCATTTGTGGAATTTTTTGTAACAGTCTGTGACTTACCTTGTTTTTGCTGAGAGAATGAATTTACTTGTGCACGTTTTGTGTGGTTGTATGTTTGATTGATGTTAAAAGCCATTCTCAGCAACTTTCCTGATATGTGACAACACTCTGTAAATGATCTAGATCAGACTATCATGAGATTGACATCTTGGGCATCGATCTGAGCAAATGGGATATGATGACATGTGTCATGACATTCAGTGTCGCCTCTTACGACAAGAATAGGTTATTAACTGAAGATCTATGCTTATCTGGATCTTCAAAGGCCTGCATTATGTTACACCTGAATATTTTGGTATCAGAGTCACAATGATGTAGGAAAGTAAGAAGTGAAGGAGAACTTGCAATGCAGGTGAAAAGTTAATTGTGTATTTCCATTAGTGCTGCTGGTGTTATTAACTTGATGCACTGCATGTAAGGTTCTATCTTTCATTACATGGAATTAATGATTTGCATGAATAACTCTTTTAATTCTATGCCCAATCAGCACCAATCACAATCACAATCATGCCGTGAACTCCCATTTCAGCAAGATATCCTGCAGATAGCCACCTTTAATGTTTGAAATAGTTGCGGATGGTGACATAAAAAAGTCTTCATCCTCCTGAAATGTTCATCTGGCTGTTGAAGGGAATCAGTTTTCATCACCCAAATCAGATCAGCTTATAGCGTCAGGCTGTCAGCTATCTATTATTCAGGACCAAGTGAGTCCCACGTTTTTGGTATGTACACAGTGTAGCAGAGAGTCCATTGGGGGGACCTACATCAGTGAGGACTGTTGTCTGTCTCTGGTTGTTGGCATGGGTAATTGAATTACGTGTTCGCAATTACGAAACCTGCTGGACAGATAAACCTGTTTAAAAATTTACTGATAGTATTTGTAGGTATAGCACCTGGTTGAAATGTGTAAGAGTGAGTGAGTTGAGTTTTACACCGCTTTTAGCAAAATTACAGCAATATCATGGCAAATTACACCAAAATTGGCTTCACACATTGTACCTATGTGGGAAATCGAACTCGGGGAAATGTGTAAGATGTTGGTCCATGGTGAACAGTGTTTTACGTGGGATGTGACCACTGCTCTGGTGTAGTGTTGAGAGTGTCCGCCTGGGGAGCAGAAGGTCGCTGGTTTGATCCCTAGCCACATCATAAAAATATGGTACATGGTGGTCCCTGCCTGGTGCTCAGCATTATTGGGTACAACATGGACTGGCCGTCCTGGAGTCAGTAGTATGTGTTTGAATAGGATATTCATTCTTACTCTTTACTTTTCTTTACTGTGGCATATATATATCTATATCAGTGAGCTAGCACTCTAAAACCAGCGTAAGTCTTGACTAGTACTAGACTAACAACTAGTCTCTGAAATGAACATATGTTACTGAAGCAAACGTTCATAGAGAAAAAAAAATAATATAATGAAATGGAGCCCTGAGACTTTCTTCATTTTCAGAAGCCAAGGAAATCTAGACTTGCCACATTTTCTAGACTTGCGCAGGCTTTCTTGGATATATTTGCTTCAGGGTCTGTACGACAGACTAGACTAGTACATGCTGCCACACAATTGCGTGTACGTCAACATATGTGTTTAATATTCTGAAGTGTGATGTTAAACCCCATATTACCTCACCGCTCCTAAACATGGAATAACATAGTGGTCATCTGCATATGTTCATATCAGTTGTATTCACTTCCGGCCATGGTGACTATTATCATTTAACATCCTAGCTATTCAGAATTAAGCCTGAAAGTTCTGAGGTCCTTGTGTTAGTAGCTCTACATCTTTCCTAAGCCAAACAGTACAGGTATAGAAGCTCAAGACATTATTATGGTCGCTTTGTGGATTGATACTCTGATTCTGAGGGACATTTAATCTTATATTAATGCATCATACCTAATGATGAAGCTCACCACTGTCAGCTCCCTTACGAAGTGAATGTGATGTAGTCATTACAGTTATGAGTTTATGAGTCAAATGAGTCGTTAGTATTCCTTGTCCTGTGACCGTCCCATGTTGCAAGAGCCTATCCCTGACATATGCCTTGATGCAGGGATTGTCCTGGTGCTGAGTAGCTGATGCATGTGTTCAAAATACTCATGTTAATTTTGCTGTCTGGTCGACAAAGCCTGTGCAACATGTGTTGGTATTCAGTCTGTCATAGTCAGACTTATAACCCCAGGAGAGACATGAACATCCAGGTTAGAATGGGTCCTCAGTCATCCATGCTTGTTGAAAGTGGCGCCGCCATATAGCTGGGATATTGCTGAGTGTGGCGTAGAACTAAACTCACTTGCCATAACAAGAGGAAGGACAAATGTTTAAGTTGGTTTGTTGAAAAGACGAAGCCAGAGTGATGTGACTGTGAGGATGAACCAGCCTGGAGTAATTACAGCATGGGAAAGAGTCAACTGACTTGCTCCCTGGCAATCACTTCACTGCCCTTTCATTATCTCATTCTCATCTCTCCCATGGAGCTCACTGTAGGGGAGGGGGGACCAGTGATGGGAGGGGGGATATGGTATGAGAGACAGAGACCTGCTATGTGTGTCTGTGTTTGGAGGGGGAGAGGAGGATGTTTAGGGGTGGTGGGACATTATGAGACATGGTGTTTGAGTAGTGCAGCGTTAGGCAAGGAAACGAACAAATTGAACAATGAGTCTTTTTATTGCCTTAAATGTAAACTATCTGGTTTGTTTGCCCAACAAGTTTTCTTCTTCTTGTAATCACTGTTTTACCACTCATAAAACATACATGGCGCTGTTTTCTGTGTTAGGATTAGGAGTAAGTGAGTGATTTTAGTTTTACACTTAATATTCCAGCTATGTGGTGGTGGTCAAATAATTGAATCTGGACCAGTCAATCCAGTGATCAAGATCATAACCATTGATCCACGTAATTGGGATTTGTCATGCCATATGTCAACAGCAAGTCTGACCACCTGATCCTGTTAGTTGCCTCTTACAAGAAGCATGGGTTACTGAAGATCATTTCTGACCCAGATCTTCACATAGATTACACCTGTTACGTCCCAACATAACAAAATGACACGGAAGGATATGAGTCATGTGCCCTTTCATCATGCAATAAAGTAAAACATCATTTTTCTGTAGACCAATCAGGCACAATTCTAGCAAGGTGGATGAAATCATTCATTCACTCAAACCCAACTATTTGATATTGAACAAAATCAACCATTTTCTTCAAGCATAAGGTTCCTAAATCCACAAATCCATCTTTATTATGTACCTCCAATCACCATACTCCATAACCCTCTCAATGCTCTTGCTCGGGCTACTTGACCCTGGGTGATTCAATAACCCCATCCTTCCCTCCCATGCCTCATCAGTGCAGCTCGAACCTCATCCATAATAAAACCAGGCTTTGATCTCTGCCTTGTAACTACCAGTCAGGTTCTATCAGGCAAACACACAATCCTAGCCTGGCCTGATTGAAGTTGAGTTTATGTGCTCTATTCCTAGATAATAATGATGACACGACATGCACGCTGGGAACCAGTCTACTGGCTTGGGTGATTGTTGGCTTCCAGTCGGAGGTGGTGATTTCTCACAGTTCTGAAAAGCCTTGGTAGTTGGGTAGTTGGGTAGTTGGGTCACTGTTGACTGACATTTCTTCCCAGAAATACATTTATGTTATTCAGAAATATATGTCTACAAAATAATTAGGAAATCCCAATAGAGCCCAGAGTAATCATGGAATTAAATAATTGTCATTTAAGACTGAAGAGGGGTTCATGGAGATAGATGAGTGAGTGAGTGAGTGAGTGAGTGGGTGGGTGGGTCAGTCGAAGAGTGAGTGTGAGCGAGTGAGTAAATGAGTGGGTGGGTGGGTCAGTGAGCGAGCGAGGGAGTTAGTGTGTGAGTGAGTAAGGTATTACGCTGCATTTAGTGAGGTATTACGCTGCATTCCAGCAATATCATGGCAGAGACACCTGTTGGGAATGGGCTTCACGTTGTAGCCATGTGGGGAAATCAAGTCTTGGTCTTCATCATGACAAGCAAACTCTTTAACATCAGAATATCCTGTTACCCTGGAGATAGAAAAGGGTCACAGTGACAGAGTTTGAATATTATCATGTGAATCTTTTTATCTGTATACTCACTATATGTGTATGTAGTAAGTGACAGTAAGTTAATCTCAGAGACCCTGAGAACGAATAGAATTAGAAATCTCTGGTATCCCGCTACCATATAGAATGATTTTAAAACCCAAGATTGTCTAGCGTTGTTCTGGATTTGGATTTTAGTTGATATTTTGTGGAATATTTTATGATAAGATCACTGAATTTCTGGAATTAAATGCTTACCTTAAGTATGCACAATGTTAAGCATTAACATCATTGAGAGTTCAGTGTTTTCAGTTTGGATTCACAGAAGCAGAAGACCTCGGGAACACTAGTATAGTAGCCAGGATGACATTCTTCTTTGTGTATATAGATGTTTTTGGTGAACTATAGACATATTTCAAGCTTGAATATTTGAAGAGATCAATTTTAAACATCATAATTGTAACAAAGTGGGGAGCCAGTTGTCCTTTATTTATCTGAAAATAATTCAGCCATTTGAATCATGTGATTATAGCATTGGAGTCCATTTAATTTTGGTTGCAATCAAACTTGCTCATGTGTGATAAAGCTAAAAGTGATCTGTCGTTTTTGTCAATCCTTACCCACTCATCTGAATCATGTAATTATAGTATTGGAGTTCATTTCGTTGAAGTTACAAATGTACATTTTTCTCTTCCTACATTGCAAAGTTCCATTTCAGTTATTTTATCTAAAATCGAGGCATATTTTCATGGAGTAATCTTAAAAACGTAAAAAAAATTCAGTTATTTATTATGCTTGACTGAATCATAATTTCATAATATCAGAATATAGATGGACGTAGACACAATACCTTGTATGTTTTATTGATCAAAAAAATATCTCACACAGGATTGGTCAATTATGAAGGGATAAAATGAAATCTTTAATCAAATGTCAGCCTAGGATTGAGAGTGGGATGGGTTGGGTTGAGAAGTTGTATGGTTGAGTTGTGTGAGACTGGAAGGGATGGAAGTAGTCTGGTTGTTATGTTTTAGATATATACACTAGTTTCTGTCAAGAGAGTGTTTCCTTAAGAGCACAGTACATAATGCTACTTTCTCCCTGTGATGAGGACCTGTGAAGGTCCAGGGTAGAAAAGGCCTTCAGCAACCTATGCCTGCTATAAAAAGCAACTATGCTTGTAAGATTTGACTAACGGGATCAGCATCAATCTATACAATTGTGATATGATGACATTGTGTCATCAACAAGTCTCACTGCATGATCCCTCTTCTTGCCTCTTACAACAAACATGATTGCTGGATCAATTCTAACAAAGATCTTAGCATGTCAAGGACGTAAAAAAATCATTTTAGAAATGTTGTGTAAATAAAAACTAAATACATTTTACCTTCAGTTAAAATTTGAAATATAGGGTAGCCAAGTGTTTAAGTGTTGGCTCATCATGCAGATTCAATATAGGTGCAGTGTGTGAAGGTCAGTCTTGTGTCCCTGATGTTTTTGCTGGAATATTAAAAGGAGCATAAATCCACACTCACTCAAGGATAATTAAATTTTTGTTCATCCGCATCACCAAGATACCAGTCTTTTTAGCACAAAGGATTCACTGAATTTGTTTTGAAGGTGGTTTTCATGGCCCTGACATTTTGAATACTGAAACGTATTTGAATTTTTAAAAAGACATTGTAACTACATTGTAGATAAATATTTGATGACAAACATATCTCTAGGGGCAAGGATAAATTAACACTGATTTGTTCCGGGAATTCAAGTGAGACAGGCAAAATGATGGGAATGTGGTGTTCCTACTGACTGGAGTAAATCTGCCATTGGGAGACAGCTAATGACCAGGCCTGGCCATAAGCTCTTGCAGTGAAGAGGCTTAAGGGTCCATTTCACTTCAAGGCCGCCATTATCCTCCCCTTACTGTATCAAGCTTCAGTAGGTGTCCTTGTGCCTTAGGTGGCTCAGGAAATAGTTCTTCCTTCGTCCATGCGTAGAAGCTTCTTCAGTGATGTGGGTGATTGAGCTGGGTTTTACGTCACTTTTAGCAATACTTCATCAATATCACGTTAGGAGAGACCAGGAACTGGCTTCACACGTTGTGCCCATTTGTGGAATCGACCCTGAGTCTTTGGTGTGACGAGCGAATGCTTTGACCACTGGGCTACCCACTGCCCTCTTTAGTGAAGACAGGTTACCACATCTAGATGTTTGCTTATTTTCTTTGCTGTTGTGTCTCATCCTAATGATGGCCATAATCAATGCCTGACGTTCAAGCTGCTACTTCATGGTCTCAACAGAATGTCTGCTCAAGGTACTAAATCTTTCTCGAGGTGTGGTGGGGTAGCCCAGTGGTTAAAGTGTCTGCTCATCATGTCGAAGATCTTGTTCGACTCCACACATGGGTTCAATGTGTGAAGCCCATTTCCGGTGTACCTGTTGTGTTATTGCTGGAATACTGCTAAAAGCAGCGTAAAACCACTCACTTGCTTCCTTACTGCCCAAACAGAATGTCAAAGTGCTACCTTGTACTCCCTACAGAATGTCTGTTCAAGGTGTTGCATCTACTTCCATGTCTGTTCAAACCACCGAAGTCTTCCCCACAGAATATCCGTCCAAGATACTACCCTCTCTGATATAACATTCAAGGTACTATCCCGTCTCCCCGTACCAAGACTCTACTCCCCACAGAATGTTGGCACTAGTAATACTGCCCTCTCCACGGAATGGTTGTTCAAGGTGCCACCTTCTCTGCTATGACTTTCAAGGTACTCTATTCTATTTCCGTATGAAATTCCTGTTGAAGATGCTACCTTCTACTTCCCACAGGATGTCTGTATGAGTAATACTGTCCTCTCCAAAGAAAATTTTACTAGTTACTATATACCCCCTAACCACAGAAGTTTCACAGTGCTTCCTTTCACCTCCCCACAGACTGCCTGTATCACCAACTCTCCCTCCCCCCACCAGCGTCAGTGAGACATGGCAGCAGTCAGTAGCCAGTCGTGGATTTAAGGCATGTAATTCAATCATGTAATCAATACTTAGTCTTGTACTCGCCAGTGTCTGTCTGGGCCAGAGGTTTAGATACTGTTAGTATTATCACATCTCTGCCAAATGGCCCTCAATGGGATAGTGGCACTAACACAACCCAGGATGGTCAGTTCAGCTATTAATTTCCATTTGTATGTATAAGACTGACCAAGCTGCAGTAGAGTGGGTAGTACTACAGCTTTACTAGACATAACATGGATTGTTGTATAGATATTGATGAAGCAGTAATATGATTTTAGGAAAATGAAGAAATTAGGTTTCATTAGTACAGATGGAGGCTGTATAAATCAGCCTTGTTGCATGTATGTTTGAGATATCTTACTTGCTAACACAGTATACTGCAGCTAACTCCACTTGGACAGGATAGAGTGGTTTTCACGATGCTTTCACACATCCTTGAGAAAGCCTGACAGTTTACTGTACAAAATCATTTAATTCGTTTCAACCTTGAAAAGGCTCCAAATGCCAGTGGTTTATTCTGAAATATCATATATTTAGTACAACTTGACAAGTTATTATTTTACAAGAAACTAATACATATCGGGAGTAAAAATACCTTGCAATGACAGTAAATGTTAATTAATCTGCATCACAAAGTCAAGTATTCCCAGTGCAGTGATGGAGCTAAGAGTTATTTCTACCCTTTTGTGGTCAGTCCTACATTTGACCAACCTTGTGTGTATTCAATATTATGGGTTATGGGTGCTTCTTTCTTTAAAGTAGCTATTTATGCCTTGAAAAGCCTTCATTAATGACTTAATTTTGATCACTATAATCTGTATGAATACTATTTTGTTTCCTTGAACAGCAAGCGTAGGTGAACTGTATTCTTACCCTAATTCCCCAAGGGGTTCACAAAACACTGTATCAGCCTGAATGTGAATCCTGTTCTGTCTCTCTCTGCTGACACACTTCTCCCTTAGCCAGGGGATTAAGTCATGAATCATTCATTCACCATTAATGGATCCCAGACTAAAAGCAGCTTACTACAATGGATTTGGTGTGATTTTTTTATGCAAAAGTTGCAAAGGGTTCTGATGAAAATGTATATTCTGATTGCTCAAACTGAAATTTAGTGATTGGGTTATTATGAATGTAGAAGATTCGCTGAGTCAGCAGTTTGGCAGCCTGTTGTTGATTTTAATGTGAATGTTTGACATTTTTATGTCATGTTGACCCAAAGCATGGACACGACTGTGACATATTAACTGAACATTATTTTAATTGTAGTTTCAAATGCTATGATCTCTTGCTATGAACATTAAATCCCATGACTGCATTAGAGAAAACACTGATATTTTGTAATTATTGCTTTTATTCTGTCATGACATGTCATGTACACACAAATGTCTAAAATGGATGTCTAGATTCTTTTTATGTTTGTTGCATAACAGTTATGTGGTGGTGGTCTGTAAATAATTGAGTCTTGACCATTCAATGATCAACAGCATGAGCATCAATCTACGCAACTGGGATATGATGTGTGTCAACCAAGTCACATGATCTTGTTTATGCGCCGCCTCTTATTACAAGCATGGATTGCTGAACACCATTTCTTTCTAACCCATATATTGACGGCTAGATTGAATGCATATATAAATTCCTAGTATATTTCATCTGTCTGGGTGTCAGGGCAATGAATATGAAAATTTTGTAATTAAAGTAGTCAAATCTAACTCTCCAGCATAGACAAATAATTTTTATCATTGCTTACAGTATATGTCATCTTTATATTTAATTACAATCCTGTATGGACCCTTTAGATTTAATTAGTGGGGTCTATTATTGACCTCTAATTATATATGTCGAGGTATTGATCTGATTTTCTGATATCTCTGGACTAAAGGTCATGCATGAACATACTTAAATTCCACTTGAGAGGTGCGATTGGATGTGGCACAGTGGTTAAGGTGTTCACTTGTCCCTTAGAAGACCCAGGTTTGATTGCCCACATGGGTAAAACGTATGAAGCCCATTTCAGGTGTTCCTGTTGTGATACTACTGGAATACTGAAAACATCATTTTAAAAACTCACTCACTGATGGTATGGAATGAGGTGGATAGAGGTTTTAGTCATTCTTCAAGTAGTTCTCATCAAAGGATGATTAAATGTTTTTCTGTCTTGTTTCAGGTGTGACAGTAGGTGAAGACATTACAATCCACACAACGACAGACAATAATGTGACGTTGAAATGCACCAAAGTTCGTGGGGACGAGAAGGTGGGAGGGATTCTGTGGTATAAAAATGGCGTTTTCTTCGCATCGAAGGGAAACAGCAAGAAGATCAACTTTGCCGACCCGGCATACAAGGACAAAACGGACATATTGGAAGATCACAGTCTGGTGTTGTACACGGTCAGAGTTAGAGATACGGCCAACTACACGTGTAAAGTGTATGTTGAAGACTCCCAAAATGCGTCGATGAAGGAAAGGAACGTCACACGTATTTTAGTTGTGCAAGGTTTGTAACTGGAAGTTATTGTTATTTTAAGTTGGGAAAGATATCCGTATGTTTCTGTGAACAAATTTTAGGATGATCTTTTTAAGGATTAGCTTAATGGACTTTGTAACTTATCTTGTGTCAGTTTAATAGTGTGACAGCGTTGCACTGTCTAGGCTGTGTTTACAGTCTGGACTTGGTACAATACCTCTTTGTAATGAGGTCAACTCTTTCACCACTAGGTCTGCGAAGCAGACTAAAAAGATTTCAGTGAAGATTGTATGGATATATTTTTCCATGGTCTACTTTGAAACTGTTTTTCTGGTGTGGAGAAGTGTAGAAAAGTTGACAAAAACATGTCAAATCTTTGTTGAGGTCAATTTTAACATTCAAACTTTTTCTCAGTACAAGTGTGATCTACAAACAGGGACTTTGTTCCATGGCCTGATGAAGATTGAGGTGATCTTATGACAGTCATAGCACTAAGATGATTGTAACATCTATACCTTAAAGATGGCTTACAACAGTCATAGAGCTAAGATAATCGTAACTTCACGCCTTAATATTGACCTGTGACAGTCATAACACTAAGATGATCGTATCTTCTATACCTTAATGTTGACTTACGACAGTCATACCAGTAAGATGATAGTAACTTCTATACCTTGACATGAACTCATGACAGTCATAGCGCTAAGATAATTGTCACTTCCACACCTTAACATTGATCAGTGACAGTCATAGCGCTAAGATAATTGTCACTTCCACACCTTAACATTGATCAGTGACAGTCATAGCGCTAAGATAATTGTAACTTCCACACCTTAACATTGAGCAGTGACAGTCATAGCGCTAAGCTGATCGTAACTTCCACACCTTAACATTGACCAGTGACAGTCATAGCGCTAAGCTGATCGTAACTTCCATACCTTAACATTGACCAGTGACAGTCATAGCACTAAGGTAATTGTAACTTCCACAAATTAACATTGACCAGTGACAGTCATAGCACTAAGATGATTGTAACTTCCATACATGAACAATGACTTACAACAGTCATAGCGCTAAGATGATCGTAACCTCCATACCTTAAAAGTGACTTATGACAGTCATAGATCTAAAGTGGCTTTGTGAAAGAACACTCAGATTACATTGACGAAGTTAGAGATCTGTTAAGGACAAGTCAGATATATAGTGATTGCCAGTTGCACCAATCCAAGTTCTTCTTGGGAGCGATTTCGATTCCTCACATGGTTTGAATGTGTGAAGTCCATTTCTGGTTGCACCCTGTAAAATTAGCATCAAACTCAACTCACTTACTCACTCTTCTTAAATTCATCTGTCATCACCAAATGCACCATGCAGAAACACTGAAGGCTTCCAAATCTGAATTCAATATGAATGAGTGAAACAGTACACAGATACAATACTTATTAGAGTTGAAAATGACTGAATTATTTCCAAGGTCAGTATGTAAGTGATACCAGTGCAGCAGTTATTGTAATTTGTGGGTTGGTGGAGAGGGGAAATGTTTCAAACTGCATGCTTTTAAAAACCTTATTTATTAATCATTTGAAGAATTAACAATTTGACATAGTGAATAAGTTAAGTAGAATCTTAAAGTTTTAGTTGTACCTGTTTCTTTTGATAAGGAAGAGGTTGCTTGAAACAATGGCAGTATTTTTAAAGTGTGTTAGTGTTAATCCACAACCCTGAAATGACTGTAATTTATTCCATAATTCTCCTGCGGCTATGTAACAGAAAAGATGGGTGAGTCTGAGTGTGAAGCATGGCTAATTTCATGTCTGCACTGTTCGTTGTGGAAACAACTTTCCTGACTCTGATTTGACCATTTGTGTTCCAGCCTATCAATTCATTCTGTGCAGTTATTTTGAGAGAGCATGACAGATTGTTCACAGATAGTCTCCATCACCACCTTGCACCTTTGTGTCTTCATCTTCTTTTCCTCATCAACTTCTTGTCATTTTTCTCAGTCATGAAAAAATGTCTTCTTGAAATGATCCTGTCAGAAACTAGAATTAGGTTCTGATTCTGCACAGTCTTTATACCTCTCTTCTACTATTTTAGATGGCTGGTAGCTGATGCCAATGTGACCTTTACCTTTTAGGTAGTAATTGGTGCATGGCACATTGAAATGTGGTCTGGTGCCCAGTGGCAGTGTAGAAAAAGTTAGGGTAGTGGGTATAGGTTTGCTGGTCACAAGCCAGTCCTTGTTTAGTTCCTGAGATGGAACTATTTACTATGATTGTTCCCAGATTTACCTTGTTCTTAACATAATAAAACATTTGTATGTATGTCAGATGGTAAGTAAATGTATATTTTGAATTTGGAATTGTATATGAAACTTTAAACTGATAACTTACTTTATGAAACTTAATTGCATGCAAATTCTAAACTTATTCAAAGTACTTGGTTATGATTTGTTGAATTTTACATGGTCATCATTTACATTCTTGGAAACCATGATTCAGTCTATGTTACAGATTATGAATTACGGGTAACATATCTATATGTCAGTCCATGATTATTTTCTTGTGAGGAACTGTTTCAAACTGTTGATTGTATGAGGAAAACTTTGGTGCTATGAATTTATCGATCTGTTTAACAGTCATTCTCATGAAGAATTAGATCTTCATACTGCTCCAGAAAGATCTGATAAGTCACATTTCGGGACATGTCATAACAACCTTTTACCCAACTAATTGGAACATCCGGAAATGTTTCCTAAACTTGAAACCTGAACCAAAACAAATGTTTCAAACTTCTGAAATTGAAAGTCTATTCTTTCTAAGCCGTTTAGATGTTTTCGCACAATTGCTTTTTCTGCAGCATTTATATTTTGGATCAAGAACCATGTGAAAATTGTTTTCAAAGCTTAGGCTTTGAAGCAAATTGTTGTTCTGAAATACCAGTGATGATCCAGGTCAGAATTGTACATCATCAATCCATCCTTGTTGTAAATGGTAGCTAACGGAATCAGACAGGCAGACTTGCTGACTTGGTTGTCCCATCTCATTGTAATCCAGTTGTGTAGATCAATGCTCATGCTGTTGCTGATTGTCTGGTCCAGACTCAATTGCTTGCTTATTTACTGTTTGAAACTAGTGTCATGTAGCAGCTCCTTCGGTGGATAATGTAGACTTCCTGTTAGACATCTCTCGAAACTGAAGCAAGTATAAGGATCTGGTTTTAACAACATTGATTCAAGGTCTTTATATTTGACTTAGCAGGAACTTTATCTGAAAGAACAAGTCAGAACTGATATTACGTTTTGTGTATAATTGTTTTAAGTGTTCATTATGTGTATAGCAACCAGAGTTTTCTGTTCATTCTTTTGATCCCTGGATTGTCTGATCCAGACTTGATTATTTACAGGCCAGCTGCCATATTGCTGGAAAATTGCTGAGTTCAGCATTAAACAACTTATCAGTCAACTTAAATTTTCAGTATTGTACAAAGTTATGCTGACATGTTGGTGAAATGTGCTCAAGTTGGCCCATTATGTTGTAGATGTTCCAAGTCCCCCAGGGAAGCCAAGAATCCTCAACATTGAGTCGCGAGAGGTGAAGGTCACATGGGACAAGAGTGCCTCGGATAACAACAGTCCTATATCTGTCTACATACTCCATGTTAGGTGTGTTAAAAGTATCATCACTACTTCATTCAACTGAAGATAAGTTCTGAATTGATAACAAAAGTAAATCAGTTGTTTTTTAATGTTTTGCTTATTTGTGGGTGACTGTGTTTGTATTTTTAGTGCACAGAAACTTTAGTCAGGAACAAGGCTTGTACTCCTTTGCATTGGGTCTATGTTAAAGCTGCTTCCTTGTGCTTGACCATAAAGGGTGATGAAAAGGGTTTGGTGGATCAGATTTTTCTGTGTGGTTCACCAAAGAACATTCCTCATTTTCAGTGGGAACATTGCTCATAATATAGATACTGACCAGTGTTTTCCTAGTAAAATCATTTTCAGACCACTGTCAAATAGATGAAATATGTCTGAGTGTGCCATAACAAAATCCTGTGAAGAAACAGGTGAGAATCGGTCTTCAGCAACCCATGCTTGTTGTAGGAGGTGACTAACGAGATAGGGTGGTCAGGCTCGCTGACGTGTCATTACATCCCAGTTGTGTAGATCGATGCTCATTTTGTTGATCACTTTAATGTGTGGTCCAGACTCTATTATTTACAGACCACATTACAGCTGGAATATTGCTGAGTGTATGGTTAAGCAACAACCAACCAACCAACCACAAAACAAAACTTAACAGATTGTCTGTTGCCCATGTTTCAGTAAGTGCACAGCGTCTCAAGGACCTCCAGAGGAGCGGGACGTTGTGGTGGGTGGGTCAACATTGGAAATCACTGTCAGAGAGCTCAACCCTCACACATGCTATCAGGTCAAGGCTCGAGCCAAGAATGCAGTTGGGCGCAGTGAAGACAGCAGTTTCAGTGACATGTTTTTCACATTAGAAGAACGTAAGTATTTGATTTGGGGATTAGATTTGTTGATCTGGAAATGTTTTTAGAGTTTCTTGAACATTTTGAAGAACACACTTTGAGAAAAAGTAACAATTATGCATTTGCCTGTTGGTTTAGGTGAACCAGGGCTGATGGCTGAAAATGTTTCTTTTTTGTTGACCCAAAGAATAAGTTTCTGTGTTATCATAATGAATCCACACTTGGTTGATTTTGGCTAGGTGAAAAGGAGGCTTCATCCTAATGCTGGAAGAGTTGCCTCCCCTTCTGAGTATTATTGACATGGCCTTATTCCGCAAAGCATAGCTCATAAATTTCCCTGAAAATAATATTGAAAGACAATGAGACTTGAATCAGTAGTTGGGCCATGGTTTATCAGACCTTGTTGATCTTGCTCCAGCACCCTCCGAACCCCCATTCAACGTGAAGGCCGACAGTCCGGACAGCACCGAAGTTCATGTCAAGTGGAGCCATATACCCAAGAACAAGCTGAACGGGGAACTGAAGGGGTATGAGTTGACCTACAAGGCTCAGGGTGGACAGCCAGAGAGAGTTCGTCTTGAGGACCCAACAAGACATGTAAGTGACCAGACAGGAATCACAGTCAGTGTGGTTTTCTGTGTTCACTCTTCTGTGTCTCTGCAGTTTCGGTCACCTGGGTCTTCAGCGTCTCAAGTGAACACTTTAGCCAATAGGCTACCCCACCAACCCTACAAATGTTAGAATCCAGTTTAGATCTGATTGTGGTTTGAGTATACGAGAAACAGTTAAGATCTTTCAGGGTTTACATCTGTTTAGTTCCTTGAAATTTGTCATGCTGAAGATCCCATTTGGGAAAAACACATTTCTTGTGTCCAATATTTCTGATATTGCTGGAATATTGCTAAAAGCGGCATAAAACTAAACTCACTCGCTCACTCGTCAGTCTGTAGAGATACTGGCTTAGGACTGGTCATGTAATGAGGTCAGCTTTGGCAATTTGCTCAATAGCATAAAGAATGAAAGCTGGTGGATCAGCTTATGTAAGAAACATACTGTTTTGGTAGAGATTTTAAGGGTCAAGTTAGGACCGCTGCTTATAGCGGCTCATCTGTGGTAATTAGATATTTTAGAATGGTATTTAGTTATGTTTTGTCTACACTTTTTGTATGTATTATAGAACATGGTGCTGTATGGACTAAAGCCTTTCACCAAGTACGAGATTCAGCTGACGGCGTACAACAGTGTCGGCTCCGGGCCCCCAGCTAATGTGACTGTCCGAACAGCTGAAGGAGGTAAGTCTTCCTGTAACTACCCTGTGGAGATCCGGGTTAGAATGTGACCTAAATAACCATGCTTGTCATAAGAGGCGTCCAACGGGTTCGGGTGATCAGATTTGACTTAGTGGATACATTTCATTGTATCCCACTTCTGTAGATCGATCAGTGCTCATAACATCAATCACTCGATTGTCTGGTCCAGACTTGATTATTTACAGAATGCCATCATATGGCTGAAATATTGCTGGGTATGCTGTTAAACTACAAACAAAAAACCAAACAATTTTCTGATGCTTGTTCTCTTAGTTACCATCACTACCAGTGTGATGATTGGTAAAACAATTGCCTTCCTAAAATATGATGACACACTTTGCTCCCAAATCTGGTTTTAGACTTCAAGCCTAAGCCCAAATGTTTTAGATATCATGTCACAGATGGTGTACTTTAGGTTGATCTACTTATCGGAATAAGTCAGCAGACGTGCAGTTTGGTGATCCAATGACCTGAAGAAAGCAGCTCTGCCATCTTTGGCCTTTTTGGTTGAATGTGTATTTCTTTTCCCACTGGAGACTTTTTTGACAAAATCAATGAATTATCCTCAGTACTGTCTGGCTCAGAAAAATCATTGCTCTGTAACTTTGGTTTTCACCTTGTTCCGTTCAGTTCCAACTAAACCTCATATCACACTCACACACACATCACCATCAAGTCCATGTCGTTGTCTGTCCACACTTCATCTCACCATTCTACTTACAGTTCCAACTAAACCTCAGATTTGACGCGCGCACGCACGCTTCGTTCCTGGTCCACACTTCATCTCACCATCCTCCCTTTAATTGGATGTTCTTCTTTGCCCAAACTCCATCTAACCGTTTTTGTTTCAGTTCCAAGTAAGCCTCGAATTACACACATCACCAACAGAATGTCTAAGTCGTTCTTTGTACACTGGGAACCACCCAAAATTCTAAACGGACGCCTGGAGAAGTATGAGCTGCAGTGGAGCTACAACAGCAGCTCAGCAACTCGCATCATACAGGGGGACCTCAACAACCCAATGTCCGCCTTCATTAGAAATCTAGGTGAGTACAGGAGTTCCAGTATATAAATTACAAACAAGTTTGACTTTCTTCAGTGAACACTGCATTGATACCAGTACAGACTACTTCCTCCATATACAACTACAAAATTCAGATGGATAAAATCTGTAATGAAACTGGGGTGGTGGGTAGCCAAGTGGTTTTAGCATTTGCTCATCACGCCAAAGACCTGGGTTTGATTCCCCACATGGGTACAATGTTCAAATCCTATTTGTGCTGATATTGCTGAAATATGGCTAAAAGCGGTTTGAACATTAACTCATTTGCTCATTCTGTAATCAGACTAATGACAAGGACATTTTAAGCTTCATGAATTATGTGTATATATCTTGTATCTGTGTCATGGAATGGAATGATTCATCTATTTTACCCATCACTTGTGTGTGTCGTCATTCTAGAGCCCTACACAGAGTACAAGATCCGAGTGGCTGCCTACACTGGCGGTGGAAAGGGAAAGTTCAGTGACGACTTCCCTGGCATCACGGATGTGGAGGGTGAGTTTTCATTTCTCAATCACAACCGAGTTAGAATTGGACTTCAGCAACCCATGCTTGTAAGAGGTGATTAACAGGATCAGGTGGTCAAGCCCTCTAACTTGTTTGACACATGTATCCCAGTTGCATAAATTGATGTTCCTGTTGTTGATCACTGGTTTGCTCCAGACTCACTATTGCTTGAAAAGTGCTGAGTGCAGTGTAAAACAACAGTCTTTCTCGAACAATTGTCTCTGTGGACTTGTACAAACTGATGATACAGCAAAATGCACTATACGATCACCCCAAATAGAGACTGTTAAAGCAGAACATCCCCTATGGTGATGTCTTTTGTATCTATCTTAATGCATATTCTGAAATTCCCTTAGATCATTGAGAATACCCTTTAAAATTTGTGTACTGTCAGTTTCACAACCCTTGAGCTTCTTGAGTATTGATCACATTTTTTATCTGGCATCAGAATTCTTTGGATTTGAATTATTTAGCACTTTTTGAACAAACCACTTGTTAGTCTGGGAGAAAATGGGCAGATGATTGCTGTTTGTGTCTTAGTTTCCATGGTTACCTCAATTTCTACTTAACCTTCAGGTCCAGTATGCAATATATCTTTGTCAATATCTCCAGGGTATACATTCCAATAAATCTCCACCATACCCTTGATGCATCTACGGCTGCATAATTTTATGAACTCCCTTTGCTGGCTCCACATTCTCTCAGGAGCTAGTCAGCTAAGCCACCATTACAACCAGACTTGCCATTGTCAACAAAGATAACGGTTGCAGCTGTGCTGGTTTGTTCACTTCAATTTTAGGGAAATTGTACATAGAATTTGTCCGGTCTGAAACCTTAAAAAAGATATGCAAGAACTACTGCCTCTTTTCATAGTTGCTCTGTTACTCTGCATGATTTGCATTAACAAGTTTAATCAGTTAGATAATTTACGAAACTGAGTTGTGAGTTGTACGCTAAACTTCTTAGTGTAGACACCTGATTAGACAGAAAGTCAGCCAAGGGAGGTAATAAATTCATTGGGCTGATCTGTAGATGCATTGAGGGTATAATGGAGACCTTGGAGATATCGATGATGCCTATATATCATCTCCTTGGTGTGTACTGACTAACACCACTTGTGTTTACAGGTCCCAGTGCCCCGTACATCACCAACTTCTCTGTGGTGGGCCAGGACAGCGTCTACATACAGTGGGAGCCCCCAGATGTCTTCTACAAGACCATCAACAACTACTTCATCAAGTGGTGGGATGTGGTGGAAACCTCATACTATCAGGATGAGCTTATTGATGGAACTGTAACAGAGGTAGGTGATCTTCTTGTTACATAGTTCTCTACATATTGCTTCTGAAGATCTGGGCCCCGTTTCACAAAACTCTCGTAAGCCTAAGATCTTGTAAGTTTCCTCGTAGCATTTACACCTCCTATGTTACAGTATGCCAGGTACAAAAGATACGAGAAACGTTATGAGATCTTAGGCTTAAGAGAGTTTTGTGAAACGGGCCCCAGGGTTAGAGTTGGTTTTCAGCATGCTTGTCAAGGAGCCGACTAACAGGATGGGGTGGTTAGGTTTGCTGACTTGGATGACACATTTCATCATATCCAAGTTGCGTAGATCGATACTCATACTGATCACTGGATTGTCTGATCTATGCTCGATTACTGACAAACTAATGCCATATAGCTGGAATATTGCCTAGTACGGAGTTGAAGAACAAACCAACCAAAAACCCTGCTTGTAAAACCCATCAAATTTGAATTGGTTGGATATAGTGTTACACCTGGTGGTTTGTGACACTTTACAGAGATTCAACTACCTGCAAATTATTAATGATGGTCGAGTTGGGTCTGTGACTGTGTTGAGTGAGTGTGACAGAGGTACATAGATAGGCCTTTCTGACAAAGCTACTTGTGAAGATCTGTGTTAGAATTGGTCTTCAGCAACCCATTCTTGAAGTAACAGCTGAATAAGGGATCTGTGGTCAGGTTGGCTGACTGGGTTTATAGGTCCTTGTGTCCCTAAAGCTGGTACCGATGCTCAAGCTGTTTATCACTTCATTGTCTGATCCAGACTTGATTATTTACAGACCTCTGCCATATAGCTGGAATATTGCTAAGTGCTAAAATTCTCTTGGCCTTTTGTTCATCTTGTCCTCTTCAGGTTTACATGTCCGAACCTGATAATTACAAGGCCACCCTAGAAGTGTAGCACTAACAGAGGTGCCAACCTCTACAATTTAACATAGTTGCAACGAATTTTAGCCTTAAACTACGCCAATACGAGTACACTAGAAATTCTACGAAATTTGAAGAAAATATGTTACAATTTGGATCTATAGGCAAAAACATACATTTTTGTCAATTAAATATATTTTTGCCAAAAAAGAGACAAGCAGAAGAAATGTAATTTGGAAATCTGCTGTTGGAGGAATGTGAAATTAAAGCTACACTCTTGATTATTGTCATATTCATCATGAGTTTTAGTATCTAGTTGACTACTAGTTTTATTGTCAAACTACCCATTTTGATTCCTGAAACTACTATTTGCAACACCTATCTCTGCTTTGACACAATATTCACTCATGATGATGAACCAAGACCAAGCACAGTGGCCAAGTTGGACTCACCCACTTTGTAATTGATCTGTATTGTTGATCGTTGTTTATTGAGATTGTGTCCCTGACATTTATTTATATTTTGTGTAGACAACCCTAACAGATTTACCCAAAAATGGCCGTTACCGCTTGAAGATAGCTGGCGTCACACATGGGATCTTCAGCAAGACGCACTATGTTGGAGAGTTCACTGAGGCGAAAGAGTTCAAACTTGGAGGTATGAGGACACTGCTCCCCTGACAACTAATAATGATAACAGTGCCTGCATATTACTAGCTTGTAAAAAGCTGGATACTTTATTTGCTGTCGTAACCATTTTGTTCAAATGAAGGCTTTTTGCTGCTCATGTAGATAATTCTGGAATTGTGCATAAAATAATACTATGCATGTGATACTCTCATATCGCCATTCTGAATAACAGTTATAGTAAAGTTATAGTGAAATTATAGTAAAGAAAATTCATTTTTAGACAGACTATCCAGAACTAATATTCTAGAGGAATATTCATACATATTCTAAAACTGGCATGGCCATCCATCCATCCATCCATCCACATTCATTCATTCATTCATTCATTCTAAGCTCTCCTGTTTCCAACATATTTTTACCAAATGAATGCTGTTTCCAATTATAACAGTTGAAATTTTGAATTTAATGAAAGTCTTTGCGAAAGGAAGTATACTAATGCTAATAAATGCCATTGGAACATATTCGTCCATTCATTCATCCACATGTTCATTCATTTATTCATTCATTCATTCTAATATCAATTCATTCATCTGTGCATTTATTCGTTTTCCACCTTTCATAGAACATTCATTCATTCCATTCATTCATTCATTCATTCATTCATTCATTCATTCATTCATTCATTCTGCTACCAGCATCTTGTGACATCCTGATTACATGACTATCACCTCTGTTTTCCCTCCTCCTCCTCCATCTGTCTCTCTGCTAATCTGTAGTGTGAAACCGGTGGTGTTTTATGCTTTATAGGGAGTCAGTCTGATATTTCACGTGGTGTCGTGGATACGGAGATTATTCGAGACCATGGTAGGTGGATGTTGTGAGGTATTGTCTGGTCCACACTGTGATATGTTGGTAGTCATCCTCGTTATGACATGATTTATAGGTGGATGTCATACACCAGTGGATGGTCACAGTTTTTTTCGTCACAGTTTCGCTAACCTCACAGTACAGGTTTTTCTTCCCTTTCATCCTCAAAACCTCTTGTTTTTGCCATGTTACAGAATTAACAAACCAGGCGATAAGGTTGTCAAAGAATCTGCTAGAACAAGAATAATGTTCCATAGGTGCTTTGGTTGGAAAAGTGGCATCACGTTTGCTGCTCATAATATTAATCACGTGGTTGTATGGTCCAGACATTTACAAACAGGTACAGGTTGTAAAGCTTTGTGTTTAGATAGTACAGAGGGCGTGCTCAACTTTTTTCAGCAACAAGCACATGTAAGCTTGGCTGTTTTTACAATGGTAGCTACGGTCCAGACAGGCCCATGTTATGAAGCTGGAAATTGCCGAGTATGGTGTCAAACAAGCATACTTTCTCTTAACTTTAAGCAGATGTTCAATAAGCACAGATTGATATTAGATGTTGATAAGGACAAGATGACAGCCAATCTCTTCTTGTTACCCGTGAAATTTGTGGCCAACATTAGATGTGGCGTGTTCACAATACATTACAAGTCACCTACTGTGATCTAGGGTTAGTATGTAAAAGTCATCCACACACAATCTGTTAGTTTGGTGGTCATGTAGAGGAGGCGTAGACCTGGGAACACTGTTAAGTTAGAAACCAGCTGATCATGTTATTCGTCACTGATCCCTCCGATAACTTGCATAAACAAAAAGGAAAAAACAACATGGTTTTGAGGATGGTTTTCTGTGGCATAGGAACCAAAACAATAACTAATTGATACTGCTATGCAATGTTCATGTTACGACGATCGTAACTCTACAACTTAAGCACTGACTTTTGACAGTTGTCGTGCTAGCAACACTTTGTGAAACAGGGCCCTGTGCAGGAGGAAAATAATTTTCTATGTAAGGTGGAAAATCTATCAAGCAGCAAGTCTGTGGATCCATGGCTATGATATCATAAAGTGGAGGAAGAATCTGTACTATACAACAGTTTGCATGGTGTTTGTCTTACTATGGCACCGTTTGTGCTCTAGCACTACTAGTTGTAGCCCATGTCTTGCTGTAGACCTTAGCGTTTCCTGGGAAACAGTTTCCTCAGTTTTAGATCCTTTTTCTTGGTTTTTCAGTAGTGTTGGGACTTGTGTTGGAGATTTGTTTCCTTTCTTTTAGTGGTAGGATGCTTTGTCATCATCTTTCCTCTTCATTGTGCACTGATTTGTTTCTTAATCTAATTACCTCGAACAACTGTTGACACATCTTAGAAAATATCCCCAATTTTGAAGCATATTTTTTCGTTATAAGTTTGAACTGGTCTCAAACTTGTGCTTCAGTTCTAATTTATTTGACATGAGTTTGGCGTTTAAATGTTTTCTTTTGCTGTTTAGAGAAACATGGAATTATTGACATGTTTCAGATATTTTCTGTTTTTTAACATACACTAAAACAAAACGTAACAAAGTGTTTGTACTGCTGTCTGCAAAGTTTGGGTGTTACTACAGCTGATGTTAATCAAAAGACATGTGTTTCCTGAAAGTTGGTGCATGTGCTATTTATTACTTGTAGTGCCTGTTCTCTTCTTGTGCTTCAGCTGACTTATCATAATCTCTGATCTTATCATCATCTATTGTTGTCATGCCTCATTGAAGTATTTACATGTCATGTCTTACATGTTAAGTCCAGGATATTGGAACCAAGCTCACCTAGATATGAAGGTGTTTCAAACATTTAGGGCCCGGTTACATTCAGTGATCTTCCACTTCATTTGCAAGTTCAAAATGATGGTCTGTAGGAATTCATCCTTGTCCAGTAGCCTCAACTTCCAGGAATAAACAAAATGTTTCTGATAATTTATGTTAAAAGGTCAAGGTTACAAACATTGTCATTGTAACCTGTGTTCAGCCTATTCATTCATACAACTGATATTAGGACCAAACTTTTGAATGGTCATTGCCATAAAAATATTGTGAACTATTTTTAATGCCCAAATGATTATGGGAAACATTTTGAGAGTTCATTGGCTGAGTTCAGTTCCCTGTTTCAGAAAGTGATAGTAATACTATACAGGACAAAAATAGTTAGGGATATACAGTCAAATCCCGATGAGTCGAATCACAGGGGATCAATTTATAAATTTGACATATTGATATATTCGAGACATTCTATGTCTATGGGGGTAGAAAAAAAAAGAATAATTTTTATATTCGGCACATCATCATATAGCACAGCAATACGTTAGGTGACATAGAAAAAAACATAGTATATAGTGAAAACATAGCCTATGAATATGATCTCATTTGAATACTTGCACAATGGAATACAAGACACACGTACCTCTTAAAATCCATGAACAAAATCTATCAGCAGTTAACAGATATACATGGCACTAATCTGCCTTTTGAACTCAGCAGTGAATGGCGGTAAGGCATGAGCTGCGCTGGTTTGTTAATTGGATCAGTTAGCTGCACCAATTGACTTCTCTATGACTGACTTCGGCTTTTGTATTCAAGATTGCTTTTGTTTGAATCTCATGGGAACGAATTTCCTTCTCAAGTCATCATGAGTATTTATGAGACGAATTTGAGTAATCAGAAATCAGGTGATGATAACCATAACTGCTCGGGACCGACATGTACTTCTAGTTGTGTATTATATTCGAGATTCTGGCATTTGACTCATTGGAATTTGACTGTATGTAAATTATGAATATGGAATTTGACTGTATGTAAATTATGAATAATGATCTATTTATTCATTGACAATCTCATGAAATATCAATCATAAAAATACCAATATCTCTAAATTATTTTGTCCAGTATATATGACTTACGTCAGTTGTAGCACAAAGATTGCATATGAGGTGTGGCCCAGGGCCTTTATTCACGAAATGTCCGTAGCCCTAAGAATTCTTAACTTTGCCAGTGTGTTAAGAATGGGCTTAAGAAGTTAGTAGGGCTACGAACATTTCGAGAATAGCTAGCCAGACTCATAGATAGATCTTGTGCTGATGAAGTGACTGGATGCTCAGGCTACTTTGTGAAACAAGACCAAGGGAAACATGCTCATGAAACAGCAGCTTGTCATCACTACTTCACGGTTTTGTAAATAGAACCTGATTTCATGAACATTGTAAAGGGGGGAACATGAGAGTGTGTTTAGTTTTATGCCGCACTCAGCAGTATTTCAGCTGCAACGAGATGGCAACTAGGCTATGGCGTATTTTGTACACATTGAGGGAGTTGGTGAGTTATTTTTTAGCTGCTTTCATCAATATTCCAGCAATATCATGAGGAGGGGGCCACCAGAAATGGGCTTTGCACTTTGCACCTGTGTAGGGAATCAAATCACTTGTTTCGTTGGCTACATACTGACTACACTGCCAACAGGTTATATGTATGCACAAGTGATAGGGGTGGTGGGATGGCCCTCTGGTTAAAGTGTTTGCTAATCCTGCTGAAGACAAAGGTTCAGTTCCCCAAATGGGTACTACCCCGGTATGTGTGAAGCCCATTTCTGGTGTCCCCTAGGATTTTACTTGAATATTGCCAAAAGCAGCATAAAAGCAATGCTCACCCACATATACTTATGGATGGTAGTTTGGCCACATGGTAAAATCATTCACTCATCCTGCCAAAGACCTGGGTTTGATTCCTGACATGGGTACAATGTGTGAAGTCCATTTCTGGTGTTACCCCACGTGATGTTACTGGAATATTTTGTTAGATGGGGCATAAAACATTACTCACTCACACATGATTCAGGAACATACATGTGTATACAAACCGATGAAGTATTGATGATGTGTGCAATTGATCTGCAAGGTTGGAAATACTTGTCAAATATGAGACATGAATATCCTGGATTAGACATTGTTGTATGAAGTATTTTACTCAACTGAGAGTAACCTGTCATGTCTTCCTTCTCAAGTCCCCTATGCAAGTGAGTATACGTACATGTTGTCATCACTCACGTGGTAATGGGCTGTCATGGACAATCATTCTGCACATTCCATCACTGGCTGATAACAGAGGAGGTTGACATAAAGAGAAATCTTTGCAATAAGCCATTCCAATTTCATTAAAATGAAACCTTTTACTCTAATATCTTACTTCTGTCTAATAAAAGGCAGTGGGAGCCCAGTGGTTAATGTGTTCACTTACCATGCTGAAGACCCAGGTTCGATTCCTCACAAGTACTGTCTGTGATTCCTATTACTGGTGTCTCCCACCGTCATCTTGCTGGAATGTTGCTAAAAGTGGTTTAAAACTTAACTCACCCGCTCACTAGTGGTGTTAAAGCAATTGCTTGACATGCTTACCTGCAGCATTTAAAGAAGGAAAAACTTAAGAAAAAATGTTTTTCAAAGGCATAGACCCTGCTTCCACAAAGCAGTTGAGTGCTAAGGTACTTCAACTCACAAGCTTCTATGCACATTATTGTCCATTGCTAAGACCACTTTGTGCAGACTGGCCTACCAGAATTCAATTTTTTGCAATCGACTGCTTATAATTGTGACAGTGGGAGGATTATGTCAGTTCTTTGAATGGGTTCATTTGCGAACTCATAAAGATATGGTTTAGAACTGGTCTTCAGCAACCCATCCTTGTTGTAAGAAGTGACTGACGGAATTGGGTGGTCAGGCTTGCTGACTTGGTTGACACGTCATTGCATCCCAAATGCATGGATTGGTGCTCATACTGTTGATCACTGAATCTTGTCCAGACTTGATTATTCATAGACCGCTGCCATATAGCTAGTATTCTGCTGAGTGCACTGTTAGGCAACCAACCAACCAATCAAAATTGTGAAGCCTGCTTCTGGTGTCTCCAAGCATGATATTGCCAGAATATTTCTAAAAGGTAGTGTAAAGCCATCACCTGCTCAATAATTCATGAATGGATGTAGAAGTCTGCTTTATGTCAACCTTTTCCAAATCACTGTGTCACTGGTGTCATTCATTGTTTTTTCAAGATAGTGATTTTCAACACCTTTTTGAATCACAGATCTGGAATCTTCCTTTTCATGCTAAGTGAATTGAATTTTCAGCAGTTGCATCTAGATAACTCTCTTGTCTTTTGTAACATTTTGTAGATGATAAATGCTAATTAATACAATACTTAAAGTTTTGCCTTTCTTTGGCATAGATCATAGGATAGAAGTAGTCGTAACTTTAAATTATATTTATTGTGTCAGTGTTTCAGATGTAATTTAGCTTTCGGATGGATTTGACGATTAGAAAACTTTATGAATAACATGATCTGATTTATTGCCATTTCTAGTGTTTTTATATAAATTCTTTCAGTGTTATGTAACTTCAATGGAATGGTAACATCAGTGTTTTACAGATATATGTCTATTAAGCAGATTATGAAATTGAAGATAATGCACAATATAGTTTTTCATTGTATTTTATTTAGTATGACATATAGCAGTGTCCTTTGTTTTTAGATATTAGCAGCTCTAGGTGTACCGTTCTGTTCGATGTTTAGTCGGTTTTTTTGTAACTTATCTGTTAGAAGTTTTGACCATTTTTATATTTTATGTTAATCTCAGAAAGTTTTGGACCTATTTTCAGTAATAGAATTATTTGTGACTAAGTAATTTTCTTATATTGGAATATCATGTTTGGTAAAATGATCATAAACTTGAAATAACAGTAAATGATGACATTATTGTGAAAGTAGAGTATAGAAAAAAAATATTTATTGTAATGTCAGTCAGCTCAATGGTGTTGAAGAATATTATCTGGTAACTTTTGCTTGTGTGAGCCATATATGTATATAGATTTGACGTGACTGAAATGACCATGAGCCTAGAGACAGACGGTTGTTGTAGAGTTGTTACGATGTACGGTTGTCATGATAATGTTTCAACAGATCCTGAGATGGAAAGCGCCAAGAATAAGGAAGCGGTTATGTCTGCTGGGGTCATCGCAGGCGTCATCATTGCAATTCTCATCAGCCTTGTGGTCGTCATCATCTTTGTTGGATATAGGTAAGAAATATTCATATTCAAATCACAAATATTTATATAGCTTTAAGCATGTTCCATTACATTTTCAGTTTTTGTTTCAGTGTATAGATCTCTGATTACCAAATCATAAATTAAAAGTATATCAGTATTACCAGAAAGTCAACCAGATCCGGGTTAGATTTGGCCTTCAGCAACCCGTGCTTGTCTCCTTGTGAAGATCCGGATTAGAATTGGTGTCTCCTCATGAAGATCCAGATTAGAATTGGTGTCTCCCCATGAAGATCCGAACTAGATTTGGTTTTCAGCAACCCTCTCCTATCTCACCGTGAAGATCTGGATTAAATTTGATCCGCAGCAACCCGCCCTTGTCTCATCGTGAAGATCTGGATTAAATTTGGTCTTCAGCAACCTGCGCTTGTCTCCCAGTGAAGATCCTGATTGGAAATGGTCTTCAGCAACCTGTGCTTATCTCCCCATGAAGATCCGGATTAGTATTTGTCTTCAACAACCCATGCTGGTCTCACAGTGAAGATCCGGGTAAAAATTTGGTATTCAGCAACCCATGCTTGTATCCTCATGAAGATCCGGATTACATTTGGTCTTCAGCAACCCATTCTTGTTTCCCCGCGAAGATCTGGATTAGAATTGGTCTTCAGCAACCCACGCTCACACTGTGAAGATCTGGATTAGAATTGGTCTTCATCAACCCATGCTTGTCTCCCCTTGAAGATCCGGATTAGAATTGGTCTTCAGCAACCCATGCTTGTCTCCCCTTGAAGATCCGGATTAGAATTGGTCTTCAGCAACCCATGCTTGTCTCCCCTTGAAGATCCGGATTAGATTTGGTCTTCAGCAACCTGTTCTTGTTTCCCTGCGAAGATCTGGATTAAATTTGGTCTTGCTTGTCTTAACATGCGACTAATGGGATCAGCGTTGGTGACTAACGTTGATCTTGTTGTGAAATGCATTCATTTTCTTCTCTTATAAAGTTTGACATTGTTCATACTATGACCCACTGATCTCATTTGCCCAGACTGGAGTATTTACAAGCTGTGCTGATATAGCTAGAATTGAAATTGGAGTGCAGAATCGATGAACAGACTAATTTAAAGCAGTTCTGCTACCAGAGAGAACAGTATGCACCTGATTGACAAGAGTTGAAATCAGGGTAAAATATTTAACCAGACAAATAAATTAAGGAGGTTTTACGTTACTGTATTTTTTATTTCAGATCATTTGCGTGTAGAAAATGTTACCAAGCAGCCTATTACTACCTGGCTGTTCCCAGCAACTCCCAGTCAACACCACCGACTGTCGTCACCGTCGCCGAGCCCGCAGGTATGGCATTCACAGTAAACTGGTATTTTAGATTATGGTTGCTGTATAGAGCATTTTCTGAGCATCTCCTCTGGACAAATCTGTAAATTACCATAATAAATGCACCCTAATAAGTGACAGTCCATATTTTCTTATATATGGTACATATTTGCTTACATGAAACAGCAGTGTTGAAAGAGTATATAATTTTTTCATGATGATTATCACAAATGAGTTTCAATAATGTTTGCATAAAGTTTTATTCTCAGTTTCTAAGCAGGATTATGGCTTGTTCTGCATGATTTTGGGCAATGGGGTAGCCTAGTGGTAAAGCATTTGCTCATCACGCCCAAGATCTGGGTTTGATTTCCTACAAGGGTACAATATGTGAATCCCATTTCTTGTGTCCCCTGCTGTGATATTGCTGAAAGTGGTCGAAAATCATACTCACTCACTCACTCTGCATAATTGATATGAATTTACTGGTGAGATAATTAAGGGGAGATAACTTTGTAAGGTTATTGCAATCTCCCCCTGGTTATGATTTCATCGACCTATTAAATAATGCACAGTGTTCTTGTCTAAATCACAATGGTCTTGCTTGAAGTTACAAGAAATCAACAGTTCTTATGTCAGTAGTGAAAGACCTTTTTCAAATTGTCTAAAATTCTTCATTTATGACAAAGATTTCAGAATTTACTGTATGCATTGAGATGTACTTTTGTTTCAGACGAGAAGGTTTACCCTGAAGTTACAGTAAAGGGATTCATCCAGCATGTGGAAACTTTGCATGCTGACTCAGACATCGGCTTCTCTCAAGAATTTGATGTAAGGATGGATTGGCAACACTTGTTATACACTATATCTGTCCTCATCACCTCTGGGAGTTTGGCTTAGAATTACTCAACAGGAATGTATGCGTGTCAGATGGTCAGGCTTTGTGATCTAATGTTTGTGTCATCACGCCTGCCATAAATTGGTGCTCACAATATTAATCATTGGACAATTCATTGAAATATGGTTTGAATGTTTCTGAATAAAAGTATATTAAAAAAACACTTGTATAATCACCAAACAATTTCCCAGCAGACAGCTCTTGGATTTTATATCAAGAGACTTCCCTTGATTTTAGCGCCATCTTGTCAGATCAAACTAAGATGGCTGAGCCAGTGTGATCTTGTTGATTGGAATTCATTGCATCTCTGTTCAATCACTATTTTAAGACCTGGGATAGATTTCCCATATGAAGTGGAATGTGAGAATATTAAGATATATACGAACACTAGTGATGTCACTGGAATATTAGTAAAAGCTGCATTAAAACTCACTCACTCACTCACTCACTTTCTTTGTGTCGTTTTTTTCAGGACATCAACAAGAACACCAATGTGGATTTCCGATGTGAGAGTTCCTGCCTGCCCGAGAATCGTGGAAAGAACAGATACATAAACATAGCTGCATGTATGTAGACTACAAATAATATTTTCTTGAAATTGTCAAGACGTCTCGCAGGCAGTTCAATAGGCAGAATATCATGCTTGATGAAAACTAGACTTAGGTGGTTACAACACCATATTTTCTTTTCTGTTGTGCATACATTTTATAAAATGTATTATGGGGTTGTTGCATAATAGCTGCAAACAGTGAGGTTTTGATTTTCGACAGTGCATTGATCTTACCTTGAGGGTCAGATGGTAACTGTGGTTACATATTTCCTTCTGTGTTGTACAGACTTTCTTTTTCAAAAATAGCTCAGCTGTATTGTGGGGTTGGTATATAGTGCCTGTAAACTGTGAGTTTGGTGGTTTTTCCAAGTGCAGCAATCTTATGTTGAACTCGTAGCAACAGAAATACACAGTCAGAAGATCTGTACAGAAGCACCAAGTTAATCCTGTTCTTACAGGAGGAAGTTATTTGAAGTGTTCTTAGTGTGTCATGATGTGAGACATCGCTGATAGTCTCTGTGTTCTATCCTTTTTCAAACTGCTAATTGTTTCTGTCTGGTTTTCAGTTGACCACTCACGAGTTGTGTTGAAGACAGAACTGGGCAGACTCCGCCATTCTGATTACATCAATGCAAACTATATCGATGTAAGTAACCTCTGTGAGATGATGAAGTGGCTGTTGTTTTGTGTATTATTCTTCACTCAAAGTGTAGATTGGTGCTCATGCTTTCGATCCCTGGTTTTTGTTCCACACTCAGTAAACTGCCAGGATTACTTGTATTATTACTGAGTGTGGGATGAAAATGTTACTTTCACTCTGGTTTTTTTTCTGATATCAGTGTTTGATAACATGTACTGTTTTAGCGAAGTTAAGGAACAATAATCGTTGATATTTTTAATATTATTTTGTCTTCAAATCAGTTTTGGGGAATATACTGGTCATTTTTATTTAGTTTTATATAAAATCTGTACAAAACCTTCACGAAAGAAAAGGGTTACCATCTTATGTAATTTTGTGGCCTAAAGGTTAAAGTGTCCACCTGTCATGCTGAAGACCAGGGTTCGATTCCCATATGGATACAATGTGTGGAGCCCATTTCTGATTCCCCACATTGATATTGCTTGAATATTAGTAAAGTCAGCGTTACAACATACTCAGTCACATATTCAATTTGTTCTAGGGTTACCAGAAGCCCAAGGCTTACATCGCCACTCAGGGACCATTGCCGCAGACATTTGCTGACTTCTGGAGAATGATCTGGGAACAGAACTGCAGTGTGATTGTCATGATAACCAACCTCATGGAGAGGGGCAGGGTAGGTAGATGTCTTCACCTGGGGTTGCAGGCTAGTTGCCTTGTGATGTATGGTGGTGGTCTTGTGCATGGAGCCTAGGCCAGAAATCAGTTAACACTGGTCACAGAGAGTCTTTGGATAGGGAACCATGCTTGGCAGTTGACTCATGAGAGTTTCTTAGGTCCTGACCCACAACAAAGCACATGTGACACATCTGGTCTCGCTTTAATCCTCTCAATGCTGCCGTCTAACCCATTCGACAGGAGTGCAGGATAATGACGTCTCCAAATAAAACTTGCATTAATTATTCAACGAGTCGGATTTACGTGTCATATGAATTATGTATGGGGTGTACTAATCCTCACCTTTTTAAATATATAACGTTCAATACGTTTATATACCTTAAAACGAAACGCCCGCGAAATAAAAATGAGATTGCCGAATTTCTCGGCACGCAGTCGAAAATAACGGCCATTGTTGACTTCTAGTGCACCACGTCGTGTGGTACCCAGACTAATATTTTCTTCATAATGAAATATTTTTATATAGTTTAATGAATATTTTTTCTTCCTTGACAAAGAGAAAGCCCATAAGTTTCCCATTTTCTAAAAATTAGTAACTTTCGGCTCAAATAATTATAAACAAAACCAATCTAAATATTACATCATCGATTGGACGAACAGCAACGATCATGGTAACGGCGTTAAACAAACAACTCCACATGTATCGTGATGCCGAAGAAAATGTGCCATCCTTTTGACATATCCAACTATTTTATCTGGAATTAATAACACGGTGTGAATCGGTAAATGTTATTGTCTCTGCACAGAAATTACCAGATTTAGCGATTTTATTTTGATTTTGTTTGATAAACTTTCCAACATTCACAAAGTTGACAGCCGTAGATGACCTGAAAGGGCGTGGCCAAACTCGCGGTCTTTCTAAGTGGCAAGATACGAAGGATGTTTGAAAATACGTGTTCATAAGCAGAATCTGAACACATATACATTGAAAGAAAACGACTCAATACCTATATAATGCAGATCATGAAACAATATCACAATATTTGTAATTGTACCCACCATTGATGAAACCGGAAGCACGTACACGGCATGGCACTCGTGGAAGTAAAATAGGAGAGGCCACGGTGACGTCAGTGTTTTGATCACGTGACGCGCCTGAGTACTTCCGGTAGGCAGAAGTTAAACATAAACACGAGAGAACCACACAAGCTGCATACATTTGATCGTTGACTTGTCATGCGTAACAACTCCTCCCGATCTGGTTTTCTTTTTTCTTTTGGAGTTGTATAATGAGACAGGTACACAACCTTTATTTTTCTAAAACATTTGTGGAAAGTATCTAATTGACAATATCCAGATTTCATACTTCAATGAAAGCAAGAATGTAATGCAAAAACTCCCAAGTGTTTGTCTCGCATTTCTTTCAAACAATACAAATTTTAAACAAATAATCCCTCACATACTGTTTCTTTGACATAATCAGGAAAGGTGAGTAATCTGCCTCACCTGCCAGTCATACATGTTACATAAACACCACCCCAAACCTTCCTTGTCAACTATAACAACACATGCATCTAAATGGCATTGAGTTACCATTTTATCACAGCTTTTCCTTCTTATGAAAACAGATAAAGAAGTAGCATTGATCTAAGCTAAATCTTTAAATGGCATTGAGTTACCATGTCATCACATTAATTCCTACTTATAAAAAACACATACAAAAGCAGCCTTGATCTAGGCTAATCTCACCAACAGGGTGGTTTCAAAACTTTCCAGACACACTTGTAGTAGGCATCAGCAATATATTCTTTATTCCTAACAATTCAATATGTAAGTTAAACAGTCATCTCACAAACATAATTTTCTCGTAGCAGATATCCAGCAAGCACAGAGGTATTTTGTCATCGACATTGTGGTACTGTGTCGGAAAAACGTGTCCACTTTCCACATATTCATATGCTTTCAGTTACTTGAGGGTCTCACAGATTCGAGGGTGAACTGACCTGGGGTGTCTATCAGATAGAAATAAAATGTTAAGTACATAATCCGACCATTGTTTGCCTTTCACGCTACACCGGTTCCCATCGTTATCATCAACCATTGTGGCTTTCTGCCTACCCATGTCTGAGTGAGCGTGGTTTGTGACGTCACTTCCGTAAACATATGGACACCGCTATATGAACGAGTTGGAAAACGACCATTGATACATTTTCTAAACTGATTCAAATTCCCGTAAGATCCATACTATACACCAAAATTACCTTCAGTCATCCTCAGTTATTTACTGTTAGTTGTGTTCAATAGCAGTTGTCATTTGTTGCTTGTGTTGTAGTATTTCTCCTCAAGTAAGCCGTCGATGTGTTGATCTTTAGTTTAGCAAATCCGAAGTCGATGATTTTTGCGGTCTATTTTTTTCAAAGATTGTTCTGACACGGGGAGATATATAAATTGTCAGTGTGTCGTAACAATAACATTATATTGTTATGAGTACATCGTCACAAGAAGTACAAATTTTGATGATTGAAGATGTCATGAAAAAAATCATTTTTCCTTTTGCAGAAACGAACGAAACCAGAGCTAGTGTAGGAATGTAACGTACAGTAAATGTATTTCATAAAAATTAATTACTGCTTAGAAAACAACTGTCATCGTCTTTGTGAATCACTATTTATTTTAGACATTAAAACAGCTAAACATCACATCTTTTGTACACGAATTTGGAGCAAAATTGAAATTATTTTGTTACTCCAAACAGCTGAGCTTTCGGTGTTAATTCTACCTAGTATAATGCAGGTAATGTTTCAGATCAAATTGTTTGACGTGTGTGCATATTTGTATAAAAAAATCATGTCATGTGGCTCAGTCCGTGGCTCCATACAGCTTTTAGATATTGCACTAGTGCAATCTGAACTGCAAAATGTACCTCATGTTTATGACCATACTTTTTACCTACTTGCACAGTGTCTATGTTCATGTTTTACTGTAACAACAGACTTCATCTGGGAAACAGACTGATGATCCAAACTCTATGAAATTATCATACCAGACCTAGAATAATTTTGTTGAAGTGATGTTTTGAATATGGAATATCAAAACTACAAGTGACAGATAATTAAGTGTTGAGCAGGAGGTGCAACCTGTGTTAGTCTGTGACATCAAGGTAATCATGTGGTGGCACCAGGGACACGTAGATTTCTTTTTTCCTAATACTGAGCTCTGCAGTGAGTTGTTTTTGTTGTCCAGTTTGGAGCTATTCATT
This sequence comes from Haliotis asinina, assembly GCF_037392515.1. Classification (NCBI taxonomy): domain Eukaryota; kingdom Metazoa; phylum Mollusca; class Gastropoda; order Lepetellida; family Haliotidae; genus Haliotis; species Haliotis asinina. Next base: position 35,492,516 of record NC_090288.1, read on the forward strand.
ATGATTTCAATTTAGATTTTTTTCATTGCCATATTTATATGACAAATACATATATATCAAATGCTTCCAGATCTTAAACGAAAGACTGCTCAGTCCTTGGCATTTTGTTATTCAAAGAAGACTGGTCTTGATGTTTCTTGTTTTATGATGGTTTAGGCTATTGAACACTAAATAATTTTAGTATATCACCATCAGACACTTCAGCAAACAGAAACAATCCTTGAAAGTTCAATAGACTCATTTCATATGACAGACTTTAAGTGTCTTTGCCCTTGTCTATTTTGGTGAGAAAAATAATTGTCATATTATTAATTTCAATTAACATGTTAAAATATATGAAAAGATTTAAAGTTGTAACCAGTTATGAAACATAAGGCATTGACAAATCTATCACAAATATTCAACAAGAACGTTAATTTATTGCATAAAATTATGAATGTAATTCAACTTGTTCTGAATTTTTCCAATCGTAATATGAACGCAATATTTATCAAATCTTCTCCGATTTCATGTGAAACTATAACTGAAAATATATTTTAGTTTATAAAACATGTATACTGCAGTTTCTACTACACTAAGCCGTCACAAAAAGAAAAGCATGAATGTTATTTTGAAACACAAATGCCACGCCCATATCTGCGCACCTGTTGTTGAGAATGATGTTTGTAAATCTTTTTGTGTCGGACCATGTGAAAAAAAGAATAAGCTGGGATCAACATGCATCACACTTATATCTTTGCTATCTTTATATTCAGTGGACAATAAAGTAATGTGCCTAATATGAACAAAAATTCAAATAAAGATACTGAAAAACTTGCATGTGCAGTGTTGATCGACTACTGTTTCCGGGTCACGGGAGCATACAAGGTCAAACTGGTTCGGCTATGTGCGAATTATATAGTCAAAATACACCAAGAAAATTTTATGAGCTCTGATTAATCATTTTAAACAGTTATTTGTGCTAAAGTTGGGGTTGTCAGACGAAATATCTCCAACTTTTCTGTTAATATTCAATAACGAATGAATTTCATTAGGCAATCCCTGTCTGTGACATCACATCCGGTGACCTTTGGATTTACTAGAAAACAAGTTAAATTTCACGATCTTAATTTTCGTCTGTCTCTCGTCATACTAAACGGAAAATGATACATAGAACACTTGTAGAGTGAGAAATTCTCCCTCTTTCGCCAGGTCTTACACAGAAGAGTTCTGCAATCTTTCTTCTGACCATAAAAGGTATTTTTTATGTAGGATTTGGACGAAGCGCGCCATGTTTGTTTTTCGTACGTGTAACACGATCAAACACTGTCTTTTTTGGGTTTGCGCAAAACTCATTGAACCATAACACTTGAATGTTTATAAATCATGTATTTTACTCTGCTATTTTCATGACATGACGCGTTTGAATAAGCGTAATAGTGCCATTTCATTAAGACCTGTCATGACATCGAAGATATGATTTGTTTACGAGGAACGTTTTCGATTATTTTTTTCAGAATTAATTTTTAATTTGTCGTCACGCGGATATCTGTCGATACAGATATACGAAATTAAAGTCAGATACTTATGAAATATCAGTAGTAAGAATATTGAAGTCGGTTTGCGATAATTGGACAATCCTAATATAAAACGCATCCGGCTGATCGAGCAGTTCAGTTAAATTAGCAAGTCCACACCATTTTTAGATCAACGGTTCAGATTTTTAAAACTATTTTGCCAAGGTTTGTTGATACATCAGCATTGCAACAAACTTTACCTGATTAAATTCTGTCCATCCGTTCTTGATCAACAAGGTGATCAAGTCAACTACTGTCAACTCTGAGAAATGTCCACATTTCCATTTTTGTGAAAAAAACGTCACACCTATTTATTTCAAGTACCAAACTATTTTAAGTAAATGTTGTTGAACCACAAATATATTAATAGTCTTTTCTATCAGCACAGTGCTTTCCAGAGGAAAAATGTTTCATCTGGAATTATACGTCTTCTTTGAACATCCTAGAACTTCGAATCAACGTATGTTTCAGGTCTGCAGAAGAAGAAAGAAATGGTTCATTAAACATCAGGACTGATGTACAGTGTCAATGTTGGCAAAATCAGTATCTAAACACTAAATTATTGAAACAGATTCAAGTTAGAGTCAAGATTATGAAGTGCTACCTTTGTTTTTAATCAGTTAAGATGAACTTAAGATTGTAACATGTTTTCATATATTCTAATCTTAAACCTGTATCACCAGTGTTGAAGATTCAATTTACACTGTGCTTTTGAAGACAGTGCTGAAGATACCATGTTTCAAACCTGAAGCAAATCTGATGCTGAATTATATCAGTGTGTGTTGCGCGTATGTTGTGATGCTGTAATGTGCAAAAAATACTCACTCTCTACCCAAATCTACATCATGTGTTTATGTAAGTGCTATGACATCCACAAATGAATAATGCTGAATTCTGCTTAAATTAAAAGATCAATAAAATATTGTCAGTTTTCAAATATTACTATTATTAGCCACAATTTTGTGTTCTATGGCTGTCACTTTTGGATACAGACAGAAAATACATGTAAATCTGAAAATAACATACATATTGCGCAAGGTATTTGAAACAAATAATGCTTTCCTACCTGTTTAATAATCAAAGTACACACATTTGAACACTTTAAAACATATTAAGCATGTTAAATAAAATTACTCAATGAATGAGTTAATGACACGATCATTGTTAGCTGGATTCACACATGGAGTTGTCTGCCCCTGGCAATACACCCCTCCCTCACACAAATCTATCTGAAATGTGCATCCCTGGTTACATTAAGTTAAAATTTGTTTTATAATGGAGAGGATTGATGTGTGCTTATGATAAAAATAATCTAAAGTGTGCCATCGATTGATAAAACAAATTTCAATGTTCAGCAATATTTTAAATTGTTGGAAAACTATGAAAGAACAGAGCAGACCAACCTTTTTTGCCAATGGCGCCAACGCGGGAATATCTTCTAAAGGGACCAGTCGTTGTTTTTCACCCAAATACATCGTGGAAAAAGCCAGAACGCGTAACACAAGGACCCCCAAAATTGGACCAGGTTTTCATGAGTACTACAGAGTTACGTTCCTTGGCAACTCACTTAGTGTGGACTTGCTAGTTAAATTCAATAAAATTTACTTTATTTATGTTTGTCTTGTAATTAATATCTGTACGTTTAAAATTATCTGGATATTTTTTTTATAAGAATGTTTATTTTTGTATCTAGTATTAATGAGCCGAATATTTTTTCAGTCGTTCCTTATTTAGTGACACACCGACTGTTTGAAATCACCCACCCTCTTATCAGTGCCTTATGCTGAAATTAATTCAGCAGGCTAAAGGTTAAGTAAGTGAGTTTGTTGTAAAACTGCCTAACTTGACCTATCAGAAAGTGAGTACCCAGTGCCATTTGAGTATTTAACCCTCAAGCGTCCATGCAGCATTGAGTTCATCGCTGCATAAGTGGCCATGGTTGTTGTAGAGCTGCTTTGAAGAGTTTTAAAGGGGCACTGATGCGGAGCAGTTTCCGTGGACTGGTGTAAACTTTGGTTATTGTTTTTCTCCCGTGAGTACCCGGATGATATCCCAGAATTCGTGACTGGTTCGTGACCTCTGCTGCGCAGTCCGTAAGCGCAATTGATAGTTTAATTATAGACAGATCAACTGAGGTGAAGTCATTTGTACTTCATTACAAATGTATTATGAAAACAAATGAAACACTTTGAAGGTTAATCATCTGCCAGTGGTAGAAATGGTAAAAAAACTATTAGGACGGGAAACTAACGAAGCCAATGTACGTCTCTATATTTTGTCTCATAACCCTAATTAGTTTACTGTCATATTTGTATGATTCTGAAAATTAATAAAAGAACACACGATTTGCTCATACTCATAGTAAATTTCTAACATAACAGCAACATTTATACATTGTATAGATTGCCAATGTGGATCCTATTTCACACACATACGCGATCTAGTGTGTGTTTTCTGTCATACAGATTCTGCTGAATGCTACAACAAATAAATTAAAACAAAATGCAAACAATGAATGTAAAACAGACTAATTTTATAGCAACAATGTCAGGCTACTACCTTGTTCAGGAATGTATCCATCAATATCCACGTAAATGAAATCGTATTCCATTCATCTGCAGCTGGTAAATAATCCTGCTCTGTTTCGCGTGTCTTACAACTGTCTCATTTGCGAAAAAGTAACACATCGTTTCACGTCTTTCATTGGTGAAAACCAGATAAACCTCTCATTGGTCTCCCAAGATAGTACACCTGGCAACTAATTGTATGATGTCCACTATTCTAAGTAATTTAGTTAACCAATATTGAGCAATCAATCAATCAACGCAAGGGTGGTTAATTCTTTGAAGGGAGGATGTTGTTTTTGCACTCACACTTTACGACAGGGTGTAGTCATCTACACACACTGCCTTTTGACAAATCCGCTAGAAGATAAAAGTAATTAATCAATCAGTGTGTTATCGGTTAATCCTTTGATCGATGTTTGTTTTTGTAACTCAGCTGATAAACCCTCTTGCATCACTTATATTACATAACATACAATACATTTGCCATTACAGACCTTAATTTATAATGTTGAGTATTTACTCCAGACAGGAGAAATGCCAAATGGGAACCTTTGTTGAGTAACCGAAGTGGTGTTGCTACTAATTATACCTGTTATAAATTCATGAATTGACCATCCAGAGAATGATGACAAATAACACGTGTAGGTTTACACCATCAAACGCGAGTTACAGCAAGGAAGATGTAATCTCTGTGTCGCATGCAGCCTGAAAACACTTATGGGCCGAAACTGTTTTGAGGATACCAACGGAATTTCGTTACATAAGGAATACACACAGGCATTTGCTGTGTACTTTGGTAAATAGGTGAAATAAGGGGTTTTTTTTACGTAAGACAATTTTCAGATTTCTCTACCAAAGGCAAAGTCATCGTTTTTTGGTTTACGAATTCAAATACATCAACTGTGTGTTATTATTATCATAAATAATGAACCATTGTAGCTACCATAGCTACCAAAATTTACGTATGCTATTTGCTATCACAGCAAATGTAACATGATTAAATATCGAGGTTAAAAACACAGAAATAGGATCAAATTGGATCAGTAAGTATACCATCCAAGCATCCGAAAAGAACTACACTGCTGGGATATATGGTTACGATCAGACAAGGAATACCATGGATATTTTTAAACAAATGGCATGTGATGGGCATCCGGCCTCCTGACTGCTTAGGTGAAGAAATTCTGCTAATATGGACAGGAGCCCAGTTCCTTTGTCTGTCACGGTCGAAGGAGTGGGCACTGACCAATTTGCGGTCTGCTTTCGTAATTAGACCGTTGGCGAGAAGCATTATTCGCTCCGCATCAGTGCCCCTTTAAACTGTGTGACCTTGCCTGATGATCATTGCTCATTTCTTTAAGTAAATATGCTGTCTTTGTTTCCAGCGTAAATGTGACCAGTACTGGCCAGGCGATGGACTGGAGATCTATGGCAGCATGTCAGTGAAGCTGCTGAACACTATACAGAGAGCTCACTATACAGTGCGCGTATTTTCAGTCCGGAATATGAAGGTAAAAAAGGTATGCATGCCCTGCTCCGTGATGGCTGGCTTCGTGTTGGTTCTGTTTCGCCTTTACTTGAGTTCTTCACATCGGTTCATGTAAGATGCAACGATTGTGGAGGATGTCGCTTAACAACATTCATGGTGAATAGTCAGCTGGAAATTGCAAAATTGTTGTATTCTTGTCAGATGACTTAAAAGTTTTTGGAACAAGAGTGTTTAAAGTATTTTTCTTATTTAGGAAACTGAACAGTGATGACAGTTCTTCTCAATTATTGAGTTACAACATGAAATTTGATTCACCTTACCTTTGTCAACCTTTAATATTTACTGATAAGAAGACCTACATTTGATTCCTCACTCTGATACAGTGTGTGAAGCTCATTTCTTGTTTGCCCTGCCGTCATATTTCTGGAATATTGTAAAAGAGGCAGAATATCAAACTCACTCACTACTGCTGAATGTCTGTCGCAAAGGCAGTACATTAGTACCATGAAACTTTCCAAGTATAATCTAGATCTTAAATATTTGTTGAATTCTGTTTAATAAAGTCTGTTCATCAGCTTCAAATATTTGTTTTTAAGCGACACCTCTTGTTTAGTATTTTTGTCATCACTCAATTTAATAGCATGTTTTTGTTCTTTGTTTTCATAACAACAGTATATTATTATTACATACAAGTTTGAGATTTCAAATATTTAATTCAAATTCAAATTTCATTTTGACTTATCAATAATATTTTGTCCTTTTGTCACTGAGGATAGGCATATCAACTTCTCTCTGGGAAATAATGATTTAAAAAGTTGTTTAAAAAAGTTATGAAGGAAAATGTGTTTATTTAAATTGCCACAACATCTTCCAGCTGGACGAGCTGACATTTCCACACAAGGTATAATGGCCTGTTTATATAGAGTCTTGCATTAAGAACTGCATAGATGTTAGTGTTCTACATTGTCAGGTCATATCCTAGCAAAGGAAACATCCTACAAACTGGGTAGAAACACAATAAAGGAATACTTAAAGTAGGGAAGATAGATTGTCCTTTAGTTCTGCCTAGCGGGTCATAACTGATATATTATGAGATATTATTTTCATCCAAATTGTTTCTGCTTGTTTTCCATTGCAAAGTATTGAAAATGATTGTATCAACAAATCAATTGTGTAGTTCATATGACACATGAATATTTGGTTAACCTATGCATTGTGTTTGTCAAGTGAAGAAAGTAGGAGACACATATACTGTATGCGCCGTGATAACCCCCCTGCTGTAGTAAGTACCTCCTGTCCATCCTCTTGAGCAGTGTATGTAGCTCGACAGGTAAAGTGTTCGCTCATCATGCCTTACGACCTGGGTTTGATTCCCCACAATGTGTAAAGCCCATTTCTGGTGTCTCTGCTGTGATATTGCTGGAATATTGCTAAAATTGGAGTAAAACTTAACTTGCTGAAGTTAAACCAGTATCAGCCCACGCATGACAGTATGTTACTTCTGCCTGGAGTAAGTTTTTCAAATCATTTTGAGAAAAGGTAAAAGAGATTTAGGATGCCCCCAAATTCTATACTCCTTGATAGGATGTGACTTGACAATGGTGATCCTTACTTTTGCCAAATGTTTTGACATGTTCTCAGCTTTATGACATGAAAACTATGATTCCTGTAAACATCAAGTAAATGGTTGCAAAATCTCTACTGTTAAAATTCTGTTTCAAATCTGCCTAAGCTTAGGAAACAAACGCAACATGTAGGGTTAAACAAATAAACATGGTTCTCATACACATGCAAAGCTTAATGTAAGGGAGGCAATGTAGGGATGTTCTATGCAAGGGTATTTATTTTTAAAATTAAAAATCAAAATTTTAAAATACAATTTTTAAGATGTTAAAAAATTTAAAATTTGAAATAAATAAGTACAGTGATTAATGACTTGAGAACCAAAAATGATATTTTGTTGAGCCTAATGTTGCATACTGGATGAAAATGAAACTGGATGTTCCTACTGAATGTTGTCAGCGTTCTTGATTTCGTGTTCTTGGGATGCATCTTGCTGCATCGTGGTTGATGTTGCTTTGTTTTGTCGCTAGCATTACCTCCATGAGGCCGAGACCAGGCATGCACATAAACACCAGGTAGTTTATTTTGTTCCGTACTTTAACGTATCCTGCCTCTGCCTGACCGCTAACCACTGCCTGATCTAGGTATCTTGTATAGCTCACAGCGTTTGATCTATTTAGCTGAGACTGTTTGACTTACATAGAGTTTTTTTCCTTTCCATGATGTATGATTTTCGTCTTTTACGTACAATTCATGTTGTGCCAAATTTATATTTTCAAATGTGATTACATGGCATTGCATTGTTTTGATGGTTTAGTATTTTAAGTAACAAATGACACGGAAACAGAGATAAAATGTAATTTCTTGTGGAATATTTACCATATTACCACATCTCAGAAATGATTATATAAATATGGTGCACTGCATGAATTATTGACATGTTCTCATGTTATGTACATGGCACATCTGATAACATCCATATTTCTAGTGATGTGTTCGAAGATTTATTGTTTCATTATCTTTTCAAAATAACCAACTAACCATCACTGCTGCTTGCCTCAGCACCTTCTGATTAACTAGTGACTAGCGAAATACTGGGCTGTAGCTGTATCTCATTGATACAGAATGGCTAGCACAGTAGTCGGAGGCACAAATTGCTGTGCAGAGTTGCTTCCCTTTGGTGTGACAGGAGCCTCTAATCATGTATTTGAATCCTAGTTCATCTAGAATGCAGTTTACAGGGTGCAGCACCGACCAGCCACCACCCTTTACGATCCTTAGGGTTTGGGTTTGGGTTTGGCACCCTTTACAATCTATAGGATTAGGGCATGGGGTTAGGGTGAGGGTGAGGGTTAGGGTTAGGGTTAGGGTTGGGTACCCTTTCTGATCTTTTGGGAGCTCTAATTAATCTGAAAAAGTGCCCTGTAAAGTGCAGTACTCCCCACTTGTTAACCCTGATCATATTTAGGTTTGTGTGCATCATACCCATCTTTGGGTTTCTCCAAAGTGTCCAGTGTCTGAAACCTATGTACAGGTTCCCACAGATGTCAAGCTGACATGCCAGAATATGTAACTAAAAGTTAGCTGAAAGCAACGTTAACAAAACTCTCACAAGTAAGTGAGAATGTGAGGGAATGAGGAATGGGTGATCACATTAGTAGTTCTGAACTTTGGTGAATTATCCTTTCCAGAAAATCTGGACAAACAAACTTGTGCTATATAAGAATATTCATGCAAGAGAAAATGTGAATCTTTGAAAAACATGTTGCATATTGTAACGTCCTCCTGTGTGAATGAAGAGCACCCTGAGGAGATTCCTGTTCTTGTTGTAAAAGGCGACATAGTGTTCTGGGTGGTCGACGCCATGCTCCATAGTTGTTGTGCTTATGTTATCAATCACTGGTTTGTGTGGTCCAACTTGATATTTGGCCTGTGAAGGTCCTGGTTAAAATGTGTCTTCAGTAACGTCCTGGTAGAATAGGTCTTCAGCAACCCATGCTTGCTATAAAAGGTGACTGTGCTTGTTGCTTGAGGCGTCTGATGGGGTAGGGTGGTCAGGCTCGCTGACATGGTTGACATATCGGTACCCAATCATGCAGATTGATGCTCATGATGTTGATCACTGGATTGTCTGGTCCAGACTTGATTAGTTACACACCACCGCCATATAGATGAAATATTGCTGAGAGTGGCATCAAACTAAACTCACACACTCCGTCAGCAATTTGATATTTACAAGCTATGTTGAACCAACAAACGTAATCAAACATTGAGGGTACATCAACCCATGGACACTGAGGGACCGGTGAACAACATATTTTTCTTACCAAACACCTCAATGCTAATTTTGAACTGTTTGAAGCATGGGTATCAGATCATACACTTCAGTCAGCTTTTAGGAATCAAACGATTTGAATCTTGTATCTTACTGCTTTTCCCCACAGGTATTGTTTTAGTAAAGTTGCTGGGGTGTAATTCCCCTTCTTAGTACTGACAGGGACTACATTTGAATGGTTTTTTGTCAAAATTTATGTATTGGAATGCGAGGCAGATCTTTTTGTAGCCATTGCTAAATTTTGTAGATGACACAAGAAAAACAGATTTAGTATTATCTCTCTTCCATCCATTCGCAAAACATGGGTAATCTCCATTCAGTGTTATTCGAGATAAAGAAGTACTACCACTAAGTACCAAATGAGTTACCAAATAAGCGAAGAGCTTTTAGCCAATCAGAAAATGACATTTATGTGTGAGGTAAGATAAATTTATTTATCCACGGTATACCATGCTTTATACTGCTATAATGCTGCAACAATTTGCTTTGAACAGCAGCTTTTGCTGACTACATCTTTCTGTAATAAGTTTATTAACAAATACTTAAGCCCAAATGCCTGCTTGAATTTTAAAACGTCGACGATTGTTCAGGGTTTCTTGTTGATCTAAAAAAGAAATTTTACTGGCCCAAGGCATGTGATTAATTTTATCAATCAATTAATACCTTGAATGGTGGTGACCTGTGAAGGTTCTGGATAGAATATTTTATCTTTGGAAACCCATGCTTGTTGTAAAAACAGGATCAGGTGGTCAGGCTTGCTGAATTGGTTGACACATGCCATAAGTTCCAAATTGCGCAGATTGTTGCTTATGATGTTGATCACTGGATTATCTGGTCCAGACTTGATTGTTTACACATGCCACCATATAGATGGAATATTGCTGAGTGAGGTGTAAAACTAAACTCGCTGATTAAATGGTTTTATGTTGTGTCTTTGAGTGCCATACAGGTCATTTTGTGTATGTATCAAAAACAGATCATAGTCTTTGTCCTTTATATATTCTGACCCAAAATCTTTGAGAACATTTATGTGACTGTGTGATTATCCAAACCCAGGAATGTTTTGTTCTTGCAAATGGCAGAATGAATTTGTTTTAATTGAATTATTTAGCTGCAGCGTGACAAGGTCGTGGTGTTTAAGGGGGCTTACAGTTGATTACTCAAAAGCTAGGCATCTTTCATGGGGCAGTCGGTGCTCATGCTGTCGATCACTGGATTATGTGGTCCAGAGTTTGTTCTTAACAGACTGCCGCCATATAGTTTTAATATTGTTGAGTGCTGCGTAAAACAAGAAACAAACCAAAACATGGGACAGTCTTGGCTAAGTTGGCACACCCTCCTGTGCATGGTATGTCAGATCTTTTCTGGGTGGTGGGGTAGCCTAAAGGTTAAAGCATTCACTCATCATGCAGAAAACCCAGGTTTCATTCCCCACATAGGTACAATGTGTGAAGTCCATTTCTGGTGTCCCCCGATGATATTGCTGGAATATTGTTAGAAATGTAAAAATGGCTTAAAATCAACCTCACTCAGATCTCTGCTGAGAGGTTTGATAGTAAGAGATTGTGACACATGTTCATCAGTCGTCGCTGATGTTGTGGATGTTGTAGCCACTGTAGACTATGGTCACCTGTCATCATTACTCTGGCAAACCTGTAAAGATCTGGGTTAGAATTTGCAACCCATGCTTATTGTAATAGGGATCTGGTCAGACTCCCTGACACATATCATTGTATCCAAAATGTGGAGACCAATGCTTATGATGTTAGTCACTGGATTGTCTGGTCATGACTGTTATTTATGGACCGCTGTCATATGGCTGGAATATTGCTAAGTACAGTTTTTTATCATTATTTTAGGATATTTATATAGCATACTTATCCACACAACTAGTGCTTGCTGAAGGTGCTGGTATGTCAAATACAAACAAACACAATCATTACAGTGGCAGTAACTACATATCCATGTAGATTATACATATGAAAATTGCTTGTACAAGTGCATGGGAAACCCTTTGTTATCACAACTGAAGTATTGTACTGTATGGTCTTTATCCATTTCAGAGCACAGGCAAATACTGAATGTGTGTCGTTGGGCCTCTCATGCTGATAGTGTCTTTCAAGCCTCTACAATAATACTGTTTAGTACTTCACCTCCACACGTACTCTGCATTTTCGCCGAGTGGACAAATATATTCATGCTGCTTTAGCAGATAAGGAACAAGTGTGTATCTCATGTGTTGCTGACCTTTGGTGGAAGGTCTCCAAATATGAGTTTCTTATATCTGTTTGACCTATGAAATAATTTGACTGCCAAATGGATTAGTGATTGTTGACGTGTTGTGTTCTTGTCTTCAGAAGCACTCTGTGAAGGGTGTGGGGGAGAGGTTGGTGTACCAGTTCCACTACACAGAGTGGCCTGACCATGGGGTCCCGGACTACACACTGCCTTGTCTCACCTTTGTCCGCAAGTCTGCTGAGATGAACCCAGAAGGGGGAGGACCTATAGTTGTACACTGCAGGTAGGTCGACCTTGGGGACTAAGAGTTGTCCACTGCAGGTAGATCGATTAAGGGGGACAATAGTTAGACACTGAAGGTAGGCCGACCTCGGGAAGTATAGCTGTACACTGCAGGTAGGTCAGCCTAGGGGAGTATAGATGTACACTGCAGGTAGGTCAACCTAGGGGAGTATAGATGTACACTGCAGATAGGGAACTATTGTTGCACACTACAGGTAGACCGACCTAAAGGAACTATTGTTGCACACTACAGGTAGACCGACCTAAGGGAACTATTGTTGCACACTACAGGTAGGCTGACCTAAGGGACTATAGTTGTACACTGCAGGTAGGTCAACCTTAGGGACTATAGTTGTACAGTGAAGGTAGGCAACCTAAGGGACTAAAGCTGTACACTGCAGATAGGTCGACCTAGGGGACTAAAGCTGTACGCTGCAGGTAGATCTACTGAAGTACTGCTTGTCCATCTGCCTTCTTTTGGGACCCAATCCTCAAAGTGTTATTATTGTGTTGACTGAACTAAGTTAACTCTTGCTCTTTGAATGACCATATTTGTACATTTCAGCTACGCTAGTCAAAGGTCTGTAGATGTAATCTTGTATTCTGTACATCTGTCAAACTGAGGGAGACCTATAGCTTAGGGACTATAGTATATTACAAGGACAAGATCATGTAGGGAACCTGTAGTTGTTCACTGAAGGTCCAAATATACTGTTGTGCTGTGCTGGACCAGAATGTTTTTCAGAGGTCATACACTTATCATCTCAGTGTTAAAGCTTGAGTAATATGAGAGATCTCTACATTAAGATGCTAGTTAATAAACCTCAGTATCTCAAGGACCACTGATATTCTGACACTGTGGGTACAGTCACAGAGATGTTTCTGTTCCAGTGCTGGTGTTGGGAGAACAGGAACTTACATCTTGATTGACAGCATGATAGCCAAGATGGAGGAGAAGAGTCTCATCAATATTCCAGGATTCATCTTGCATATCCGGAAACAACGAAACTTCCTTGTGCAAACTGAGGTACTTGATACTGTACTCACTGAATTCTTATCTGATTGGGGTTCTGATCAGTTTCAGATACTACCATGGGAACGAGCTGAAACGGCTAGCAGATGACACTTCGCTGCTGTACCCGTACTCGATGTGAATAAGTGCAGTCAGTAAAACCCATGTGGCCGTTTGTTTTACTTCTGTGTTAACAGAAGAACATCATTACAGGCCAATTTCCTGTTCTCCTATTTGTGACACATAATAATCAGACATGTTGCACGTTCCAGGACCAGTACATGTTCATCCATGATGTGCTGGTGGAGTATATTCTGGGTGGAGGAGACACAGAGGTGACAGCAGACACTCTCACAGCGTACATTGAGAAGCTGACCATGCCTGCTAGAGATGGAGCAGAGACCATCCCAGAGGCCTTGCTGGAGAACCAGTATAAGGTGAGGGGCAGGTGGTGAAGGGTGGGTTGTATCTTGCTTTACATCTTGGTCTTGCATGAGAATCAGTGTAAAGTGAGGGTCAGGTGATGAAGGATGGTTGTATCTTGGTTTGTATCTTGGTCTTGCATGAGAATCAGTATAAGGTGAGGGTCAGGTGATGAAGGATGGTTGTATCTTGGTTTGTATCTTGGTTTGTATCTTGGTCTTGCATGAGAATCAGTATAAGGTGAGGGTCAGGTGATGAAGGATGGTTGTATCTTGGTTTGTATCTTGGTCTTGCATGAGAATCAGTGTAAGGTGAGGGTCAGGTGATGAAGGATGGTTGTATCTTGGTTTGTATCTTGGTCTTGCATGAGAATCAGTATAAGGTGAGGGTCAGGTGATGAAGGATGGTTGTATCTTGGTTTGTATCTTGGTCTTGCATGAGAATCAGTGTAAGGTGAGGGTCAGGTGATGAAGGATGGTTGTATCTTGGTTTGTATCTTGGTCTTGCATGAGAATCAGTATAAGGTGAGGGTCAGGTGATGAAGGATGGTTGTATCTTGGTTTGTATCTTGATCTTGCATGAGAATCAGTATAAGGTGAGCGTCAGGTGATGAAGGATGGCTGTATCTTGGTTTGTATCTTGGTCTTGCATGAGAATCAGTGTAAGGTGAGGGTCAGGTGATGAAGGATGGTTGTATCTTGGTTTGTATCTTGGTCTTGCATGAGAATCAGTGTAAGGTGAGGTTCAGGTGATGAAGGATGGCTGTATCTTGGTTTGTATCTTGGTCTTGCGTGAGAATCAGTGTAAGGTGAGGGTCAGGTGATGAAGGATGGTTGTATCTTGGTTTGTATCTTGGTCTTGCATGAGAATCAGTGTAAGGTGAGGTTCAGGTGATGAAGGATGGCTGTATCTTGGTTTGTATCTTGGTCTTGCGTGAGAATCAGTGTAAGGTGAGGGTCAGGTGATGAAGGATGGTTGTATCTTGGTTTGTATCTTGGTCTTGCATGAGAATCAGTGTAAGGTGAGGGTCAGGTGATGAAGGATGGTTGTATCTTGGTTTGTATCTTGGTCTTGCATGAGAATCAGTGTAAGGTGAGGTTCAGGTGATGAAGGATGGCTGTATCTTGGTTTGTATCTTGGTCTTGCATGAGAATCAGTATAATTTGAGGGTCAGGTGATGAAGGATGGTTGTATCTTGGTTTGTATCTTGGTCTTGCATGAGAATCAGTGTAAGGTGAGGGTCAGGTGATGAAGGATGGTTGTATCTTGGTTTGTATCTTGGTCTTGCATGGGAATCAGTATCACATGAGGGTCAGGTGGTGAAGGGTGGGTTGTATCTTGGTTTGTATCTTGATCTTGCATGAGAATCAGTATAAGGTGAGCGTCAGGTGATGAAGGATGGCTGTATCTTGGTTTGTATCTTGGTCTTGCATGAGAATCAGTGTAAGGTGAGGGTCAGGTGATGAAGGATGGTTGTATCTTGGTTTGTATCTTGGTCTTGCATGAGAATCAGTGTAAGGTGAGGTTCAGGTGATGAAGGATGGCTGTATCTTGGTTTGTATCTTGGTCTTGCGTGAGAATCAGTGTAAGGTGAGGGTCAGGTGATGAAGGATGGTTGTATCTTGGTTTGTATCTTGGTCTTGCATGAGAATCAGTGTAAGGTGAGGTTCAGGTGATGAAGGATGGCTGTATCTTGGTTTGTATCTTGGTCTTGCGTGAGAATCAGTGTAAGGTGAGGGTCAGGTGATGAAGGATGGTTGTATCTTGGTTTGTATCTTGGTCTTGCATGAGAATCAGTATAAGGTGAGCGTCAGGTGATGAAGGATGGCTGTATCTTGGTTTGTATCTTGGTCTTGCATGAGAATCAGTGTAAGGTGAAGGTCAGGTGATGAAGGATGGTTGTATCTTGGTTTGTATCTTGGTCTTGCATGAGAATCAGTGTAAGGTGAGGTTCAGGTGATGAAGGATGGCTGTATCTTGGTTTGTATCTTGGTCTTGCGTGAGAATCAGTGTAAGGTGAGGGTCAGGTGATGAAGGATAGTTGTATCTCACTTTGTATCTTGGTCTTGCATGGGCATCAATATCAGATGAGGGTCAGGTGATGAAGGATGGTTGTATCTTGGTTTGTATCTTGGTCTTGCGTGAGAATCAGTGTAAGGTGAGGGTCAGGTGATGAAGGATGGTTGTATCTTGGTTTGTATCTTGCTTTGACGCCGTCGGTTCCAAATGCATTCCCGTGCTCCAAATACTCCATAACACCTGGAAGTTGGCCAACACATGATGTTTATCTCCTAATTTATCCCCCGGCATGTATTGGAGGGGGAATGTAGTCATCGCCTTGTCTGTGCGTATGTTCGTAATCATTTGGTTTCTGGAGTATAACTCAAAAACCATTAAGTATTTTAAAACCAGAACTGGTATATATAAGCTGAACCTAAGGTTGTGCCTTCTGCTATTTACTGATTTTTGTCCCCCACAACATGTTTAACACGGGTTATTAAAATGGACTCATGCCCATGCACATTTGTCTTTTCTGGAGCGTAACTTTCAAACCATTCAATATTTCTTCACCAAACGTAGCACATGGATAGATCAAGGGGTGCACTAGTGCCTTTTGGTAGTTTTGGAACACTGAATAAAATAGTTTTTGCATTTATGTGGCAGCAAGTTTGACTTATACTGAAGTTGGTGGATCTACTCTTTTCCAGACCAGAACTTCAAAACTGTTCACTATTTCTTCATCCAACTTGGCACATGGATAGATCTTGTAGTGTGCTGGTGCCTTTTTGTAGTTTTGGAATACTGAATAAAATACATTTTGCATTTCCATGTCAACAAGTTTGACTTAGATTGAATTTGGTGGGGTGTGCTCTTTTCCGGATCAGAAATTCAAAGCTTCACTATTTCTTGTAGATCTATGTAGATCTGGTGGTGTACTGGTGCTTTTAGGTAGTTTTGAAATTCTGAATGAAATATTTTCAATACTCTCCTTTCACTTTGTCAAAACATTTGACAACATCATAATTAGTAGACATGTTCATGAAGAGTATTTTGCCATTGCGTGGGATATTGATGACTTTGTCTTCATGTTGGCATTTTTATTTTTCTTGGTTAACGTGGAAACGATTTGGACATATTATCAAAGGCAGGGGTGGACTTGCCAAATATCTGTTAACAGCAAAAGGCACAACTTCAAGATCTGCCTCATATATCTGCCATGCAATGTTGAAAGATATAAAATGGGTTTTGAATTGTGCTCAGGAAATGAATCCCTCCCTTTAGAGATTAAGTCTGAATTGTTTCCATGGAAATCAAGTAAAATAAGTGCCAAAACTCTGCAAAAGACACCACTTTGGGATCTGCCTCACAAATCTGCAAGGGTTTGCTGAAAGATATTAAGAAGTTTTAGAGTGGTGCTCTGGAAACGAAGCTCATCCCTCCCATTTGAAACTAAGGCCATGATATTTTTGTTATTCCCACCTGAACAATTCAAACTTAGTCTAAACAAACATCAAATAACTATCAGATAATTTGTTCTTTCAAATATGTGGGGTCCGAGGGGATATGTCATCTTTTGATGACTCGTGTTTAATTCCAGCTGGTAACAGCCCACAAGAGGAACGATGATGAGATTTCTCAAGCTCTCAAGCCAGTCAATGAAGCTAAGAACCGCAATAGCTCCTTTCTGCCTGTCAATCTCAAACGTGTCTTGCTGCCTGTGAAGCCTGGCGTGGAGGGTTCCGACTACATCAACGCCACCTATATGCAGGTTAGTACAGACTCCTACACATTTGAAAAACATCAGGTGTGAATATCTGAAAATGGAAAAGCTGGTGGTTTAGTCTTGGAAACATGTTTATAGGTTTACATGTATTATAATTTCAATTCTCCCAGATAAGTACAGATTCTAGTACCTTTATTAGGTTGAGTCCCATGTGGGATTCAAACCCATGCTGTCACCTGATTGCCAGCACACAAAGTCAGCCACTGTGTCTTCCACTGTAAATACTTTGTGTGACCAAAAACAAACTGTTGATCTGAGAAGGACAAGGATATACAGTCTGTGCTCTGTATACAGTAGGGGTGGCATTGTGCAGATACATGGGAAATGTAAAACAATAAATTTATATATTCTCCTCCTTTGCCAGGGTTACAGCAAGTCAAATGAGTTCATCGTTACCCAGCATCCCCTGGAGTCTACTGTAGAAGACTTCTGGAGAATGGTGTGGGACAGGAACAGCCCTGTCATCATTGTCCTCTCTTATGTCAACAAAGAGGTGAGTGGAGTTTGTATATCAGAAAACACGCCTGCGAGGTTTTGTTAGACAATGTAAAACAAAGGGGAGGGAAATGTCATGACTCGATGGTTTCATATTGTCTACCAAAACTGAGGAGAAGTGTTTTCTCTAACATATATTCTGTCAATGATGGGTAATTACAACGTAGATGATCATTAAATGAAGCTACATAACAATAAGTGAAGTGTAAGTAAGATCAATTTAATGACAGTAAGTATAAATCGTTAATTCCACCCCACTTCCTTCATCGGTCAAGTAGCTGTGTGGAAGAGCATTTGCCTACAAATCTGAAAGGTGCAGTTCCAGTCTTACTTTGGAAAACATATGCACTTTGAACATAATCTTGAATGATATTTTTCAGGTGATTTCAAACACTCATCAATGTTGATTTTATGTATAGGAGAGAGCATGCCTCCAAGGTTTTGGTAGACAATGTGAAACTGACGATGGAGGGATTTCCAGACCCCAATGGTTTTACATTGTCTACAGTCTAAGTAAACTTACCCTCAGTACTTTTTGTTACTCTCCACTACTGAGTCTAACAAAACCTTATGGGAGGTCGCGTCAGGTGATCTTTTAGATTGACCAATCAGAACAGAGCTTACCAAATTGCGAAAGTGGACATTCGCACATACCTTTTGAACTTTTCATCTCGGAAAGGTTCGTACCCGAACGATTCTGAATGCTATTTAGAGTACGCTTGCTTCCGGGTGATGCACACAGCGTACGCACAACTATGAAAACAGTGAGTAAACAGTCGCTGAAAATGGTGTTTTTGGCAATATTCAAGGATGCTGTCTTGCGGAAATATTGGCTAATGGTAACCATGTCAACAAAAAACCCAAAGCGTATATACTGCAGGTCAAATAACTGTGTCATATGCGTTTTTTTGTATGTGGAGAGTTCTGTGTCAGTGACCTGAATATTCTGATAGTCCCTCTGATCCCTAAATAGTTGTCGTTTTCTGATTGTTTAAATCTGTTTAATCTATTTAACTTTGCTTTATTTTTTTAAACAAAAACCTCAAATGTGGTTGTTCTGGGAAAACAAGAGATGACCTAATATACAGTGAGAAGCACACTTTAGGTTTATATGTAGTCAAAGACAGTTGTAGGAAAAGACAATTTGAAAAAGTAAAACCTTGGAAGAGGTCTTACTAACGACAAGATAAAACCCGTGAAGAGGTCTTATTTGCAAAACAAAAACTTCAAGTGCTGTTGTTCTGGGAAAACAGGAGATGACCTAATATTTAGTGAGAAGCACACTTCAGGTTTATATAGCGGAGTGAAAGAGGCTGCATTGAGCAGCAGTAAGATGTCTTTATCTCTGCAGAGTTGCTTCCCATGTCAGTACCAGGATACTATGACCTTGCAGTATCTCCTTGCACTTTTCTTTGAAGTGATTTTAGTCATAACTAAAGGAGAGTCATATCATGCTGTTAGACTGCTTCCTTTAAGCTACCCACATGTCCTTGAGTTATTATTTCATGACGAAATAATTTTTTAACCATTTACTTATCAACAGGATTTCAAAGAATTCTGGCCAAAGAAGGAAGAGCCTATGGAGTTTGAAGCTTGTCCCTTCAAGCTGACCACACGGGAGGAAGAGCAGGTGTCCACCTGTGTCACCAGGGGGTTCCTGTTGGAGTCAACACAGGTTAGTTACAACAGAGTTGCTCCCCACTTTGCTGTCAGGATCTGCAGGTCATATATTGGAATCCCAGAATTGCCCCTATCATGATCCTTGTGCCACAACCTGTGACAGTTTAGACAGTTCATGGGTTTAGGTCACTAAGATAACCTTAGAAGAATATGGGAATTAAGGTTAACCTTAGTAAAGGTTGCTTCATGAAAGGTTACATGTGGTCTCATTACATTACGGAAGTTAGTTCGTTCAAAATTGCCTCTGTTCACCCTGCAGAAAGTGGATATTATGAAAAACTCACTCTCACTCTCAAAGTTACTCCCTCACTCCCTTCCTTTCTCACTCCCTTCTGCACTCCCTTCCTCGCTCGCTCACTCACTCACTCACTCGCTCAGCTGCAGTGTTAATGATTCAAACTCACGTGACGTCTGTTTGTTCCAGTATGACTACACCTTCCAGACGAAGCTGATCACAGTTGATGGATGGCCGGGGGCATGCTCTCCACTACACACAGTGTTCCATCTGATTGAGACAGCACAGAAGTGGCAGCAGGAAAATGACATCGGACCTGTCATAGTTGTTGACAGGTTTGTCAAACTGATGCGCTGCTATTTCATTGTGATTTACTGAGATTCTGAGGCAGGATTGGTTCGTACACATCACAAGCTTGCAAACAGACAATGTCAAATGTTAAAAGTCATAATCATCTCAATATTCATTTTGGGTTGGATTTCTTGTAGCAGGAATATGTCCACTATTAGTTTTGTTAATTGTAGTTTGAACCTCCTTATTGTTTGTCATCATGATGTGTGACTGCGTCCCCAGGTATGGCGGCGTTGAAGCGGGGAAGCTTTGTGCATTGTGGACAATGTACAACCAGCTGACACAGGACAAGAATGTGGATCTCTACCAGCTTGCTAAACTCTACCATCTCAAAAGACCAGGCATCATTGGAACTAAGGTTTGTCTGTCATTCCAGTGTGAACCGAACACACATACAGACCAACTCAAAATTCGTTCATAAGTGTTTGGCACTCATTGAGGTTAGGAGTATATTTTAGTCTAGGTGTTTCAGCATTTACACCCAGTGCCAGTGCAGCTGGAAAATTCATCATGCTTATACCTACTTGTACCCAGAGCATGTTAATATTTTGTTGTTCAGAGCTGAAGAAGAAATTGATGAGTGATTCACATGGTACGTGATTCACATGCCACATGATTCACATGCCACATGATTCACATGCTACATGATTCACATGGTACGTGATTCACATGCTACATGATTCACATGCTACATGATTCACATGCTACATGATTCACATGGTACGTGATTCACATGCCACATGATTCACATGCTACATGATTCACATGCTACATGATTCACATGCTACATGATTCACATGCTACATGGACATTATTTGAGTGACCCCCCAGCCATATATTATGAACAGTCCCTAATCTTAACTCACTCACACTCATTGGTGCTTCCTTTTTTCATTTGCAGGATGACTACCTGTTCCTGTACAAAGCAATCGAGAGTTATCACAAGGCAAGTCTAGAGGAGGGCGGGGAATCCGTCAACTCATCACCCAAACACCACAACTCAGTTCGCAAGAACGGCACTCTCCCACACACCATTACACTGAGTCACAGCAACAGTAAAACAGAGACCAATATATGACAGGGCGTGTAACCCAAGGGTATTGCTGAGCAAATCCAAAATAACACTCCTGACTTCACAGAACAATAGCCTTGTGTTGAGAATAGCAGCATCGACTTGCTGATGAAGAGAATGGACTCTAATTGGCAGATCGGTATAGCCTAGATGCAAAGCCTTGTGATCAAGTGAGTGTTTTGATGGCTTGAAAGGAACATTGAAGAGTATGCTCGATGCTTAAAGGACATCACATCGCTGCCAAATCCTTCGATATCACAATTATCCTACTGAGAGAGAGATTTCATGGGATGCGAATCATAGGTTTCATGCATACCAGTCAATGAAATTGAGGCAGTTGTGTTATGTGCTAAAGAATCTCAATCTCTTTGTTGAGGGTTTTTTGTTGGAAGGAACACTTCTAGCATGCTTCAGTAGCGCGCTGCAGCCTGGGACGTGGTACAGGGTGAGTGTGGTACAAGGTGGATTCGGTTCCAGTTGGATATGGTACCTGGTAGGTGTGGTGCCCGTCAGCTGATCAGCTTTTGACCGGCACAGACAGTCAAATGCTGCGAATTGAAGAAACTCTGAAACAAATTCTTCATGGAATCAAAACTGATTGTTATATTGTATTTTAGAAATGGTCCAATTTTATACCAGGAAATTGTTTTCTGTTTGGGATCAGTTGTTGAAGGTGTCTCCACCACTGTAGTCCAAGTTCCTCACCAGGAATTACACCATAGAAGATGCATCAGAATTAAGGGAACGGTGTCTGTATCAGGAAGTTCCGGTGTGGAGACATGGATCTTACCCCTCATCAATATTTTCAGGAGATTATGGAAAGCCCAGTGAAGAAACGATTGATCTGCTGTCTACCAATTCCGCCATGTTGCACTAGGCTCATGACCCTGCATTTAGAGGCTTTGCATTTACAGTCTTCGTGTTCGTTGGTTGATTTGAGCAAACTTATTCAAGCACTAACATGTAACAAATTACTACATATTTGATACTAATAGAAATTTGAGCTCACTCTTTATCATTTTCATATAATCACAATATTTGAAATTTAGAGGAAAACATATATATGTTACAGATATAACATTTTGCAGGTATTATTGATGTTTAAGCAGAATATTAAGGTGTCTGAAGTAATTTTGAAATACATAAGTGATAAATGAAGAGCAGTATTTATCTCACTATATTAATTTTGCATCGTAATCTGTACCTAACATCAAATCATGACATTAATGTTTACACTGGATTCTTTAAAAACAGTATCTGTCTCCGTGTCTCTAGATTGTGGAAATGTGAATAACTTAACTGGATACTGTGGAATACTTTGGACCCATTTTAGATCACATGTTTTGAATTGTTTTCATAAATTTAGTCTTCCTGTTGACAAATTGTTCACAATGTCCAATCTGATGGTTTTTGTGTCACTGGAAGATAAGGCATCAGGTAGTTTCATCATTGTACAGTGATAATGTGACACAAATGTCAGGAGGAACAAACATCTTGCGTAAGGAAGTATGGATACTATTTTGAGATATATACTATTTAAGAAAGAAGGGGATATTGAATTTACAAGATAGATATGATGGAAATTATGAAGACTAAGAGGAAACAGATCAAGAGAAAATGTTGCAATTTTTTCCATTCCTTTGGGAATGTTTAATCTGTATGGATATACATTACTTTTTCTCATATGCATTGGCATTGGCTAGTGGTATGGTCTCAAAATGGAATATCCCCAACTTTCTTTTAATGGTACATGTCAATCAAAACATAGGGTCTTGTTTAGGCAGTGGGAGCTTGTGATGAGGTTCTTTGACTAAACTGTGACGTCACCAGTGCTGGTTGTTAATTACCCAGAGTTGAAGTGTTCATGGTACTGCTTCTTGACCACAGTGTCCAGTGACAATAGCTGGACATCCATACTATTGAACTATTTTGTGGTTAGGCCACACCAATTTTATTTCTTGTCTTACAGACTTTTGTCCTCAGAAATCCTAAAGGCAGGAGGGAAGAAAAATAAGAATGAAATCATCAGTCAAATGTTCCTTCTTAATATGAAACATTTTTTACTTCTGGCAATTTATGGGAAGAAAAAAAAGAATCAAGTAAAATGTTTTCTTGTAAGTTTACATTTTGTGCCAATCAAAACAGAGGAATTTATTTTTTGAGCATGGAAAATTAATAATTTTTTTCTTATTTTTATGAAAATATGACTTGTTGGTCTGTGAAATAAGAAATAAAATTGGTTTGGCCTTAATAACAGTTCTTCTAGTCTTCTGAAATGAATGGGTCCAGATTAACAAGGTTCTATTTTATCATGTCTCACTGAAACAGATCTGTATGAACCGAAGGTTGACACAGTTGGAACCAGTGGAATGATGATAACCGACTAAACACACAACAGCATGATCAGAATCATGGTGCCTAATAATGGTCCATGGTTACACTTACATAACATAATAGGTATTTTCATAGTGATGTCTTTCTAATAAGTACATGATCAATGGGATCATGATCAGACCAACCGCTGCTTAGTGGAACAGAATAGTGGCACCAGATAATGGTAAATGGTTACTGTTTGATAGTACAGCAGGTATGTTAAAGCTAAATTCTTGTGAGGTTCGCTCAATTCACAGGATGCTTCTGTCATGTATAAAGGTTGTCAGAACCAGAAGTGGTTTGTAGTTACATATTAGTCACAACTAAACTGAAACAATCAACGACAACGGTGACACAATGAATACGAGATAGTTTCCTAAATTGTGTACCACAATGAACTACTGCCCCTAATGTGCTTGTTTAAACTCTGCTGCAGATGCCTGTTAGGTTGTAGACTGCTTTTTGTATACAAGTTTTATTTATGAAGTATATTATTTGTGTACTACTTATATCTAGTCATTGTATATAAACATGACTTGTATTTTACATACATGCATACCCACTGCATATCAGTTATGTTTTTTCATGCTGTATATGTTTAAGACGTTAGGATTTGTGTATATGTTCGCTCTGTATACAATGAATGCGTACACTTATTCAAACGATTTTGTGTGATAAAAGTGAAGGTGATTTTCTTGTTTAAATTTTGCGTATAATGGAAGATGGTTTATGTTCACAAAAATTGTTGAAGGATCAGAATATATTTGATCATGACATGTTCACTGAAGGTTATTGGATCAAGTGTTCGGTGACAGGCATCTGGATGTAACACTCGACATCAACTTCCTTCTGTAAACTGGGGGATATATGTTATCACAAGGAGTCGACAAACAATAAAATGGAAGAATTTTCTGAAAATTCTCACCACAGGTGGAAAAATTTGTCATCAAATGTTGGCACTTTGGATCACATATTTGGTATAGAAAAATAATGAAATAAAAAAAGTCTTAATATCCAACAAGTATCATCAAGTATTGAATCAGAACTTGATATGGATATGGAGAATGTTTCCTTTTGAAAATGTCCTCTTATTCCCATAATATGGAATTACCCAGACGATTGTTTGATTTTGTTTACGAAAGATGTCTGCTTCTGTTAAACAATGGTCCCAAGCACACAGTCCTTGCCTCTACTTTAAAACTGGGCTATTTCCACAATACGGTATACCTCATTCAGCTCCACATTCCACTGACGAAGTCAGTATTTTCACACAGTTGTACACAGGAAGTTTATATGCAGGTAACTTTGGAGGCAGGGCAGTGTGCGGAAGGAGCATTAAGCAGCTCCTTACCTGACAAAGGGAGGTAACTCTAATTATCTAGCTTTATAATGCCATATTCATATTCAAGCAAAGATTGTCTTCAAGAATGCTGGTCATTCTTTTAAATGAATAATGACTGTAATTGTTTAGGTATTAAGGAAATGGAGTCATGTGACGTATGAGCAAATTTATAGACTGATTTCTGATTCCTTAATGGTGAAAATTTAGTATGACTTTGATTGATGTTTGTTGGTGTTTCTCATATGGTTGTGTTATATTCTACACAAAAACTACCAGGGTAGATTTTCTAAATGGTAAACAGGGGAGGAAGTTGATGTCTGGAATTCTGTTCAGCTGTCTGAGAACTCTGATCATTCTACACAACGATACATATATAATGGCAGACGAATCCAAACTGTAAAGTCCTGATGACTGCATCTATTCAGGACAAAGAATATTTGTATCTGGAGTTGTAAGTGCATAGATGTTGTCAGCTTCCTACTCTGATTAGACAGCAAGGAAGCACAGGAGACACCATACAAAGAGCCTAGATTGTTACCTAGATGATGTCCTTTATTTGCCCGAGAAGCCTAGATAGTCCCTTGCTCATGTGTCTAAAGACGACCATGGTACGACCATGTCCGACTTTCTGCACTCCGATACATATCTCTGAGACGCAATTGCTGTAAATATTTATTTTGGTATACATACATTTCTGCCGACATTACATTTGTACATACACATGACTTCACATTGTATGATAAAGTAGTCGTGGGCCAAGTGTCGTAGCAGCCACAGTGTCTGTCTTCTCAAGAGTAGAATCTCGCATGCGCCTGTAATTGTCAGTGTTGTGATGTATTAACGTGTGTGTGTGTATGACAGTATTTCCCTAATGACTACCTATGTTCAGTGTCTAACTTGGCTTGCTCTTCTTTTGATGAGAATGTACAGATATTATCTAATGAGTTTCTGAGGGTGGATGTCTTTTTGATTTTGTGAATTTGGATTTTTACAGTGGGTAGTTCTCCTTGAAATGAGAAACTGGTATTGTAAGGAAAACTATGAGTCTGTTAACGCCAATTTTCACTGATTAATGCCCAGTGGAATTTCACCTTAGAGTTCATTATTTTGTCTAAGGACTACTCATAATATTTAATGATGTGCACATGTTGTACATGTTATCCCAAGAAGCACATTCGAAAGTCATGTCCATTTTGTTAAATTTCTATTTCAAATCTTTTTTAGGAATAATTTTTAGGAACTGCTGAAGTTTTCTTTCAGTTGCGACATTATGATATTCAGGTTTATGTAGAGAGGCAGCATCATAGTGACTCATGAACATCTCTACTAATACCAGGGAACAATATCTAAAAGGCGAGTCTGTCAACTCGCCTGTCTCCGAGTTTAAAGCTACCTGAACAACTGCTCATATAGAGTTATACTGCAACCTGCTGAATATGTACTTACAGGTATCCAGTATGCTAATGGCAGGATTTGCTGATTTCATTTGTCAAGGTTAAGTTTGTCAGCTTGTGCACGTTTTCTTAATATGAGGATCACATTTGGAATTCTTAATCAGGACTACTGGACAGTGAAGTATGCGAGGGTATTTTTGTTGTTCAGTTAAGTGAGACTTGTATGGTGTTTTTGATGTAGGAAGTTGGGAGCTGAATGCTTGTGCTGAACACACATTGATTTGGTCTCTCTGCCAACCATAGGCCAACATGCAAAGAAATGACTGAGACATCGATTGTCCCTTCCTCACTCACTCACTCACTCACTCATTCATGCCTGTAGCACAATCATGACAGTTCAGGATTTGCATGTTTATGACACCGTGATGTAGATATTACCTTAAAGGAAGAAGTTTGGCAATGAAAGGCAGTCACATAAATTCTCAAAATAGAAAATTTAGTCTCCAGCAATACTGTTCTTGGTTATTTGGTTTAGGCATTTGCCTGCATTGTCTTTCTGAGGCTGTTCTGTTCCATTCTATTGGGTAAGTTTCTCTTTGTTTTGATTGCAGTGATATGGCAGGAACACAGCTGTTCAGGCTTGATCTGGTTTGGTCTGGTAAAGACCAGTTGTTCTAGATGACATCTGGTAATGACAGCATTGTAAACAACTGAATTTGTCATAATGTATGTTACCTGTCATGTATGAATGAAGACAATTGTATATGATCTCGAAGCAGGTTATGATTTTACACAGGAATTTTGGTGTGCAATTCTCAGTGTTGTTACTAGGATCATCTGACATAATAGACATTCATCATCATTGAGAATCCTGAAGCTTCAGATGTTGTTTCTGTCATGATGTGCCAAGGTTTATATTCGCACTATGAAAAGGAATTGGGTGCATCATCACTGTTCCTTATATCTGTGTTAAGAGTCTTAAGTAGACACATTGACTTAAGTCAAATCACCTGAGTGTGATTCTTTAAAATCTCTATAGTTTTGAGTAGAATCAAGTGAAATGTCTTTCATGCTAAGATATCATGAAATCTGGCCAATGCTTCACAGTCTGGTGCCAATTTTTAGCCTTTCTCTGGACTTAGTAATGAGTGCCACGTGCAGAAGACTAAGGTGTTGCTTGCCCAAAGAAAGATGATATTATTTGAACTTTCCACTTTTGGGGCCAGTTTCATGGCCAATGTTCTCATCCTCAACTGTTTTTTACCCCATTGTGCACAATCAGCATGCTTTCATTTCCATTTCAGCCCGAACTTTCAACCCTGAAAACTGTTCTGTGTATCAACTTTTGCATGTAGAGATGTTGTAGTTGGATGTGCTTGTGACAGTGACAGTCTTCTTAAAGGGGAACAGTGCTTACAATCATCACCATCCAGGGTTTGGAATTTAATCTGACAAATGTGATGTATTGCGACTTTTCTATTCAAATCTTCAAAGACACTATGAAAACACATAGTTAAATTTTATAGAATTATTTTTATTAATTATTTTTTTGCCCAGAATGCAAAGAAACTGTTCTATGTTAGTGATGCCCAAAGGTTGGGGTGGGTTGTTGTTTAATGAATAACACCTCAGTCAGCAATATTCCAGCTATATGATGGCGGTCTGTAAATAATCAAGCGTGAATCAGACAATCCTGTGATCAACAGAATGAGCATCATTTTGAACAATTGCGATATGATGACATGTCTGTGAACCTGACCCCATGCCCCTCTTAGTCACCCCTTATGACAAGCATGGGTTAGTGAAGACCATTTCTAACCCAGATCTTCATAGGTAGGTGTCCAAAGGCATGCAACATGGCTACGATTGTGTCTGAGTTTGAATCCCCATACTATCACACCTTGACATAAGCGAGTTATGCTGGTTAACAGGAATCTGAATCCCCAAAGCTGTTCCAAAATGCTTCATTATGCATATGAATAATTTGTTGTTTTTTATTCGAATGAACCTTCTGGAGATTCGTTTGAGGGAGGGAGTTTAGATATAGGTCACTTTTAGCAATATTCCTGCAATATCATGGTGAGCCAAAAATGGGTTTCACTTGTTATGCTCATGTGGGAATCAAACCTGATCTTCGGCATGACAAGTGAACACTTTAACCATTAGGCTACCCCCAATACCTGGGGATTGGTTTAAGTGTTGTTCCCCTTTAGGTGTGGTCATACAGCACTGATGTTTGCCACATATTGACACTGTAATGTTGATGGTGCTATTACTGTAGCAGGTCAGGCCTCCTCAGAGAATGTTTGAGTGTTAATTGAAGAATACTGGAAAGTAATATATGACTAAAAATATTTACTTGGAACTTTCAGTCATTGATGCCTTAGCTAAATGATGTGTGCTTTTTCAGGGAAAGAAAAAAAAGAATTCTTTGAGGTGATCTGAACACGTCTTGAATTAAATGTATTTCACTTGCTGTCTGATAAGTATTGACATCTTTCTTGTGTCTGTTATCTCAAGTGTTAACTGTTGACACAAGTTTATTAATTCAAGTGTTACCTTAATAAGTGTTAACTAAAACATTAACTGGCGACAGGTGTGTGTTATTTGAACATTAACTATTAACACAAGCATGTTCTTTATCTCAACCATTAAGTCTACATTCGTATGTTGTGCGATATTTGTATTTGTCATAGTGGTACAGCACTGCTCTTCATTGCGATGGAGTAAATTGAGTAGCAGAGATGAAACAGTTTAAGCTGTGCTTCAGCAGGGACAATAAACTTGATGTCAAGACAACTTTGCAGTCTAAGTAAACTTAGTCTCAGTACTTTTCGTTACACTCCACTACTGAGTCTAACAAAACCTTATGGGAGGTCATTTCAGGTAACCTTTGAGATTGACCAATCAGGACACAGCTTACCAGATTGCGAAAGTGGACGTTTGCACATACCCTGTACCCGAATGATTCCGAATGCTATTTAGCTTACGCTCGCTTCCGGGTGATGCACACGGCTTGCGTACAACCAGGACAATGGTGAGTAAACAGTCGCTGAAAATGGTGGTTTTGACAGTATTCAAGGATGTTGTCTTGCGGAAATATTGGCTAATGGTAACCATGTCAACAGAAACCCCAAAGCGTATATACTGCAGGTCAAATAACTGTGTTATATGCAGATTTTTGTTTGTGGAGAAATCGGTGTCAGTGACCTGAATATTTTGAAGTCCCTCCGATCTGATTGGTTAAATCTATTTAACCGTCTCGCGTTTGATTGGATGGTTATTGGTTGCTCAAAGGTTGCCTGACGTGACCTTCTACAGGGACTAAGGGACTAAGTTTACTTAGACTTGACAACTTTGTCATTTTGAAATTGTTACATTTGTTTTCTTTATCAATATGTCAAATGTGAGTCCACATTTTTAATTAATTGCATTTTTTAACAGAAGCCTGCATTTCTATACTGAGCAGCAAAGACAAATTCAAGAGAAAATGAAATCACATATAAGGAAAAATTCATGTTAATATCTTTTATTTTTTATACATGAAAAGAGGCTAGAGTTTCCTTTGCTGTTCACACTGGTTTTTTAGTAGTAAAAATGTAATCAACACGTGATTATTGTCTGAAGGCATTTTTCCCCTTGCTTTTTTGTCTGGGTAGGGGATAATTTTCTTTGGGTAATAAAAGTAAGTGGACATAGATTTTTTTTTTCTGTTCTGATACATGCATCGTAATTAATGGTGAAGTTAAGATGGATTTGATATTATCTCTTCCTCGTTGAAACAAAGCCTCCACGTCATAAGCCTAATCATGCCAAGAGCCATTCTCATAGCATCCATTCAGTTGTTTGATCTTGGAATGTACTTTTGACTTAGAAAATACATTAATGGCACATTTTGTTTTGCACTTGCATTAGAGAGTTTACTATATATTTTTTTAACTGCTTCATTTTATCATGTTTATAGATTTTAGTTGATTTATAGTTTTGTTAATTATGTAATTCTTGCCAAAATACTTGGTGTTTTGTTTTAATGTAATTAATTCTTTCTGAATTTGTTGAAACATGTTTACATGTGATGAAGGCATTGTTCACACTTACCTCGTAGTTACCGATATTAAACGGCATTATTGGAATGTTCCAGAATTCCAAGGGTATTCCATAGCTTCTGTGATGAGTTTGATGCAGCTCTTTCTAGAATTTTTTCAGTATCACTGGAGTTCCTAGGTTAAATCAGCCATCAATCAAAACATACGGTCTCATCCATGAAGCCAAGACTCGCTTATTGCCGACACAATTAATATTAACAGGCAGGCTGTGTTTCACTAACAGGTACTGTGGTAGCTGTTTCTTATTTACACCTTGTATGTGAAATTGAATAATTTTCCTTTCTTTTTAATTTTTAGGTTAATTATTTATTGACAGATCTACAAAACTTTGAGTTAATCAAGAACCTCTATGTGCTTTGCAAATCAATCTATTACTGTAACATGTTAGATTTAGGATTACACTTTCTCAGTTGCATACAGATCCTAGCACTTTTCTTCTGCTCAAGGACTCGACCGTGAAAAGGTAACCCCATTCATGTTACATGTCATATTTTACCACTTTCACATTCTCTTTAACTGCCAAACAGGAGTACATTGTTACAATTAACCAACAGAACTGATCGTATTCTTCCACATAGATCACACCAGCAAGCCACCAACATTGGTGTCTGGTGGCAAGGGGAAGCAATGCTGCATTCAGAGCATTCACCTTAACTAAAGATACCTTATATTTTGTTGATTATTGCTTTATCTGCATTTTAAAAATGATCAGGTTTGAGTTGAAGGGAATGTTTATTTTTTATTTCATTTACTGTCTGAAATATGGTCAATGTCGAAGGCAGAATGACACCACTGTCATCCAACAACTTGTGATAGTAGTGATATTCCTGATATAAGGTTTTGATGAAGATCTAAAACTTTATGCATTATTGATAATGTACAGGCATTATGAACTTACTTCATAAACAGGTTAGTGATTATAATATACGACATAAAACCATGTTTTGTAAGCATATTGGATAATGAGGCAATTTTTACTGCTCAAGTATTACACTGACTAGTAGCAGGAGACTACCTTGTGCTCACCGTCATAGTCACATCTAGTATTGTGTACATTGTCAGTCCAGCGATAGTGCATGTTATTATGGCTATGTGTGGTCTCAAGGACCATCTTTATGTGGCTCCATGTCGCCTCTTATGTTTTATACATTGTGTATGTATTGCCATAATTATTGATACACTCTGTAATGTATGTGTTTGTCATGCTTTTTTTAATCATTTTATGATTAAAAACATTCATAAATTAACAGTTGTGTTATCTGATGGGTGATAATATTCTTTGAATTTTTCATTTCTGTCGTAGGATTTTGGAGTAATTTGGGTGTCAACAGTGAAGATAGCCATGAAGATCTGGGTTAGAATTGGTCTTCAGCAACCCATTCTTGCTGGAAGCCTTGGAGCCAGGTTTTTAGCGTGACGAGCAAACGCTATAACCACTGGGCTACCCCACCA
This sequence comes from Haliotis asinina, assembly GCF_037392515.1. NCBI lineage: Eukaryota > Metazoa > Mollusca > Gastropoda > Lepetellida > Haliotidae > Haliotis > Haliotis asinina. Next base: position 35,524,265 of record NC_090288.1, read on the forward strand.
CCTTGGTGCCTATCTAGTCAAGGAGGTTGCAGCAGGATTCTGGAAGAGTGGAGATCTATCTCTTCACATCACCCAGTTGAAGATGAAAGCGGTGATGCATGTATATCATTGGTTGACAGCACCGAGAGACAAGCTACTGATGATCCTTACGGACAACTCTATGGTAGCCTTCTAGGTAATCAAGGGTCAAGGAGGCCTCGACCTCTACTACACTTCTTGTCGTTTCTACCCTTCGACGTATCTCACATACCAGGAGCCTGCATCTTCATGGCAGACGGCTTATCTCTCCCCCTACGTATATCACCAACAGAGAATATTGTGTGTCGAGACACTTTCAAATAATCAGCTTCTAGAGTGGGAACAATTGTTGTACCATCCTCACCTGGATCCGCCGCAATTTCATCTTTGTTCATCAAGTGGCGAAGTTAATCGCCCGGGAGCACAGGATTTCCACAGGATTTCCGTGGACGATCGATGCGATGTCCCTGTCGTGGGAAGGTCTGGACTCAAAACCTGAGACTGCCTTTGGTCGCGCCTTGGTGGCCAGCCAGGTCATGGTTCCCCGACCTGCGTCGTCTCGCCAGCAGAGAGTCGTACCAGCTTCCAGATTAGTTACGTCTGCTTCGACATCCGCACAGTCTGCAGTTTCATCTGGACCCGCTGAGGTCACTTTTGGGTCATATGCAGAAGGCATTGAGAGTTAAGGGCTACTTCTCGTGAGTGGCAAGCGTCCTAGCTCATTTGAGAGTTTTTGTGTTCAAGACCACAAGATCCTATGACAGCTTCTCCACAGTTTTTAGCGAACTTCCTCCTGTTCCTGCATAACTGCAAGCATCTTAGAGGCAGTACCTTGGGGACTTATCTGTCGGCTTTGAACTCCTTCTTGGCGATTAAAGCGGATAAACAGATTTCCAAGGTACCAGAGCTTATTGCGCTACTCAAGCCTTTCAAATTCCAGCAACATCGTCCTACAACATCTTAGAGGACCTCCGTATGAGCCTTTAGAGGAAGCCAACATGACTTACATGACAACATGACTTAGAGGAGGTGCTGCTGTGTCTCGTTCGAACCCTCAGATGTTACATCCGGAAGTTGGCTTCTAAGAGACGTTCCCGTAAAAGAATGTTCATCCCACTTTCGACTACCTGCAAGGGGAGGTGAACAGGAACACAGTCGACTTATGGCTTCGATCCACGATCCTGACGGCTTTTGATGCCAAGCATCTACCTCAACCCACACGAGATCAGAGCCCTCCTTAGAAATTGCACAGTGCCACAAACTATGGAAGGCTGCTTTTGGAAGTGGTCTACTGCCTTCGCTTCCCCCTACCTGGGGGACTTGGTAGTTGAGGACTACAGTCCGTTGGTGGTTGCCCAGCAACTTACCCGGCCGGCCGCCCTTTAGGTAATAACACTGTTTCTTACCGTTGGTTTTTTCTTTGGAGTTCCCTTGGGTTACACTTTGTCCTGCTTCCAGGTTTGTCCTGTGACATGTGACACCACCATCCATCTGTCGAAGCCATATGCATAAGACCTATGGTAAGGTAAGTTAAAAATTTATTAAAATCTAAATATTTTAGATATTTAAATACTTTCCTTACCATAGGGCGGTGACTCCTCCTCCCCACTCTGGACTCTTCGGACCTTCCTGTTGCCAGTAAAAGTGATTTGCGCGAGTGAGGAGATCACGTCACTTCCGTGACTACATTCGTAGATTACATGAGGTAGCCATCTAGGGAATGGCAAATCAACTACTTGAAGCTTGAGGTGAGGTGAAATGGGGTCACACTCAAGAATATGTGTGTATATTTGGCTGCTTGTACTAGCCCAGACATGAGACGATGAGCAGTTTAACTCCTGAGAGTTTCTAGGACTTCGGTCCTGCCCCACAACGAGGCACATGGGAAACCGGTACCCGGTGAGTGACTATAACCTTCTAGCGCGTAAGAGGCAGCTTGGGTTATCTGGATTAGAAACTAGTCAGATGGATACTAGGCGCTACATAAGTGAATTATTATCAAGTCACAGATTAGCTACACATACCGACACCAAATGCTAACTACAGCACCATTGACACCCAGGTCATCTCATCCTCGAACAATATGCACACATTGGAGACACAATTGAGGTGTACAGTGCTTTATTATCAAAGTAAGAGAGCCTGTGTAGACACTTGAGAGTAGCATGTATGGGAAAGTCTTGAATGAAGATGTAGATCAAATGACTGATCTTGACGATAAAGGATAAGTCCTCAATAAGGTGGATACATCCTCCCTAGTCTAGATAACAATCTGTAAATACTATTTGTCTCTGATCCATAAAATCATCACTTCAGTATCACCACCTCCAACCCCCTGACAAAAACAAAAATGCAAAAAGAACAAATGTAACATGTTAAATGTTGAAGGCTATCCTAGTAAGATAGTAACCTGAAAGGATCAAACAAATACTTTGAGATGCATGTGGAAAATACATTAAAAAAAAAAATAACCCTCATAAGCCGCAGTAAATGTTTCGGAGACTAGAATACGCTGCTGAGATTGAAGTCTGAATCTTGTTCCATGCACATCCTTACCCAAAATATATTTATGTACAGCAGGGAATGAAAGCAATCTGGTACATGAGGATTACTCTAGAAATAGCCTGTATTAAATGTTCAATTAGACCTACAATATCCCTGAGGACATATTGACATTTTACAGAAAAGTCATAACCATTCCTTATCAGAGGACATTTCAGACAGTGGATCAGTAATATCATCCATAAAATATGCCAGTTTAACAAATGAATATGTCACTTCATATAGTCTACATATTTACTGCACCAAGCAACTATTAATATATTGATATCACTTCCTTCTCAACTGTTTGGACAAACCTTGTTAAAATCATTTGCCACGTACATGTCCTAGAAATAAAACCTTGTTATATTTGGAATCTGAACAATGTATAATTCATCTAAAGGCCGAATCTCTACATACACTCTAATCATGTAAGGGGAAAAAAAAGGGTTTTATGTATGCAATAAAATAATAAGCATACAAATAAATATAAACTGAGAAGGGTGACCCCTGGGAACATTTGCATGCGAAATAATGTAGTTCCTAGACTGTAGAGTATAATTTAACTTACTACAGCAATAATGTATGACATAGTATTGTACTTGAGTAATTGCCTATACACAATGCCCTTATCAATGTCAATTTGGGATGATGCCCAGATTACACAGTTTCCAGATTAAAGAGGGTCATTACTGTATCAGACAATAATTATTGTCCATATAAATATTCTGTGCATATAAAGGTCAATAAGAAACATTTTAACATAATTTAAAATAGATAAAAAAGTGTTATTACAAACACCTCCATAAAAAGGATAGAAAATGAAACCTTCACATATTTCTACAAACACAGCTTCAAAAGTACCAAGTATATAATCGCAGGATTTAAATGGTTTGGAAAAGGTAATGGTTTTCACAACTCAGAAAAATAATTCACAGACATGAAGTTCTTTACAAGGTAAGGAGAAATATGTTTCAAAGGCACAGAAAGTCACAAAGATGAATTTCATGAAGACAATAAGCTGGTTGAACAGCATATTTATCCCAGTTAATAATACTCATTGTGGTGAATACGAGGTAACCACTAATTTGTCAGTCAAACTGGAACATGGGTCCAAATGTAGCATATTTACTTCATAATAATCTTATTGTAATCATATCTTATACCTACATTTGGTTGAAATTTTACAGGAAATTGGCTTTAACTCACTTCCAGCCACGTGAATCTTAAGAGTCTTATCTGTCTCAGGATATAAATATTCATGCATGACGAAGGATAAGTAAAATGTGAGGGATTCACTCATTAAGATGAAGTGAAAGATGAGAAAAATAGATTTCAAAATGACAAACAGTTTACGAACTCTGGGACAGAGCTGAATGGTTTTGATTGGTGTGCAGAAAGTGCTGATTGTGCAGGTTCTATATTTCTCTATTGCTAATGAATAATATTGTAAATAAAGCTAACAACTCTATAAAGCTGTAAAAACATAATAACGTAATAACCAGCAACTAGGACAAGCTTACATTGGACAGTGGCATGACACTTGCAACTCAGGTTCTTATCAACAAGTTTCAATGATGGCGGGGTAGCCCTGTGGTTAAAGCATGTGCTCGTCATGCTGATACACCTGGGTTTGATTCCACACATAGGTAGAAATTGTGAAGCCCATTTTTGGCATCCTGTGCCGTGGTGTAAAACCCAACTCCCTCACTCATGCAATGGCAATAGTGATGAGTGACCAAGTGGTACAAAGCTACTGTTCACCACCCACCAGTTAATGGCTATCTGGTTCAATGAGACAGTAATGTATCTGTTAACATTTCAGAATCTCACAAACACATGAGTGCACAATAAACTTTGCTTTGTATGTTTGTTGAGAATTAACATTAGGAACATTGACCAGGATAATGGTAATACATGTATATTATCATATTATATTTTTAAAAACTGAAAGAACAAATAACACCACCAGCCACAACAGATTAAATATATCTATATGAAAGAATAGGTGTTCTTTTACCTCCTTTGGATAAAATATCTAAAGTATATAAACTAAAACATGCTAAAACCTTCTAGAAAAAATCCATGGTTGAAGTGTCAGCCCTGTCTGTACCATATATACATATACCTGTCTGTCAACAACAGCACTGCCTGACTACGTGGCATGAAATATGTACACACAATATACATGGAAGACTGACATCCATCACTGGATGTGGCACTAAGATGAAGCTACGCAAGCAGGAATCTACCGACCAAGGAATGCTCACATCCAAGTTATTGCTAAAATCTGGAGTTACCTTTAACATCTTACAGGCTGACATATTTTCAAACTTGAAACTGTGAGATAAGCTGGGATCACAAACTTTGTTCAGATCAATATATCATGACTAGATGTACACATTTCATAGGATCACAAAATATGACAATTTATGATCAAACTGTATGATCCCACATGATCACTTCAAATGATAATACCATGTGAGCACACCATATTTTCGTACACTATGATCACCTGTCATGTTATATGATCAAATACATTATCCTTCCACATGGCCAAATATGATCATACTATATGATCACACAAATTATCTTTCATACATGATCATGATATATGGTATATATCATGTGTATATCACACATTTATCTCGCATACAAATATGATCACATGATATCACAAAAGTACCATGCTACATGATCAAATATGATCATAACATCACACGTTCTCATTACATATGATCACACACCATGATCATACCTATAATCACAATATTTGACCACAAAACAAAGGATCACACAATGTGATCACACCATGATGATCTTCTGATCTGAGGATATGATCACTGACATCACTCAATCAGTCACCAAGGTTTAAATCAGTTATATGATCAAGGTGCTGCTAGGGGAATTTCCACACATAACTGATGTTTTCCCAACACTGTTTCATATAAAGAAAACCATTACAAGTCTTATTTAGCATGACCATTTAAGGATAATAAACAGAATCACACAGACACAAGTGTATGATCATCAAGTTTCTCCTACTGGGGTGGGTGAGTAAGGGTTCCCTGAAGAGTTCTATATTTTCATCTTGAATTTCGCAAAACAATTGAAAGTTTTGGGAGATTTCTGGAGTGAGTTAAAAAAAAATAATAGCTCCAGCTCTTTTATCAGCTTTCAGTCATACTTTGATACAGGCTTTCTTTTACACAGTAAAGTAAGATTCAATGGAGAACTGAATCTCTTTCAAAGTGCATTTAATTTTTTTTACTCCAAGTTTTTATACCTGGATACTTCATGTCAAAGGAAAGCCCAAGTAACAAACCTAAATCCAGCAGAACAAGGGGGAATAACTGTACAAACTATTCAGCAGCACCTCCTAAAGGGTGGAATGCTTACTATATTCAACACATTATTTAAGTGTATCATAGCTTTGTCTACAGAGTATTATACTACATAGGCAGACCTATCGCACTTCTTGTTCACAATATGTTCACCTACACTACATACTGCATGAACATGGACACCAAATGTAGTATTACTCAAAGAAATAATGCAGGGCATGGCTATAAGCTTATACAATCAATATATATATAGCAAATACCTAGGCTCTCAAATGAAAGTAAAAACAAAAGCTATCTAAGTTAAAAGCACATGCAATCTGTAGACCAAAACAACCTTGCCTTCAAACTGAGTTCTATGATTCTATTCTCATACACAAGAGACAAAATATACATTATTATACAACCAAAACGACACAATAGGTCAAAAAACATAAAATATGTTTACACATAAATCAGTTGTTCATAGATTATTGTTCAGATCACAAAGTAGTTATCTTTAAGACCAGCACACCACATTGGGGTGGTGGGGTAGCCCAATGGTCAGAGCGTTCGCTCATCACGCCGATGGCCCAGACTTGATTCCCCACATGGGTACATTGTCCGAAGCCCAATTCTGGTGTCACCCGCTGTGATATTGCTGAAGTATTGCCAAAAGCAGCATCAAACTAAACACACTGACTCACTACTGACATATCACACAGCAAAAGAAAGTATGACAAAGCTCTCAATCTATAGCAGTTATTATTGTTTTTACCATGCAAGGATGCTGTCAATAAGAAAAGTGATTGTATGTACGAAAGCAGGTGACACTGACAAACTGCTAAGATACACTAACAACAGTGAAATTTCATTAAAGCAGACAATGCCATTCCATGGAGAATTTCCTGATAAACACACCAGGAGAATGTTTATGTGTGTTTACATTCTCAACAGTAGCTGTCTGGAAGGCAGCTTTCCAGAAAAATGGTCTGGATTAACAAAGTTTCTCTTTATAAAGTAGATACACTTGAGAAGGAGGAATTCAGAGTAAAGCTATGATATGGAATGATCATGAATAGGATTAATAAGGGTGTTAATTGAATTAAAAGTCGTCATTCATCTGAGAGCAGTTATGACAAGACTAGGTGACAGTTCTTAAAGGAGGACAACACTCCATTCACTTGGCTCTCCCAGCTAGACTGATTCAAGTCACCCAAAACCTATAATTGTATGCTCTGGTGATTTAGTGATTTATCTGACAATTACCAGAAACTACCAATTACCATTTTATACAAATTCTAAAGGTCAGATTAGGACCTATGTTTATGTAGGTGATCAGACAATCTACACTCATATATGGTAACAATTACCTTACACTCACACACACATATAGCATGTCGGACACGTCTCACTAATTACATGGGCCAAAGATTTATCTCAGAGTTCTAACTATACAACCCTTTGCTGGTGAAACGGAAAAAAATAGTTTCCTTTCATTGACATTGGTATTTGTTTAAAAATTTAATCACATAAATCTATCAGTATTTATTTCAGATTTTAAAAAAATGTAAAACTAAATACTAAAGACCTCCTTCTTTACTTTTCTTTTTATCAATGAAACACAAATTATCTCTGCAAAGTTATAACTGAGGCTATAACAGAATTAACATGAAACGAAATATATTCCATTCCAATTTTGAAATTCTGACCTCCAGATTGGCTGAATACTGACTTCAGACCCAATCTGTATAAATTACAATGTCCCAGTCGACACTTGACATGGGATCCAGGAACGAAAATAATGTCCTCCTTTGACATTATGATCCTACAGATAGACAAATTCACGTCACAAATTTACTTCATACATCACAAATTTACGAAACCGTAAAAAAGACAGTGGGATAGAGTAAAAATACAATGTACAATAATGTACAATGTCCACAGTTACAACATATATTAAATGAACACTGAAAAAAGACCAATAGTAGAAGTACCAAATGGTATTAAAAAGTGTTGCTAAGCAACACTCATATACATCATTATATGATCAAACTATTGATCACATGAAATCTATACAATTGATTCACTTGAGTATTTCTAAAGAATAATCCAAAACAGAATTCCAGTCTGTGTGCTCATGGAAGTGAGTTTTTCTGCTGCCTGCGACATTTTTGCCACGTTGGATGTGAAGGATGACTGACCGCTAACAATGGCAAGTTTGGCAGTTAGATGAACACGGCAGTGACACTGATGATAGTTGTCAGACTTTGGTGTATGATATAATACAGTTATTAACTAACAAAGTCTATGACGTGAAGGCACATATCAGTGGGAGGGTATAGTGTTCACTGCTAAATCAACTTCAAACATTTCAGCTGTTTATGAAACGTGATAAAGTGAGTGAAAAATATTCAATGGGCATGAAACAGTAATCTGTAATTGTTGAGCATAATTCATCTTTTTTCAGGACAGCTTCCATAAATCTGTAAAATTTATATATACTCATGGAAACAAACAAGGGAACACGTGGAAGTACAAGTATTCCTTTGTTATTTCCAAGTTTCTTCACAAGGTATGCATTGTACTGTGGGGGAAATTCTGAAGATGAGTAAAGGAACACTCTTACTTTCATGTGTTCAATATTTGCTTTCATGGGTATATACAAAAGTGTAAAATCAGAACCAAAATCTGATCAGATCATAGCAGTTGTAAACATTCTAATTTTGTTCGATTTACAGATGTTCATAATCTTACATGATGATATAAAAATTGCATCATGAGATCGATTGATCAAGGAAAATGTCATCAGATGTATGCAATGTCTGAGCAGATTATTGGTGTTCTTGGATGGAGTTTAGATGGAGTATAAATTGAGCTTAACAAGCTATTCGAGCGCTGATACTTGCTCAGTTGGTGCCTTGTGAATTCTGTTTGGATCACTAGCCATAAAATATGTACAAGAAAAATGTCATTCTTTAACACAGAATCAAGACACCTTTTGAAACGCTGGATAAAAGTGACCCTTACATTTACTGCTATCAAAACTTTTATCTGTGACAAGACAAAAACTCAAACCTAAATTTAAATGAAACCCATATTCCAAACTGAAACAAAAACAAACATGCAGAAAACAATGACCTCTTTAACACAACAAGTATTAGTTGCATTACACTGAAAATTCCATATTTCTTCATTCAATCAAGGTACAAATTTAACCAACAACACCTTGAACAAAGATAAAATTCTATCCTTTCAATACAATATTAGAATCAGGTACATCAACAGTTTAAAACAACTGGTCAGAATCACTTGCTTACACGAACAACACTGTCCCTGGATATAATAAATATACCTGCAATACTTCCACAGATTAACAGTATAAAATTGACTTCACAAGTACAGGCCCTAAACCTCTTGTTTTGACGGTATAGTTGCCAGGGCTGCATTCTACAAGCATTTTGGTGAAAATGTGATTGTAACTCACACACCTTATCACAGGCTTACAAGGTCACCTTGAGCTCTGTTCAATCTTCGTGCAATCTTAGCGTAATCTTAGTGCAATCTTAGCGGTAAGGTGATTGTAATTCATATACTTAAGCACAGACTTACGGCTGTCATAGTGCAAAGTTTGCCTTATAGGACACAAGTGCTTCGATCCCTTTGTGGAATGGGATACAGGGGTAAGGTGTACATGATTTTAACTGTTTGGAACATTTACCACGCTTGTGGTGTCACATTATGAACATCACTACAATATATTGTTGATGAAAACAGCATAATTGCCTAATGTGCTCACCTGACAGGTAGAAACATTAACAATGCCATTAGGCATACCAAGCTGTCAAAGATGAAATACGAGGAATTTTTAATCCAATAACACAAGATGTCATCATGGTAAAATTATGTACCATTTACCAACATTGTCACAACAAAGCACCATTTACAAGCAGATGTTGCAGAGTAAGTGAAGGGAATATAAAATATTTAGATCAATGACCAAGGTATATCAAGCCTCATAAATCACAGTCCCAATACTGTTCTGGGATATTAAGTTAATCTTCAAATTATTTATTGTTATACTTAACATTGTTGTATGTTCACATAATCATAATCCTTTCTCACATGACAGTTTGCAGCCGTTCATTCTGATTTCAACATACAGGTTATACATAATCAGCGAGCAATACAGCAGCTGGCCTGCTGGTCACTGGCTAGTAAAAATCCAGTCAGGCCAGTAAATTTCTAGAGTCATTGGCCTAACTGACTATTGAATATTTTAATTTATCCCTCTCTCTGACTTGCTAATTTATAATACACCTTTAAATCATGCAAGATTGTGGCCTGATAAATGATGATTTTTAACCTCTCTGTAATATTTCTCTACCATCAAATTTTGGGCCAGTGAATTATTTTGTGGGCTAGCAACTATAAGGAATAACTAATCTGCCATGCTAGCAAAACTGGGGAACTATTTATCACACTGCATATAATGCTTGATGGTGCTTGCCTGTGAAACACATTGTATAGGGCCCAGTGTAGACGGTTAAGCATGATACAGTTTGCCAGTGACTTCAATTCAACAAGATAAACCTTTCTGGGCTACAAGGGACTCTTGGGAAGGTTCCTGTATCCCTATGCCTTCATCAAATATTGCAAACACTCCAAGGATATGTATACACCATAGGCAGAACCCCAGAACCCATCAGGGTTGCGCCAATGAACACTTTATGCTTCCATCATGGCTCCTTAATGCTGTAAGCATGCAGTAATGGAATCAAGGATGGTTCCAATTAGAAGGAAGAGTTCAGGCCAATGGGAACTTGCTTTGGCCCTTGCATGACGGGTGTACTAGCCTTGAGGTTGTCGCCTCTACATATTGCTTTAATGTCTGGCAATGGTGAGTTTATTTTCAAGTCTTTCAATTAGAAGTCATTCACAAAGCAGGGAAAATTTAGGAAGGACAATTTCTTTATCAAAAGAAACACCTAAGCATGAATATACTCCTAAGTGTTGGGTTTGTTATAATAAAAAGGTTGACAGCAACAACTATTCCCTGTCTAGGTACATTTGATTTCCAGGAGATATCAATGGCCTCATTTAAACACCTCACTTAAACATACACATCATCACTCTTCTGCGGCAAAGTGATCATACGTTTTCAAGGATGATGGGCAAATGTGTAAGTTATGTATCAGCCGTGATTGTAGCTGAGACTACAAGTTACTCACTCACTCTCTCTCACCTACTCACTCATCCATCCACCCACCCACACGCCCTATCAGGAGATTACAGGGTGACAGATGCTAGCTTCAGATTGGAGAGATTTCCTTGCGTCTGGTTATGGCAGCTTTCAGTTCCAATAATTTTTTTTTTTCATGATTGTCGTGATGATATTCGTGTTAATAACAAACATTAGAACTGGTAACGGATTAATATCACTTCAGTTATTACATGATTTCAAACAAGTGATATGGTCTGTATTCTCCAATGATTACTTGGGGTGAAAACTCACAAATAAATGTAATATTCATACACTTGCACTAAGTTTGACATTAACACAACCACTTTCTTCTGCATTAACGTACGTTCCTCAGCATTCAGTGTAAGTTAATTTCTCACAATCTCTTCTCATCAGTAGAAGAAACAAAGAAACACTTTCGTCATTCTAACAATTTCATTTCCAACTACTGTTATTTTCAACAAATTGACAAACCCTGTTAATAAAGCTAAAATGGCTCAAAAGTTTTCAATAAATATTTCACAATTCATCTTGAGCCGTGCTTCAAATATGGCCTTCATTTGTGGGAACCCTGCCAAAGAGCATCTCATGTTTGCCTCCTTTGGAAGAAACATTTTTGGATGACCCAGGATGAACAGACTATCCTACTCAGGGCCTCGATCTTCGGTCAGAGGTTTCGGTGATGCCGTGAGTTGCTGGAGGATGGTGAGCCACTCAAACTTCTCTTGCTCGTCTTTCGTCTGAAGAGTGACACACTTTCCTTTGCGATCCTTCAGACATAACCGATATCTCACACTCTTAGCCTTGGTCCCCATGCCTGGAACATGAAGACACACAGTGGAAGCAGTATCATGTGAGTGTGAGTTTAAATGTGCTGGCTAACTGGGTTACATCGCAGACTTTGTGTGCAGGTGATCAGGTTTTGACTCTGAGAATGTCAAAATCGATTCCCAGATGGGCCTCAACCCCTCAAAAAGTAGAACCTGAACTTTAGTAATCAAAATTATAATATGTTTTTTGTCCACTTTCTAAATGAGACTGGGTATTCAAGTCAGAATTTGTTTGTTTGTTTGTCAACACTGCACTGGGCTGTTTTCCTGTGGTGATGACCTCTAAATAACTAGAGATGCCAAACCCAAACTGGTGCACTTAGGAATCTGAGCTACCTAAGATTGAAAAAATTCATAATTTCCTCAACAAATTAGGAAGCCCTACGAATTGCTACACTCAAGGAATGCAACCTTACATGTAGAGCTCCTTTCACAACTGAAACCGGTTTGCAGTACTCGGCAGCAGTGGAATACTAAGTGAATAAAATAAACAGTGCAAGAAATTTATCAAACAGCCTACTCAACTTATGGAATACTTTCTTTGTGTATACAGTTTGATAAGTTACTGCTAGCCTTACACTTTCAACTTCCACTTCAAAGTCTACATTGGTCAAGCTTCCTGTAATTGACATCAGCAAAGTAATGCACTCCTGGTTACTCTTGTACAGAGTATGTCTTCTACACTGATGCACACTCACCTTTATTTGTGGCTGGCTTCACAGTTTCCGTGACGACACAGTTATCAAGACTCAACATCTTACTGTTGATCTGATTTTCACAACCCTGAAAATCCAAAAACATGACTATGAACAAGAAGATCTCAGATACCACACCTGAGATGTGGTCTGTGTTAAAATGAGTTAAAACTAAACTCTGGTAGTAGCCTAATACTGATCCATGCACCCAGTGTGAATGGCTACCTACATGTTATTCAAGTTAGGAGAGTGAGTGAGTTTGGTTTTACGCTGCTTGTAACAATATTCAAGCAATAACAAAACAGGGGACAGCATAAATTGGCTTCTACCTGTCTGGGTCGATGGCACAAGACTGTGACGTATGAACACGATGTTTCACTGTAGCAGATATGAAATGATGAACTGCATGAAGGTATGAAAGAACATTTCACCTTTTGACATTGTAGGTAGAGATAGAGATAGAATGAAATCATGAGTCCCACATACCTCTGTATAAGATGCCTTGTGGTAGTGTAGTGAAGAGGGGTTCTCTCTCAGGGAAGCTCTCACAAGTCTCCAGCCCTTCCGCAGGTTCTTCTGCATCAACATCAACATCATCATCATCATAATAATCATCATTATCATCAATATCATCAATATGATAATCAATGAGCGAGTATACTTTAGGCAATATTCCAGCCATAACACAGCCGGCGACACCAGAAATTTGCTTCTCACATTGTACCCAAGTGGGGAATCGAAACCGGGTCTTCCACGTGATGAGCCAATGCTTTAACCATTAGTTACCCTACCTCACCACCAATGCACAGACAGACCAAGTGTATGTTGTTCTCTCATCCAAGGATACACTTTAAAACAAAGCATTTCAAGTTAACCCTGATGCCAGTCAGTTTCCAATAATATTTATCTTAGGAAGTGTTTTATAAGATGAATACTAGTGTTGGTATCAATCCCTTTCTGAACAAGGTAATGAGTTTTAGTTTAGTTGTAGTCATCACTACAATGAGAATCATCACTAACGATATTTTCTCATCATGTCGATATCAACAGTATAAATACCTTTTTCATTAGGAAGGACTCCTTCACAAGCTTTCCCTTCTTAACCTTTTCAACTTTGACCTCTTCTCTCTCGCCCTCATCCTCATCCTCATCAGAAGAGCTGGAGTCCTCATCAGTGCTGTCATAGAAACTGTTCCGTTTTATCCCCAGGTTGATGGACGTCTAAAATGAGTGAGGAATCTTGTGTGAAATGTGCCACAATTCACAACCGTTTCTTCATACAACTGTTTGCTATCTGCATCATACAGTCATCCTTCGCAATGACACTGTGATACAAACTCAGGGGGTAGTTTGTATTGATACAGTCTGTCCTGCACTGGAGATATTGCAATACAACAAAAATATACTATGTGTGATTCGAAGGCATTTGATTGGCTAACCAAATATTTCTGTTGTAGTTACACTGTCACTCTGAACAAACTGTTCATGTGCTGTTTCTCAACAGTTAGCTCTGTGTCAATGACAAAAAAAATCTCTGAGAAGTTACTGATACTGTTAACATATAAATCTATATCATTAATACATTGCATTTTCAGTTTAGGTGTTGGAAGTAGAAAAGAATTATAGATATACAGTACATAGTTATTGAATTACCAATGCATAAAATGGAACTGGGATTGGTAACTTCATACTTTTATGTCAAATACACACCATTACCAAAGACAAAGGAAAAAAACACAAATGTTACAAATTCCTCATCGCAAAAGGTAGCATTAGACAACCTGGTCTCTGTGCAGTTTCATGACAGAATGCCTAGTACTCTGTCAAGATATTGTCCTGACAAACACAACATTAAGAACACAGATAAAATCAACCTTACTGACAAAACATAAATTCTTGACAACCCAAATAGCACAAGGCACCATAAGTTGCTCCAGAAACGAAATTGACCCCCCTTCCCTTTTCTGACAAATTGTTTCCATGGAAATGGAGAAAAACAGAAATGCTAAAAAACTGTTCACCACAAAAGACACTATTTTAGGTTCTGTTTGAAACTACCAATTATTGTTGCATAATATTGTAGGGTTTCTTAGTTACTCTCCAGAAATGAAAAGAATGGACAAATTGATGAGGCATCGTCCATATTACCCCACATACATGCTGGGGGTATAAAACCAATACCAGTCTTGGAATATACCAAAGGTAAGCATAGACTGATTCAGGATATGGTCCATTTCCTGAACAGTATGACTGCAACAATTCACCAAGACCTCAATCAGATTTGTTTTTCGATATTGGAACCTTGATTCAATCATTTTCAATTCGATTCTTCATGTAAGTAAAAACTTCAGATTTCATTTAACCCTTGGCCTTTTTTAATCGTGAAATCTATCCTCAACCAATGTCTACTAACAACCATTCTCATTGGATGATTAGAACACCAACCAATGTTTTGCTTTATTCCAGTACCAGAAACTGTCTGAGATGGAGTCAAAATTATGTTCTGGCTGGCTGGAAACAATTGACAAAGGTATTAAAACATCAAATCAAAAATAGTGATACTGGTTATCGCAAATCGAAACTGAGATGAGTTTTGATATATCAAACTGAATCAACGCAGCCCTACTGACCAATGAAGTATATCAATGAAACTGATAGCAAAGAACACTGGTAAACATCTGTGAACCATCCCGCTCCATACCACATGACAGTTATAGAACATGTACCTTAATCTGAACACGTGGCATTCCAGAACACAGCCTAGTGTGTGAAATAAACCTGACGTTTCCATTAAACAAAGTCATGTTCCAGGTGTTAAGATACCATATAAGTGAAAGTGTTTAGCTTATAGCAATATTTCAGCAATATCACAGCGGCTACACCAGAAATGGCCTTCACACCTTGTCGCCATGTGGGGAATCGAACTCGGGTCTTCAGGGGAGGAGCAAATGCTTTAACCACTAGGCTACCCCACTGTCCAGATGCTACATAAAAGATACTCACAAATCGATACAGTTTCTCTCCATCATTGAACTTTGGGCTGACACCACTGCTGCCATCATGGAGGTCAACCTCTTGTAGATGGCCTAGTTTCAGCAAGGTCTGTGCCATGGCTGATCCATTCTCACGATTACGAACAATGGACCAACGCATGAGCCAGTCCACAACGTCACTCCCTGAGAAAAGATGCAGACTGTATAAGTATGACAAATGGAAATATTGGTTGATCTGTCTGTATGAAACTTGTGACATTCATGCATACGGGACTGAAATTCATCCTTATAGTCCTCTCCAAAAGATAGGACTCATAGTCCCAGCAGCTTAGCAAGCAGAGAAGAGAATGACCACCAATGATTATCAAGATCACCCACAAGACTGACTGTATTTTTGTAATTCCTGTGCTAGCTGTATGTACAGAACGATGTCTTGAAGGGCCAGCACATCTCTAAGTGGCTCTCAGCTGGGGGATATAATGACATGTTACAAACGAATGCCCCTACTCCAATAATCGCCCACTTCTTGAAAGTGCTTGTGCAAACAACAAAACTGATTGGCACGTCAAATTGCGACCAGACAGGATTATAACTTGTTAAAATTGACATTGTGTGTAAATAGGTAGGTACAGAACTTAATAATGACTAAGGGCAAAATAATTTGAAATATTAGGAACCGTTCATAATTTGAACGATGAGGATTTTTATATTTTTTCTGTACGAAACAGCTGACCTCCCCCCACCAATATTCTGTGGACAAAATGAATGACCCTCCCTGAAAATGTAAAGTGGTGCTGTGTGGGTCCTAGTCACAAATCACGTGCTTAACGTTGGTCGCAGACAGTCCGTAACTGGGTGACCATGTCTGGCAGCTTGACTCCTGAGAGTTTCTAGGATGTCAGTTCTACCCAACAACCAAACACATGTGATCTCACCCTAGGTTAGTGAGTTCATTAATAAACTGCCTCTGATGACCCAGCAGTGAATAGTTACCCAATGGGACAAGTCTGTTCAACTTCTAGTGCCTCACTCATTTTGGGATATCCAAGGTGTGTTAGTACCCTGAGTATGCACAAGTGCGTAAAAACAGGCCCTTTCTAATTATCATCACCATTATTTTTGCTACCTTTAAAACAGTTCTTGTAGACCTCTCCTCCCCGAAGATGTGCGCTGGTGTTGACTCCCGCATCTGGATCCTGGATGGCACCAATGATCTCACTGAAACACAACCATCCAGGTGATTAGGTGCATCTGAGGGTGCAGTTTCGAAATCCCAGATGGGACTCAACCTACAAAGTACTAGAGTTTGTACTTTACTTAGAATATATAATCCCAAATATGACACTTGTTTGTAACCATCCGGTCACGCAGTGTGTGTGTAATTATGTAGGAATGGTTTTTGTTAGTTATGTTCTTGAATGTTATCCCTGGTAATGACACACAATCGCCATAGATACCAAACAAGTCCAGGTGATCCAATACAGTTGTTGCCCGTAATGAAAAGCTACAGAAACATGGGGATGATTTTGTAATAAAGGTCTCCATAAGGATTGAAAAGAAGTCCCCTTACAAATATTTAGTAACTAAGCAGGGCTCTACGGACATAATTTTATTTAGTTGACCTTTGACTAGCAATTTTTTTCTTTTACTAGCCAAATAGAAAATTTACTAGCCAGACACATGTGGTGGTATTACACCTAGTATTTTGTGAATAAACTACTACAGTTCCAAACAACGTTTTGTTTTATTTCCTCACTCTGTACAGTGATTCAAAAACAAACTATTTCAAAAGAAATATGCCATCTGGAAGCTACTTTATGAGGTATCAACACACATAGTAACTGGCTTACTTTGAGTTAACTATTAACATTGAACATATTACATCATAATGATAAGAAAAATGATTGCTTTAGCAGGACTGGGTATTCCGGATCTGAAGCTTCAGAATGACATCCTGTTTCAGAAAAATTTTAACGTTGTCAAGTGTCACTGTATCAAAGAAACTTCAATTAAATGCAGACATATTTAACTACTGACTAAAGTTTCCTGCTTTTCTATAACTGCCACTGAGGACTCAGATTTTGTCTTCACACTTTGGTTTCACAGTCACAATGTTCTTTGACCAATCTGTTTGTCCAGGGCCACCAGCAATCCTTCTCTTGCCATTAGACATCCATTTATTAACGGACTTCTCTGGGTTAAACTCAGCAAGTTCAGGGCCTTCTGATGAAATCAAAATCAAATCAGACAGTCTTTGCACAGACAAGCAGCTCCTAACATCACTTTTAATTCTTTTCTGAGCTGAGAAAGCCCGTTCACATTCAGCAGAGCTAATCGGCAGGGTTAACATGATCCTCACAATATGAAGTATATTGCAGAAATCTGTTTTGTATGGATCCTTGCTGAGTAGGATTTGCCAGAGATCAGAGTAAGATTTATCCTTGAAGGTGTTTGCCACGAAGACTTTCATCTGCCTCCACTCTGTCTGAAATGCCTCCACATTGCATCCAGCAGAGACAAGGGGGACTCTGAACCAATCACACAGAACATCTATTTCATGATTTCCAAAGTGTACAAGTTCCCGTTTACTCTCTGGCCAGGTGTCATGATTAAACACCTTGAAGCTCTTCACAGCGCCTTGGGCCCCTTCATTTGTATTTGAACCAAGCAGATTCTCAAACCTGGACTCCAACTCCTTGATGGTGATGTCAACGGTAGATGCAACATGTTTGTTCAGTTCTTCTTTGGCCACACCAACACTACCAGTCATTTCAATGCCTTGAAATTTGATTGGACCCGGGAGATTTTCTTGGCTTTCAATACACAGCCCAAATTTCTCGTACAGTCCCCCTGGAATGTAATCCTGTTTCATGCTTGTGATAGTTTCCAGACAATCCTGGATGGATGCAACTGCTGTAGGAAGAATCAGAGTACTAGACTGTAGTTTCAGGCTCAACAAAGCCACCTCACCAAAGAGATCAGACATGAAATGACAAAACCCTGTGAACACCAAATCTTTCATTTGTTTGTGTATTTTCTTTCCTCTTCCTGCAATATCTGCATTAGATGATGATGCAGCCAGACTTTCCATATGTGTATAGACTGCTGTATACTGTCCATGACCTGTGGCCAAATCTTCATCTTTCTTTCCTTGTAGAAAGACCCTCATTGCCCTGTCTAAGTGGGGAACCCATCTGGTACCCTTCACTGGGGCTGGTGAATATATCCTGGCTTCAAGTTCCTCTCCTATCATCTTGAGTTCTCTTTTGCTTTTGGGACTGAAGTGGTAAGTCTTCCAAATGAGATGTAGGCAGTCGTTGACTGACTGCATAATAGGGGATTGTTTCTGAAGCTTCAAAAGGGCTAACTCCAGCCTGTGTGCCATGCAGTGGAAATCTATTAAATGGGGAACATCATGTCGTAACAGTGAAACAACACCATTCCTCTGGCCCATATTGACATTCGCTCCATCGGCACAAAACCCAACAATTCTAGATGTCAATGTTTCATCACTGATTCCTACTCTCGAAAGAGCTGATTTAGTAGCAGAGATAACACCCTCAGCATGACCATGTTCGATGGCAATAACTTCAACAAGTTTGTTTTCTGCTTTGCCATTTAATACTGTTCTTACATAGATCACTTCATTTTCTGACACAGAAGAGTCTGTGGCACCATCAATCATAACTGATAAGTAATGTGAGTCATTGATAAGGTCCATTGTCTCATCTCTGATTGTACTTGCAATGGTTGCCAACATTTCTCCACACCTAACATCATTACTGTAAGCAGGTGTCACCGGGAGCCCATTTTTACGCTGAAGCAACAGCAAAGGTTTTAGTTTAGTAAAAGACATCTCTTCCTTCCCTATGCAATACACAGTGTTAAACTTTATTGTTAGATCTGTGAGATCCTTTTCATTAGACTTCACTTCAGCCTCCAAAAATTGTTTTGCAATGGTTGAGGTTTCAAACGATAGTTTGCCCGATTTATTAACAATATGATCACGGCACTTTCCATGTCTCACGCTAATGCTGTGAGCGTGAATGTTTTCCCGTTTGAACTTGTTAGTTCCATCTACAAAGTCTGTGTTGCCTGCCAAATGACGACCGGCCTGTCGACAAAAGTCACAATGCATTGTATTTTGTTCTTTGTCATAACGAAGCCATGAAAAAATTGACAGCCAAAGTGGTCTGAATTCACGCACATTAACTGATGGCTTACTTTCTTTCTGTGTTTCAACAGTAGTCTGGTTATCATTTTGTTTCTTTTCACTGCCAACTTGAGTTTGTTCATTCAAGATTTTTGTTGTTTGGGGTTTGGAAAAATAGGCCGATATCGGTCTAGGGTTTGTTTTCTTCGTTGCCATGGTTAAACACGGAAGTATAAGGTTGCAGCTTTGCGCATGTTCACCAAGACTAATTGAGTTTTGGGAAACCTAATTTGCATATGGCTTACGCCCTTAGCGTATTTTTGACATAAGATGTCTATATATAGAGTGTAAAAACTAGGTTAGCAGTTTTGCGCATGCTCGAGCAATGAATCTTGGGATCTCATTTGCATTCGCTTACCTCCCTTTGTGTGACCTAGATATCTATTTTTGTAAACTCGGAAATGAACTGATTATCATGATGAATAAAAACTGCAATCGTTTTAAGAATAATGTGTTGTTATTATCTGAGGGAAATTGTTTAAGGATGGAAGTTAATGACACCAAATGTAGCAGTCGCCATTTCATAACTGTTTTATTATTTTTAGTCGCCACTTCGAAAATTCACTCGCATATGCGACTGTTTCACTCGCAATGTAGAGCCCTGAACTATATTGATAACTTTGTACTAGAAATATGTTGTGTATGGTGGGGTGGGGTGAATCTCATCCAGGATTCGCACACACTCTCTCAGTGCACCTAATCGTCTGGGTTCTATTCCTCATGTGTCTCTCGCTGTGATATAGCAGCATAAACCATACTCATTCATTTACTAACTTCCCTAGTGAATATGAACGGTTTAACCAACTAACAACCACAACTTAACAGTTGTCAGTATCGACATCTGACAATATGTAACATCAATTAAACACTACCCTGATCTGTTAGAGCCCAGTTAGGTTGCTTATCATGAGCATAACAAACTAATCATATGCATAATTAGCATAATTTGTTTGCTTAATCACAAGCATAACAAATTGACATGATTAGTCACAAGCATAAATAGTTTGCTTAATTAAGATCATGACAATATGACATGGGTTCAAAGTGGTAAACATGTGCATGCATATCTGAATTAAATTGAAATACTATCAACCAGACCACTACTTACCTAACATTAGCATATGCCCTGAAGTTCTGGAATGTCATCTTGTTATAAGATATCTGAAGATAGAAGCAGAGAGAAAAGAGTTTAACTCTTTCTTGTCTATGAAAATTAAAATGATGTGTATTATCAATATCTGGTTTTTTCCAAAGGTTTACATTGTAAGAATAATTGTTTACACACACAAAACACTGCAGCAATATTGATGTAATTCTAGGACATTTTATTGAGAAACAACTCTACACAAGCATATTTAGGTGTATTTTGCCTCAGCTGTGTCAGGAGACCCATGAACATCTGGGTCAGAATTTGTCTTCAGTCGCCTTTGCATGTCAAATTATTGCTGCTGGCATTGGCACACAACCTGTGATACAATACATCACAATACTAAAAGCTTAGATATGATGATATATTGCCAAAGTTTTGTGCATTGAAGCTGCAATACTATACTATTCTTGATATAAGGGTGGCGATACAATACATATTTGATACTAAAATCTTTAATTCTAACACAACTATAAAACACCATAAGATGAAAACAATAGCAATGTTTACATGATAGAAACTATAATTTGAAAAAGTTCATGTTAAACACTTTTTTAAAAACAATAAATAAAACATAACACTGTTATAAACATAAAACATAGATCTGAAACACTAAATATATGATTCTAAAAATAACATATCTTGATATCGCAAGTTAAACATTGATGTATCGCGGCCCATTTGAAGTATCATATCAGGATACAAGAAAATGTAAAACTTTCTATCGATTTACTGCATGGGTGGCTCATGGGTTGATTCTTCTACGTGTATTGATGAATCGTCACACCACTAGTCGTAATAGGCAACTAAATGGATCAGGTGATCTGACTGGACACATGTCATCATATCCCAAATGCATGATGACCGATGCTCATGCTGTTGATCAGTGGATTGTTTGGTTCAGGCTGGAACACTGCTGAATGCTAATTGCATGAGAACAAAACCTATAATAAATGACTAGATCAAATATTCTATCAGGCACATAAAGATAAAATTTAAAAAAGACAGCAATAATTTGTTGGTAGGGTAACACATGCCTGCTTTGACGTGCTCTGTGAACGGATGACGGCACCAATGGCGTGTGCCCATCCATCTCGGTCGTCGGCTCCTGCTGCCTGGAAATACAACTCCTCTCCTTCTGGAGTGGACAGCTTGAACAGGCACTGGAATTACAGAAAAAAACAGATGCAGTGATGGAATATTGTTTTATACCACTTTCACAATATCATGGTAGAGGCCCAGAAATGGACTTCACACATTGTACCCTTGTTGTATAGTAAACCCGGGTCTTTGGCAACACGAGTGAAAGTTTAAACCATGAGACTACAAGCCCACCAGCCCCCGGGAGAAACAAGCAGTGAGGGTTAGTGCACAATAAAAAAATACATAAAATCAATAAATATGAAAAAGTCAAACACCTGATAAACAAGAATAACAGTAAGTCCCGATCAATTGGCAATATAATAACATCAACATTAAGTAATAATTCATGAAAGGATGTTCCATGTGAATTGCACGTGTACGGAAATTTATTATCAAGAACATTTATAACTTGAAACTATTCAACACATAATTTAGTCACCATGCTGGTTCTACTTAGTGCAGCCATTATTAGTGAATGAGACTAGAACATCCATCAAACTCCCCAATGTGTAACAATTACAGATATTGATATCAGTATCAGGACATCCCCGTGTTGGTGATATCCATTCACTAACTGAATTATGTAGCATATTGAAACAGATCATATTTTCAAAATCTGTACAATAAATATCATTAAACACGGCCTTAAAAGGTTGTACAGGTTGTTCTGCAAGAGGCTGAAATTTGGGACATTTTAGAAGTTAAAAACAATGGACAAGCTGTCACAATGGTAAAAGGAATATTTAATGATCTCCTCTTGGACATCCACTTAACCATGGACAAAGGATAATAATGATGTTAACAGACTCAGGCCCCCCCTAAGTAATTGAAGGAATTACAGCAAATTTGAAGGAATTGCATCTCAAATGTAAACAAACGCAGCCCACTCGCGAAACAATTGCAGCGATATCGGTAATTTAGCGGTAATAACAGAAACACATCGGCCCTATCAGAAGCAATGTCGGTAATACTGGAAACACGATCGGCCATCTTCGGAGATTTTTCGGTCGCGAGCGGAAACTCACGCAGCAAAACATGGCGTTGTTGGAAGAAGCACCCGTCTCGGTGAGATTTGTTTTTAGTTCCTACTATTACATTTTCATACTTATCCATCTTTGACCACCCGCGTTGAATGCGTTTAGGTATGAGGTGTTGTCGGGGCAATAGCTTATGTTTTTAGGAAAAGATTGTCACTGCAGAAGAGTGTCACAAGTCATGCCCCTGGAGATTGTTTACATCTGAACATCGAAGTCATGCCGATGATTACGAACATCATGAACGTGCGCCATGAAGAAGTTTATGAGCCATAATTTTTCTTGCTACTAAATGCAATTGACAAATTTAAACACATTTGCTGTAATTCCTTCAATTACTTAGGGGGGCCTGAGACTAGTATTAAAACATTCAGTTACACAAAAGCAGTTTCCATCGTCACAAAGTGTTCATACACTAGTAATGACTAATTTGACCAATGTCCATGATCATGATGATATCCGTAATATACTGAGGGAAACAAATAAGGAAACACTTCATGGCAGTGTTCCTTTATTTATTTTCAGATTTCCTCCCACAGCGCTATTCAAAGCTGGTGATGAACACTGGAAAATATTAAAGGAGCGATTGAGTTTACCTCTGTTCCTGCATTTGTTTCTCTCAGTATATTATGAAGAAGTCTAAGACATGTAGTCTGAAACTGAACCTACTTGAGGACTGACTTCAGGCTTGTCATTGCAGGGACAAAAGATGGAGCAGCCAGAAAGGTTGATGTTGCTGAGGACCAGAGATCTGCGTCGCTGTCGGTGGCAGGTCAGCTGATCTTCACTGAGAACAAACCACCTTGCTTTCCACTTGTTGTTTGGAGCCTGGAAATTGTCAAATGGATATTAGCACAATATCAATGTTACAAATTAAGGGTGGTCCTTCGGAATGTGAAAACTGATATTCAATGTATGAAATAAGTCTTAAAATACTACTGGTCAGGTGGCTAGTTTCAAATTTCAAGAACTTAAATATGTCATTTATTTTCCCAGAAATGTAATCTTGCAGTGGTTAAGAAAAATCCAACGAACAAAATAATGAGTCAGATATTATGAAGGTGGTGTGACTTTGATCTTGAGGTAGTTCTTGCAACAGATATTGGCCTGAGGACCTTCTGGCTCAGAGAACATAAACAAACATCAAGGGTACATCAACCAACAGGCCCCAAGGTACCAATGAACAGCATATTTATTGCACATAACACCTCAATGTTAATCCTGAACTGTTTGAAGCATGGGTATTGGAACATAATGGGAGTACCGGAGCTAGGCAACAGCCCAAACACTTAAGTACCACAGTTAGGAATTTCCCGTATGTATGAGCCTCATAAGAAATGTTAGTCACTTGTAAGCAGGGTACATTTATTGGCTCAGTCAATCAGCAATTGTCATTTATGTGTGTGGTACGATCATTTGTATTGTATATATTTGATCATATTAATGCCCTCATTAATCTGAAGAAATCAGAAAACTTGCTAATGTGAAAAAAAACCCAGAAAGCAATTGTTTAGCAACCTCAGTATTTTTCATATCTATTACATCTTAAGTATTTAATAGTCTCATTGAACTTGAAAGACCTCTATTTTGAACAAGATGGATGTGTAAAAGCAAAATCAATTAAAATTTCAATAGTTTCAGAAATTTCACGGTTTTCCTTCAGGCCAAGATTTTACTAGACACGTAATAACTTGTAAACAGACATTTTGCACACTGTCTATTGTATCTGCATCTGGGGGCTGTAGATCTTCAGAACTTTTCACTTTAGTGCAATGAAAAAGACCCTTCAACGTTCACACCGAAGTGGAAGGAAGTCCCTGGGAATTAGTCGACGATGGCCTCCATGTTGTTGAATAATGGATTCTCCTAAACCATGAACAGATTAATCTTTCAATGTAAGGGTTACCAATATCATAACAACCTCTAGACCTTCATGCAGAGTTGTTACACTAACATGATCATGATGATAATCTTACGAACTTTTCAGATAAGCCATATTAATTGTCATCAAGGTGTAATTGTAATGTAAACGTCCAAAAAGACTCTGTACACATTAGTCTTATTTCATGATCAACCATAAAGTGTTGAAATTATTTTGTTGTACCTATACTATTGGGCCACAATATGTTATGCATCCTCATAATATGGTTGCAATAGGATTTTTATCACAATACAGTGCACATCTTTGTAGGTGACTCTGAACCCCCAATCATTTCAATAGTTAGGGACACTTAACAAGTCAGCTATTAACATGATTAGTAAATGAGAAAATGTAATGTCAGTTTTTCGTACCTAGAATGAGGGGGTCAGGAAGAGGGGGTCGCATTACACGGCTTGCAGTGAATTTGTACACCAGACTGGCTAGTAGACGTGGAAATCCGGTGGATTCATAGACGAATTGAGCGGTGGATTCGTAGACGTTAGTAAATGTTAGTAAATGTTATTTCACTACTTCCTATTCCCACAGAATTGATCAACTTTCAACGACACAGACACAAGCCCAGAAGTAGCACTGGCCAAAGTAATTTTAACAAAACGCAATCAAAACAACTCACTTGTTCCTAGTGGTTTATCAAAAGTAATTTGTTCAGCTAGCTAAACGTCGTGTTCCTACCAAGGCATACACCGACGTTTAGCTTGCTGAACTACAAAAATAATATGGTTGCAGGATAATATTATTCAATTATTTATACACGCCTACGAAATCACCGTCTACGAAACAGCCTGGGATACGAAATCACCACGTCTACGAACTGATACAGTCTACGAAAACACCGTCTCCCGCATTACACACGGGGTATAAGATCTTACGTTGTTTCACTTTAAGTTTCCACTGACGATGTCAAACGGCGTTTGATAGCCATCCCAGCACTTCACAAGAAAACTTCGCATTTAGTCCGAAATAACTGTTAATATCCGAAATAAAGACCATTTGTATCTGGTTTTCTTGTTTTTAACGTATATTCTCTGTAAATAAAGTTGAAATGACCATCGATCCAGATTTACAAACCAAATGACACATTTAACAGACATGAGAATGACAAATTGTAAAAAAACACTGAAAAATCAAGCTAGGTCAAGGGGGCGCTCTTTCCAGCCATTCCCAACGAAATTTGTTCTTTACAGACAAGTCAATGTCTTTTAGACGATCGTCATTTTCACCTCGCATGGTAGCCATTTCCCCGCGAAATCCGGTTTACCACGGACGCAAAGGTACGGCAATTTACATTACCACGAGAATAGGTTACTGATTGTGCCGTATACTAAGAACTGGGGTTCAAAAACTCGACACATCGCGTAGGTTTCGCTGGTTGGCTCTCCGCGTTAGAAATATAAACTCCGCACACAGATAGCAAACACGTCCGTGTTTCACGAGTGGGATCATCTCATATTTCATTTATCTTTTTAGCATATTACTTCCACATTTTTACATATTTAACTTACTTTCCTTCAGAAGAGTATGTGGTTACATGTCTATACTGAAATACACGGCAAAATAGACAAACATATAACCAGTAACGAAAATATATTTCGTTTGCTCGAGATGGTCCCTACAGCTCACGTGACCTGGCGACTGTTTTGGAGTTATACACTCGACAAGGCTTTGTAGTAAAAACAACAACGCAAGAAAAACACGTATTTACTTGATGTTTGCTGGTAATCTGCTTCATTCTAGGTCGTTTTGGATTAATACGCTCCGCAAAGCTTCGAATAAAAACAACAACGTTGACAAAACACTTTTTTATTGGCGCCGGTGATCCTAGCTAAGGTACATAGCGTTCATTGTAGTCAACGCTATGCACCTTAGCTAGCTTCATCCGTGGTCGCATTATACACAGGGTATATGATTTATCCGCAGTTTTGAAGTGGTGTAGAGGGGAGTCGCATTATACGCGGGTATACACGGTAACCAAAATATTTTTAAAAATGAACAAATGAAATAAATGAAGTAAAACTAAATTTGAAAAAAATAAAACAAACAATTACATGATATATGAAATGAACGTATCACTACACCACTGTGAAATTCTATCACAGAAACTGATGACTTTGAACCTTCTGGGGAGAAGGAAGGAAACTATTCATTTCCAGTACAATACAGTTATGTGGCTGGTCCTGAAACCATGCTGACAATTTTACAACTAGTTTTCATATTTAAGCTACAAGTAACTTCTAGAATTAAGAGTGCAGGAACCCAGAGATGACAACCCTAAAGTGATGCAAATACATCACAAAATTTGATGAGAATCTATGACCCTATGAATGGTAATGCTAAATCATATATTTCCTGTTATTTTTTACCTACGATTAGCACATTATTCAAATGAATTAACATATCAAGAATGAAATGACACTTTCATATTTTAATTGCAAATGTGTAACTAATAATAACAAATAATAAGAGTATTTATACAGTGCTGACTTTCATTACATTAAGGCAATGCTCAAAGTGATGAGAAGTTACAGTTTATATGCACAAGAAACATACACAACATACAATGTAATCACTGGATTATTATACTCATTTACTGCCCAATAGTTATCAGAGAGTGAGTTTAGTTTTACCCTGCTTTTAGCAATATTCCAGCAATATCATGGCAGGGGACACCTGAAAAAAGGCTTCACACACTATACCCATGTGGTGAATTGAACTAGGGTCACTGGCGTGACGAGCAAATGTTTTAATCCCTAGGCTACCCCACTGCCCCATATACTTATCAGTGTTCTTGTTAATGCAAACACTGGCATGTTTCATGCAAGTAAATCAACATACCGAACATGACATTCTCTATCTATGTGTTCTGCATGCAAGTCATTTTATGTTCCCGGAACAAGTAACCGAAAAATGTATTTTGCATTGGAAACTACAAAATTAAACAAAGTTTCTGTTAGCTAACTTGAATAAAGACAACATGCTCTGAAAAGCCAGGAAATGACATCTTAATTTAAATATTTTACGGGGGGACTCCACATCCTCCTCGCAGCTTTCTGGCTTGGGCATACAAAAGCAGTGTATGTTTTAATGGCATTTAGCTATGTTCATTCTGCGGCATTTAATGCTGTATTGAGTCAGTTTATATTCAAATTTGTAAATGAAGAACATATGCTCATGTGAATGTTTTTCTGAAATATGAACATTTAGAAACGCAACTGGTCCTTTGTAGATATTTTCTAACATGAAACACATGGATTTTCCATATTCATAGGTATTTTAATTTCAACATCATTTCTTCATTCATGGTAGAACTTCAAGAAAGAGAGGTCATACTTTCGACAGCAGTCAGATTAAAAAATTTAAAAAAGCAGTTAAAATTCAGTTTGAAATTTGAGGAACCAACTGAAGTTTGTTTCATGCTGTAGGCATGGTACATACAACATGGTGTTTGTGGTGGTGTTGAGATGACAGAGTGAGTGAGTGAACTTGGACAACTTTCAGTAATATTCCTGCAATATCATGCACGGTAACACAGAAATGGACTTCACTCAATGCACCCATAGAGAATCGAGCCCAGGCTTGTCAAAAGACGAGTGAACCCTCTAACCAGGCTACCCGACCATCCCATCTGTGTGCATGTTGATTACATAACGTTTTTCCTGAGGATGATATATGCTCGAGTGACTTGTGTCTGACACTACACCATGTCCATCATATGTAACACTCAACTACATCACCTTGTTGGTCATGGTGTGATGCCTCTGGCTGTTATATATCTCACGGCTGGACACGTCCTGAATTAATAGCTTTAGTCTGACTTAAACATTGTTCATGATCCATGAAGATGCAGATTAGAATTGGTCCTCAGTAACCCATACTTGTTGTGAGAGGTGACAAACAGGATCAGGTCTCTTATTCTCAAAACGTTCGTAGCCCTAAGAATTGGTAACTTTGACCGTACCCAATGTGTTACGAATAGGCCTAAGAAGTTCGTAGGGCTACGAATGTTCGAGAATAGCTAGCCAGGCAGTTAGGCTCACTGACTTGGTTGATACACATCATCGTATCCCAGTTGCATAGATCAATGCTCATGCTGTTGATCACTCGACAGGTCCAGACTTGATAATTTACAGACCACTGCCATATAGCTGGAATATTGCTGAGTGTGGCATTAAGAACCAACCAGTTCTTCAATGTCAGAACCATTCTATTTCTTGATTCACAAGTGCATAGGTCCAAATAACTGGGATGGAAAACTAAATACAAACAAGAACAATATTTCCCAGTTAATATGTTATATTAGAAATGAACTACAAGAAATAACACTTCTAGAAGCCATAAATCAGACCTGGCTGGACATGTCACATTCAGTGACAAATCACCATCTGTGTCAGTAAATTATATTTCGGTCACTTCTGGAGTAGACAGTTGTCTTGTTTTATGATCATTCATAAATCATTCTACTTAAACCAAACAACATCCAGGTTTGGTCAGGCACCAATGTCACTTATGCATAAATGTCTGTATGATTTTAATCAGCAGGAAAAGACTGGATTGCGAGCAATTCAGGAGATCCGAGAGTTATCTGATGAAATAATTCACTAATTTGCTGATGGAAAGTGACAATTTGGGATGAGTAACTTCAGTTTCACTGAGAAATAAATCATTATTTTAGTCATGTTGTCATGATGAGTCATGTCAGTGCACTTTATTTCTTTAAAATTTGTCACTTTTAATTTTTTTCAATTACATGGAAATGTCACTTTTATGGATCAGTAATTGGATTCGCCTCAATTTGAAAAAGATAAACAATGAAGAGCAACTGTTTCTGTATGATCTCATATATCCTGTTGTAGAAGTATAAAAATGTGTAGGGAGGGTGAAAGGAAATGGGGTTTACTTTAATATTGTACTTTGAAATATTCCGCTCATAATCATATGATGACATGCATGATTGCGTATGTGTGGTTACTTGCACTAGCTCGGACTTCAGCTGGTTTACAGTGCTAACTCCATGCCACAGGTGAGTGAGTGAGTGAGGTTAGTTTTATGTCTCTTTCAGCAATATTCCTGTAAATCTTGGTGACGGACACCAGAAATCGGCTTCACACGCTGTACCCATCTGGAGAATTGAACCCAGGTCTTTGGCGTAATAAGCGAACACCTTAACCACTAGGCTACCCTATGACACCAAGTTCAGGCACATCATACTGATTCCAAGTTGACCAGTAGTTGTTTACCAATTACCATGATTTATGCTGAGTGCCAGGCAGGGATATAAAAGTACCATATATTTTTTTCTTGTGCTATGATGCAGCCAAGGATCGAATCGGCAACATTCAACTCTTTAGCCGAATTGCAGGGAGGGATGATGTTACATGCAGGCAATAAGCACGAGGATTTTTTAACTTCTTTTCAAAACTGAAATAATAACTTGCAAGTAATAGCTTCATACAATATTTTAATTTCTTTGAAGCTATAACTGTATACGGTAACAGTCTGTAAATAATTAGATCCAGACAACCCAATGACATCATGAACATCCATTTACACATTAGGGATACAATGACATGCATCGACCAGTCAGAAAGTCTGACCACTCGACCTCCTTAGTCTCAACCGAATTTCAGTGTTGGAAACCTTTCAAAATTTCTCAGTTGATCACAAGAGTGAGTGAGTTTAGTTCTGCATCGCTCTTAGCAACATTCCAGCGATATCATGGCGGGGGACACCAGAAAATGGCCTTCACACAATGTACCCATGTGGGGAATCGAAACTGGGTCTTCAGCATGACGAGCGAACACTTTAACCACTAGGCTACCCCACAACCCCTAGTTGATCACAAGACCAGTGCATGGACAATAATCAGTGGTCCTGAAGATTCACTGGTCCAAAACAACATTCCTAGATTTACATGACTATCAGTAACAACACTATGATCATGATATTCATTTGAACATCTCTTCAATTTTGAAAAAAAAAAATCACTGGCCACAATGACCACTACAAACCTTATAATATAGTGGTCCTGATGACGTTTTACTAATCATGGACCACAGGACCAGCATAAGTTTTGCACACTGGTATCATCAGGGCCCTCAACATTTTGGTGACCCGTGAAGGTCCCGGGGTAGAATAGGCCTTCAGCAACCCATGCTTGCCATAAAAGGCGACTCAGCTTGTCGTAAGAGGCGACGAACGGGATCAGGTGGTCAGGCTTGCTGACTTGGTTGACACATGTCATCGGTTCCCAATTGCGCAGATCGATGCTCATGTTGTTGATCACTGGATTGTCTGGTCCAGACTCGATTATTTACAGACCGCCACCATATAGCTGTAATATTGCTGAGTGCGGTGTAAAACTAAACTCACTCACTCACTCAACATTTTGGTGTAGATTCTATCATCAATATCACTACTCAGTGTACAACATCATATCCTTTGTATTACTAGAGCATAACATCAGTATCCTTTGTCTTACTCAGAGTAAAGCATCAATGTACTTTGTATTACTTAGTGTGGAACATCAATTTCTTTTGTATTACTCAGTGCATAACATCAGTATGTTTTGTACTAATCAGTGCAGACCATTAATCTCCTTTGCACTATTCAGTGCATAACATCAATATCCTACGTATCACTCAATGCATTATATCAATATGCTTTGTATTACTAAGTGTATTAATACTATTGTAACATCAATATCCTTTACTTTACTCAGTGCATATCATCAATATGCTTTGAATTACAAAGTGCATAAAATCAATAACCTTTGAATTACTCATTGCATAACATCAATATCCTGTGTATTACTCAGTGTATATACTATAACAATACCTTTGTATTACTCAATGTATAACATCAATATCCTTCCTTCCTTACTCAGTGCATAACATATGTACATCCTTTGAATTACAGCAACATATAACATCAATATCCTTTGTATTACTCATTGTATAACATCAATATCCTTTGCATTGCTCAATGTACAACATCAATATCCTTTGCATTGCTCAATGTACAACATTAATATCCTGTGTATGACTTGGTGAACAACATCAATATCCTGTGCACTACTCAATGTATAACATCACTATCCTTTTCCTTACTCAATGTATAACATCAATATCCTTTGCATTGCTCAATGTATAACATCAATATCCTTTGTATCATGCCACATATAATACAGGGAAATAAATCTTTCAAAATTTCCCACTTGACCACATACCAGTGAGGTGACAATAATTGGTGGGCCTCTTCGTCCAAAATAACATTCGTAGATTTGCAAAACACATCTTAAACATCAATACAAAATTCACTGGCCATCAGGACCATTGCAAATGTATCATTTCGTGGTACGGATGATTTTTACTAGCCATGGATGACAAGACCCCTGTAAATTTTGAACGGTGTAATATCCTTTTCATTACTAACATTAATGTTCACATTAATCTAATAAATATCAGATCGTAGTTTTCACTGTCGCAAAACAAAAAGATGTTGGAACATCCCATTACAAGTCAACCGTTTGTGAACTTTGAATGACCACTGAAATTACCCTAATGTGAGATAACCACATCTGAACTGGGCCCACTTGCACAAAACGATCTTAGAGCTACAATTATTGTAAATCCTTAAGATCGCGATCTTAGGCTTCGGCTACAATCGCCATCCACTTGCACAAAGCGATTGTAGGCTAAGATCATTGTAAGTTACAATCAAAACTTACAATTGGTCGGAACCAATTGTAAGGAGCTAAGATCACTGTAGGGCGTTCAAGTTTCAGTCAATTTCACGCAAATAATTAGCTTTACGTTTGGGGATTGCTTTCATATTAGATAAAACTGTATGATTCGCCTCAACACTTCAACAACACGGAGAATGCAACATCGATTTAATGTCTGAAATACCGTTATTTGGGGTAGTGAACAACATCATTATCGAGTCGATATCATAGAGTACAATTCTCACCCGATTCAGTGCTGGAAAAAGTATGAACACCATACCTTTTTGATAAACAAGGAAAGGATGCGATTAGCAGTGGCCATGACCTTTTCAATAACTCAAGGGCAGCTAATTTTAGTTTCTACGCAAGATGGGAGTTGTTTCCCTTTGCATATTATACCGTTGCTGTAAAATCTGCCATGCCCCAATACAATGTATGTTATATTGTGACAGCGCAGATCTCCACATATATTTCTTTTCGATCATAGACGTGTCAATAATCTACAGTTGGATATCGTACAAATTTGTGTATCTTTCTGACGAGAGAATAGAGTTGTAATCTATGCGTTTTAAATATAATACATGTATTCTTCAAACAGGAAAATACACTTGCTGAGGCATGTGAAATTTGTGTAAAAAGGTTTTTTAACAAAAAGAAAAAATAATTATCAACAAAATAGAGTAAAGCAATTAACATACTGTAGATAAGTATTTAACAACACATACAAAATACACGGAATAATAACGTTTTCATATTTCCCTGTCATTTTCCACAACACTCCCACAGTCATGTGACACTTTCGTATCTTTAAACATCTAATACTTGTGGGATATATTTGGGATTTTACTCCAAATAACGGCGACCATATGCCAAACTCAGATTCATTGACAGCCATTGACAAATCATAGTACATTTAGGTATTGCATCATAAGGAAATTTTGTTTATAATTTATGATATCTCTTAATTTTCATGAGTACTAGGTCAGTAACTC
Organism: Haliotis asinina; assembly: GCF_037392515.1. Lineage (NCBI taxonomy): Eukaryota > Metazoa > Mollusca > Gastropoda > Lepetellida > Haliotidae > Haliotis > Haliotis asinina. The sequence continues at coordinate 35,558,095 of NC_090288.1, forward strand.
AAAACCCAAATTTAATGTACCTGTTTGTATTTCAATATTTTATCATAAAACGTGATATTTCTGTGGTTGCAGTATGGCATTCTTAGTTCATAAATATTATTAGAATGTAGAAAAATCAGAGAATAGCCCACGAGGTACGAGTTACCATACATGTTATCTTCCACGTTATCATATAAAGATATGTGGGGTTTTCTTGCTTTTTTAAAAAAAAATTATTTTATTCATTTATTTATTTTTTTATTTATTTATTTTATTTTTTTTCCTTTGTTTTGTTTTGTTTTCATGAAAAATCTGCAAGGTGCGATTAAGGAAGAAATGTCAGTTGCGTGCAGTAACCAGTTCCAAGTTTTATTGGCGCTGCATGCTATGCGACTTGAAGACAACTGTAGACAGGAGTCGAGTTTAAGAAATTTCTACCTCCAACGTTGAAGATTTCGATCTTAGTTAAGATTGCGATCTTAAATCCATGCTGTCTTAAGATCGTCTTTGTGCAAGTGGATTAGGGCAATTGTATGGTGATTGTAAACTTGATTGTAGGGACCTAAGATTGATTGTAACTAAGATTGCTCTGTGCAAGCGGGCCCTGATCAGTAGATGACACCAACCATTGTCACGGTATCAGATGTCACCTTTTATCCCTCCTTAAACATAGGCCTTAGGTGACAGACAATGGATAAGTGTATCACATGTAATGATAAATGTGACACTAGACTCGTGAAAAGTTTTTGTTATGTGATTATTATCATAAGAGTCGTGAACACTTTAGCATAGAGTTTAGGTAACTCCTCATTGACCTCATCATGCTAATGTGCTTTTCTCCACACAAATGCTTCACTGAAACAATTAAACTGATTCATTATTTCTATGATTGATGTTATTCAATATAATGAACATGTCTATAATATCATTATCTGTATCTTACTATATACTTCAACACTACTTCAAAATATGGTTACAAATTTGAACACTGTAATTTTAAAAGATATATTTAATAATATCAATATTAAAATATTTGTTCCTTCAGTGGTGGGACTAGTCCGTCTCAAATCTACTGAAGCACGTTATTTTTTATACCAGTTAGCTCTCCCTGCAATAATAAAGTCCTAAATGAAGCAAGTCTAGATTTTCTCAGGTTCTGAATTTCCTATCTGACTGGGACTCCTTTTCAATTTAAATAGGTTTATTTGTTACTATCAAAATGACCTGTGAAGGTCTGGGGTAGAAAAGGCCTTCAGCAACCCATGCTTGCTGTAAAAGGCGACTGTGCTTGACGTAAGAGGCGACTAACGGGATCGGGTGGTCAGGCTCGCTGATTTCGTTGACACATCATCGGTTCCCAACTGGGCAGATTGATGCTCATGTTGGTGATCACTGGATTGTCTGGTCAAGACTCGATTATTCACAGACCGCTGCCCTAGAGCTGGAATATTGCTGAGTGTGGCATTAAACTAAACTCACTCACTACTATCAAAATTATATATATTGAGAGACTAAGCGTCAGTCTAAGGTGAGACCAGCTGACATGGTTAATTCTCTGTCCTACTCATCACATATAGGGATTGGCTTAAAGTGACAAGTGATGATGAATTAACCAACGCTGTCCACTGACCACAAACTGAGTCATGTCAATATGATTAAGGATTCTATGATGTAACCAATAACATCATCAACAGTGATTCATCATGGCAGCATTCATAATTTCATACCTTAACAATAAAATTGACTAAAATAGATTGCAAGTAGGATTAAAGATAATTATATAGATTGTGAAAAACATTTCTGCAATCAATAAGAATTTCATTGTTTTAGTGGTATACATGTGTAACACATTTGAATGAAGTAAACTAACCATTCCATTTGATGAATAATCACGAATAAACAAGAGTTAAACAGCATAAAACTATGACCATTTGTATTTTCATATTCATCACTATGGCAAATATTGCTGTAAACTCTGAATGAATGAACAATTTTACACTTATTGTGAATGTAAGGAGATATACTGATAAACCTTCGTTTTTGCAAGCAAGCATTTCATTGCATGACAGTATTAGTTATAAAAAAACATCAATCAGTAAAAAAGAATGAGGAAAACCCTTAAAGTCTGTGGTTACATTAAATAAAAATTCATATATACACATTTTTTAAAATTAGAATAAATGTCCAGGTGGCATAACTTATCAAATTTGAAATGGTAAAAAATGTATGTATGTATTATGGCAATATGTCATAAGCATGATGAAACTGTTGAGATTATGGCATTGCTTCAAACAGGATTTGACCTGTGATTGTGAAGGTCTTGGGTAGAACAGGCCTTCAGCAACCCATGCTTGCCAGAAAAGGTGACTCGCTGACTTGGTTCATGTCATCGGTTCCTAATGGTGCAGATTGATGCTCATACTGTTGATCACTGGACTGTCTGGTGAAGACTTGATTATTTACAGACCGCCACCACATAGCTGTAATATTTTTGAGTGTGGCATAAGGCTAAACTCACTCACTCAAACAGGATTTTCATACAATGGATACAGCTGAGTATACATATCATAAATGAGTGGGTGAGTTTAGTTTTACGCCGCACTTAGCAATATTCCAGTTATACGCTGGCGGTCTGTAAATAATCGAGTCTGGACCAGACAATCCAGTGATTGACAGCATGAGCATCGATCTGAGCAAATGGGAACCGATGACATGTGTCAACCAAGTCAGCGAGCCTGACCACCCGATCATGTTAGTCGCCTCTAAAGACAAGCACAGTTGCCTTTTATAGCAAGCATAAGTTGCTGAAGGCCTAGTCTACCATCATGACCATGGACCTCACAGAACCTTGTTTATACATTGTCAATTTTAAGAAAGATGATACGAGAATTCTAGCCAAATTTCTGAGGTTCATCATATGTTGGGGTGGTCTAGCAGTTAAAGGGTTCGCTCCTTGGAAAAAAATAAAAAGAAAAGTTCACATATTTTATCATTATCGGTAATTATTCACAAGTCCCCTGATAATCGATAGTGAATATGGTGTTAGATTCCCAACACTACGCATGACCCCCACTTATGAAATTAAAGGGTCCATACTTGAAAAATGAGGGCCCTGTAAAAGAGGGCCCTGTAAAGTAATGTCCCCAATACTATATAGTATAGCATATGGTGCTGCAAGATTAAATCTTTACTTTAATCACTGGTACAATATATTTCTCCAGAAATATGTGGTACAGTGAATATGATTGTGCCAGCCTGGGGATAACGTCTGTTTATATCCCTGCATTCTATGAGTTGGAACAAATTGGATGCATAGTTCTGTGTTGTGTAAAACCTTTATAAATCAATACCTTTTCATTTATCATATCATAATTCACTTGTTATTAAATAACCATGTTAACAATGTTTTGTCAATGTGTGGTAACAAGAGTGTCCATAGTGCCCTTCCCAAGCAAACTGGAAAAAAACATCATGATCTTGTTCCAAACTAGGGCTTTTTAAAGATAACATTTTGAAAAAGGTAGACGTAATGTTTCCTTTAATATTGGACAGCAACATTTAAAAAAGTAGATGATTAATCATGTATAGTGTTGAGTAAAACCCTTTCCTCTGTATATGGTTGAAAACCAGCATCAACTGTTTATTTCAAAGTATGAAGCATAAAATATGTTGCCACCTCATTGAATTACAATCAAGGAAGCTTGGAAACTACTGAGTTCCTGTGATACTGAATAAAGTGACTGGGCTGCAGCATTTCTGTTCCAAACAGGCTGTTATCCTCTTCATGGTTATAAGGAAGTTAGAATAATTTATCTATTTCCCACAAACATTCTGATTTACATATTAAACAACTCCAGTGCAAAGTAGCAGTATGACATGCCAGTATGGCCATTTTAATTAAATTATTGAACACAGTAATGGCAGGCGCAAATTGAATTAATTCACATAATAGCTTAGCTTGGTGGGGATTGAATGTTACACAACAGCTGCAACGATTTCACTTTGTAGAGCAACAGAACAAGGACATATTGGACGAAACACAGAGGCAGACAACAATATTTAAACAACAGCTGTTTCTCGCTGATACTGATGTGCTTGACGTGGTGCCAAGATAGGCACCTGGTTTCGCAGTTACAATACTGGCAGAAAATCAAGATGGTTATTCAGTATAAAAGATGTTTTATTCAGTATAAACGAGCAACACTTATCATGACACCAAACGTAAAGCATATTCATAACATTGTCTACAATTCAACAGGATACATGACTAATCTTGACATTCTTGGTTTTGAGTCAACGCGAGTTTATTATCGTGTTTATGTGCTGTTTCTAACTCCGAAGTGATTGCAAATATAGACCAAGGACACGTTAAAATAATCTATTTATACTTCACACGACTGAAATTTGCATGCGCTGTATTATTGCTTAGACAACGAGATGACATGATAAGGGATTTGATGAAAGTGAAATCACCGGAAGTCATCGACAAAAACGCCAGATGACAAAAATTGATTTCAAACAAAAAAACGTTATTTAGTCCACACACACCTCGCACTATGAATGTTAAACACCTAACACGTACCTGTGAAAGAAGATATCCAGATCGGAGGCTGTAAGTGTCCTTATCCATTGTAAACGCAATGCCTTCAAGTTGTCATTTCAATGTTTATCTTGACTAGTTCCCGTAAGCTCCACTAGATGTCGCATCGAGAGTTACGCCCCTTTAAACTAAAACACGGAGCCACATCCAAGCTCGGGTTTCCAGCCGGGAAAATCAATCAAATACATCCTCCAGCATAGAAGGGCGTGTTCATCGTTGACTGTGTTTTCCTAATGGTCAAGAACAACATACAGTCACTTATTATTATCAGTCTCTAGTTCTACAGTAAAAAACTGAAAACATCCTTCTAGAACACTTTATAATCATAGGCGGATCCAGAATGGGAAGTGGGGCGATGGGGTAGCCTAGTGGTTAAAGCGTTCGCTCGTCACGCCGAAGACCCGGGTTCGATTCCCCACATGGGTACAATGTGTTAAGCCCATTTTCTGGTGTCCCCCGCCGTGATATTGCTGGAATATTGCTAAAAGCGGCGTAAAACTAAACTCACTCACTCACTCACTCAGAATGGGAAGTGGATGTGAGTCGTCTCAACGAAGGGTGAGACGTCGGATGGTAGATATATGCCCGAGAGCATCCCACATCTGACATTAAGTTGCATTAAGATGTGCACGAATCGCATGTTTCACTTACAACAGCTGTGGGTTTTGGACGTTATTTTTTCCCCAGTAACAGGAAGTTTATTCTTCAAACCGATTCACCTCATTTGAGGAACTATACATATTTCACGTGGGGTATTGAATGTCACTTGGTGAGTGAGTGAGTGAGTGAGTGAGTTTATTTTATGCCGCCTTTAGCAATATTCCAGCAATGTCACTGCGGGGGACACCAGAAATGGGCTTTACACATTACACCCATGTGGGGAATCGAACCCAGGTCTTCGGCGAGATGAGCGAACGCTTTAACCACTGGTCTACCCCACCGGCCCTACAATTGTATAGGTCATCGCTGCCTGCACAAAACATTTTTCTCTGAATTAGAAACAAACTATCGTCCATGTCTGCTATTGTAATTCATATCGTGTTTCCACAATTAGTCAGTATTGGAAATTGTTACATAATCATCCCAAAGTGTTACACCTGTTATTGAAGTATAAACAAAGCATCTGGGCCCACTTCATACATGCCCACAAAAGACGACTATGCTTGTCGTAAGAGGCGACTAACGTTTAGGGTCGATGACTTGGTTAACGCGTCACTGTATCCCAGTTGAATAGATCAGTGCTCATGCTGTTGATCACTTGATTATGTGGTCCAGACTTGATGATTTACAGACCGCTGCTATAAAGCTGGAATATTGCTGAGTGCGGCGTAAAATTAAATTCACTCACTCATTGTCAAGACTTGCTGTGGCAACATTTGCGTTGATATCAGTGTACACTAGAGGTGGGAATCCGCTGAAATCTCACAATTGATTATTACCAGTCATCGACAATAATTGCTTATCGTCATGTTACATATTTTTCTACTCAGACACGTATAATGTGGTTCTACGTTTCTTAGAAACTGTGCATTTGGAAATTTCACATCCAGTGTAAAACATGTAAAATGAGGCAGCGTTTAAGTGATGACTAACACAGCATAAACATGTAAACTTCACGGAGTCTTTAAGAAACGTTCAGTCATGACTTTTCAGTAAGTGAAGTGAGTTTTGAAACGCTATCTAGTTGGACGCACCAAGAACTTTCCGGAGAATATGAAACGCTCTCCAACACAGCAGAGTTATATTTTCTTACTGCCAAGCCCTCTCTGCGATGCTAAAGCCTTAGATGAAGTAAGTCTAGATTTTCTCAGCTAATCGCTGGTCTCCTTTGGGCTCCTTTTCAGTTTATATGGGTTAGTTTGCTACTGTCAAAGTTTTATATATTCAGAGACTAAGCATTAGCCTACAAATGGCTGTGCTCCCAGTGGAGATCGGGAGGTACCAAACCAAGAACAATTTGTAACGACAGTGTTCTTTGGATGCAAGCGAGACATTTCAGTGGCGAGGTACGCATATTTAGCATGGGTTTTCTGAATTGTGCCATTGCTGTCAACAGGGACAGAAAATTCAATTATATAAGTATATTCATTGGTTGTATCAAAAAGGACACAATCAGGTTTCATGGATGCACTTCTTCTGAGGCTGTATATGGGCTTAATCCAAAGACGTTGAAAAGCAGCATTTTCCTTGACGCCCAGGACATGTTCAGGGTCGTACCATGGATGGACAACGGAGTCAAAGCCACAGGCATGGCGAAGACAGAAGTAGAAGCAGCGAACCATGACATCATGCCTTTAAAGATATGCACTTAATTATTATCATTTATAATCAAATGAATATTATTATCAATAATAATGACTTTTCGCGCGGTTGAAATCACAAATGGGAGTTTCAGATGAATATGTATACAATTTTGTCACTCTTACCATACGGCCAGTATTGAAATTAAATACTTCAACACAGACCTTGATAATGTAGTTTTCTGTTACAGACAAAAACTTAGATATACGTCTTGACGCTGGTCAATGTTCACGGGTCATTGCCAACGACTTCAACGGCAGTGTTCAGACAGTCGAGAGAGTGTGGGAGCGTTACAATGCAACCAACAGCACCAACGATCATCCGCGCAGTGGCCGTCCCAGGGTAACAACTGCACGCCAAGGTCGTCATCTTCACCGGGAGCACTTACAGGTTCACTTCCGCAGAGCAACAGAATCGGCTCGAACGACTTTTGGGACCCACAACACACCCATTTCTGCAGCAACAGATCGTCGTCGGCTGAAAACTTTCAACCTGGCCTGTCGACGTCCTGCTCAGGGTCCTGTCCTGACAGTTCGACATCGTCGGGAACGTCTTCTGTGGCGCTATCGGCAGTGGAGGACTGTCATATTTGTGGCAGATGGCAGAGGTAGAGTTTGGAGAAGGAGGGGTGAACTTTACATTGATGCATGTCACTTGGAGGGGACTCGAGGGGAGGACCAAGCATCATGGTTTGGGGTGGCATTGGACTGAACCACAAACTTGGACCCCAGGTCTTCCAGAATATTGGTCCAGGTCGAGAAAATGGAGTGACTGCTGTTCGCTACATCGATCAGGTGTTAAGACCCCACGTTGTGCCACATTTCGCCCGTCATCCAAACTACGTGTTTCAACGTGCTCACATAGACAGGTTAACGAAAGACTTCCTCCAGCAGCACATCATCTGCACATTGCCCTGGCCTGCTCTAAGTCCACATCTGAACCCAATTGAGCACCTGTCGGATGAAATTCAGAGAAGGCTGCATGACCTTCGACCAAGGCTGACAACTGCGGCAGAACTCACCGCAGGTTTTCTCAGAGTGTGGAATGATATCCCCATGGCCTTCATCAACCACTTTATACACTTCATGCACAGGCGTTGCATAACAGTTATCAACCGGTGGCCACACACGCTACTGACTTCAGCCGTGAATGTCAAAGACATGACCTTATCATGTGGCGCCATGTGTCATCAGACTTGTTTCAGGAGTACTTGTTCATCAACAAGACAAAAACAGTTCCTTCAGTTTCAACCTTAAATAACAAATATGTTTCCATGTAAATAAAATAGTTTCAAATATTCAGATACTTAGAGAGTGTTGATCTAATCCTTCCTTGACGTTTTCGTTTTTTTGCACGAATTAATTAACTTTGGAAACAGCGTCAACATCGACAGTCAGTGACAGGTTCTGCATGGAGAATATCTAGCAGGTGATTACCTCCTTTACTCCCACAGAGGAGCCGAGCTCCCATTCTATTCCAGAGCCCCGTTCTCCGAAGTTGATCGTAACCCCCATACTTTAACACACGGCAGTCGTAAAGCTTTAGTGTTCTCATAGGAACAAAGGTCAACAGAACATTACTTGCACTTGGTCCTTCAAATAAACTACTGACAAGTCTTCCAAGGAGCCCGGTTAGTTTGTGTTCAGTATCCCCATGCTGGTCGTAGGTGGCTACTAACAAAATAGGGTGTTCAGACTCATGGACGTGGCTGAAACATGTTATTGCATCAAAATTGCGTAGCTCGATGCTCATGCTGTTGATCACTGGTCCAGACTCGATTATGTACACAACGCACATAGCTGGATTATTGCTGAGGTTGGCGTTTAACAACCAAACCCAACCTTGAACAACAACTACTTGCGTTGAAACGGTTTCCGATCGTTTGGAATAGTGAAAGAAGCGCCACAGAAATCTCCATATATTACACAGGTCGTCATTGTTTGCGTCAATGTGTGTCTTTCCCTCTGCCCATGGTAACAGTATGGATGTGATGCAACGTACATTCTATCAGGTTATATGATGTAATGTTAGCTGTACAGACCGTTCAGCACCCATACATCGTTGTCTGCTCACGAACACGTCTGTGCTTGTCGTAAGAGGCGACTAACGGGATCGGGTGGTCAGGCTCGCTGACTTGGTTGACACATGTCGTCGGTTCCAAAAATGTGCAGATCGATGCTCATGTTGTTGAGCACTGGATTGTCTGGTCCAGACTCGATTATTTACATACCGCTGCCATACAGCTGGAATATTGCTGAGTGCGGAGGAAAACTAAACTCACTCACACTCACTCACGAATACTTCAAACACTGCCATAGCCGTTCACTAGGTGTTCACAAGTGAGAGACTTCCACAATATCACAGATAACAGAGTGGGCTTATTGTACCCACATGGGGAATGGAACCCGGCCTTCAGCGAGACGAGCAAACGTTTCAACCACCATTCACGAAGTGTTCGTAACTGGCATAGAAGCGTTCTCTTTGATCCCATTCCCCTCAGGGAACCGATTGAAGTGGTTGTACGTTCGCTGGTTCCCCGATTGTTCTCATGCCTACAGTTACGTGTTTGCCTGTTCCGCTTGAAAACTGGTGACGTTATACAACGTTAACACGGATACATCAACCGTAGGGACTCAACCTTCATAGAATGAGTATGTTTTACACCGTGTTCAGCAATATATGGCAATATCACGACAGGGGACTCCACAAATGAGCTGCACACATTGTATTCAAGAGGGGTATAGAACCGGGAAGAGCGAACGCTTTAACTTATAAACTATCCAACTGCCTCTCTCATGTTGAGAGTCATCGTTACGTATTCGTACCCGTCTATAGTGAGACGCTGGGAGAAGACACTCGCGGATTCATCCCACCCACATGATCATGGGGGTTAACGCCAGTATTAGTCATATTATATTATCATTACAGGGGGCGCCAAGGTTTGAATTGAGATATCGTACATGCCCAGGGGTGCGGGTTGGTGTTCTGGGGGTTGTGTGTTATCCCGCCACGACAGCACAGGTCGATATTAGCTACTGACCATTGTATCATCTTTGTGATCTTGCTATGAATGCATTCCTCCATTCACTTCCTCTTTCGTTGCTGAGTGCGGCGTAAAGTTAAACTCACGCTGTTTTCGTGTACCACTGTTCCGGTGTTTGAACCCAATCTAGCACTATCCACGGTCAGGATATACAGTGGTATCTGTGAAAACCGGCATTTGTTGTCAACACCAGCATAAAGTCTCAATTCCACCCGTGGCTTGTACATTTATCAGCAGCTCTACAAAACAGCACGCTATCTGGACCGGACTATTTCTTCAGTCCCAACGAATGCCCGTTTAGACAGCTTCCACTGTATGCACTGTACCTTCTAAGTCAATTACGCGGTGACAGCATGTTCCCGTCTCCAAAATCACCCACGAAAAACTTCGCAATGAAAGTTATGCTTACAAATATGCATATTACAATGAGCTGACTATCATCAATGAACACAGTGACTCAACAGAGATACCGATCTAAACCTGTTTCGTTGTGAAACTACATGTACTGCTCTACCGGTCGGTTACAAACAGGTCTCGTTCCAGTTAAATTATTATTTATTTATTATTATTATTATTATTATTTATTTATTTATTATTATTATTTGTTTATTAAAAAGTAATTTTTTGCAGCAGCGAAATAAAATAATAATCCGATTCAAAGTTTTTATTAACGAGGCCCTTAAAGAATTTCTTGTCAATTATTTCTGGTTTCCAGGAACTGACCCTGCAGCTGTTACACAACACCAAGCTCCGTGCACGCTTACGTTCTCCAACAATATTACCTTCAGAGTGTTTACAGAAACTATAAATAGTACACTATTGTTAATTTCTTGTAAGCCGTCCTTTCCGTTTTCCTAGGCAATGATGATATTAGCCGTCTTGCAAATTATAACCATACATACACGACGCCCTCCTCTTTAGCGCATCGGCTATTGGAACATGCCGCTCCCCTCAATAGCCAAACAGCCGACAATCCCGGGGGTTTCAGAAATGCGCATGTCTGTAGACAATAGACATTGTCTATGCATGTACTGTATAGTTGTTAACCAAAGTTCATAAATGTCAGTACATCTCTCCAGCGAGTCGTGTCCACAACCCAAAGGCGATGTGTCGTCTGCCTGCTCACGGAATGTCGTCTGCCCACAGCCTGGTCTCCATGTTTCATGTGGTATTTACAAGGGATTACTGCCCATAAAGGCCGACTCGACATGGTGTAAACCTTTCTAATTCTCACCACAATTCCAAACATGCAAATAAAGTCAACGTATTTACCTACATTAGTCTCTGAACTGGGAACATTCTGGAGCAATGATGCCTTCTGTTGACAAGAGACTACCTACACTAATTACATTCACACTGTACCAAGGAGTTAGTTCTCGCGCGTGATTTTCCTTCACCTTCAAGGATTAAAAAGCCACGGGAAACACTTACTTGGTACTTTTAAAAGCTCCAACTCTAATATGTCTCTTTGCCGATGCTATTGAGGAACAGCAGAGGTAATATTTATTTTTGCAAAATATTCTGATTAAAAACGCATACCGACTTGCGCTTCGTGTGTTGTCTCTTCTGTGGCTGCCAAGTAATGTCGATTTGGAGGGGGTACCGTTCTGTCTCTCACTCACTTCCCTCGCGTTATTTTGGATAGAGTAAAGGTGGGGGATTTGTAAATCTAAACAAGACTTTAGAGCAACTACGTGAAGCTGTTCTCTCTCGACAACGTATAGTTCAGGGGTCATCTCGTGCAACGCCAAAAACACAGACCTGGACTTAAGGAACTCCGTGCAGTTAACAGGTACACGACCGGACCGGTGCGGTGTTACAAAGGAGCTTACCTGAGACGTAAAGACTGCAGTAACGTCCACTTTCAGATTCATCAGTATGCATTATTAACACACAATACGCAGAATTCAGGGAGTTGGCTAGTTAAGTCAGTCGGATCGGATCAAACCTGGAACTAACGCAGGCTTCGAGCACACGGCTATCTTAGAGTATATATATTATACTTAAAACAATGTCAGCATATACTGGGAAAACAATAACGCCCGTTGTTCATCAGTTTGGATCCCCAGAGTTTGAAAAGCGTTCATCCCAAGTGCCCACTTTCGACTGATTCCCAGAGCCCCATCTTCGACTAGTGTTTATCATCTATGCCCCACCCTCGAGTACTGTTGATCACCAGTGCCCCATCCTCGACTAATGTTGATCATCAGTGCCCCATCATCCTTCGACTACTGTTGATCATCAGTGCCCCACCCTCGACTACTGTTGATCTTCAGTGCCCCATCTGATCACGTGTCCCACCCTCCTTCGACTACTGTTGATCACCAGTGCCCCACCCTCGACTAATGTTGATCATCAGCGCCCCACCCTCGACTATTGTTGATCATCAGTGCCCCATCCTCCTTCGACTACTGTTGATCATCAGTGCCACACCCTCGGCTACTGTTGATCATCAGTGCCCTACCCTCGACTACTGTTGATCTTCAGTGCCCCATCTTCCTTCCACTACTGTTGATCACTAGTGCCCATCCCTCGACTACTGTGGATCTTCTGTGCCCCTTCTTTCTTCCACTACTGTTGATCACCAGTGCCCCACCCTCGACTACTGTTGATCACCAGTGCCCATCCCTCGACTACTGTTGATCACCAATGCCCCACCCTCGACTACTGTTGATCACCAGTGCCCCACCCTCGACTATTGTTGATCACCAGTGCCCATCCCTCGACTACTGTTGATCACCAGTGCCCCACCCTCGACTACTGTTGATCACCAGTGCCCATCCCTCGACTATTGTTGATCACCAGTGCCCATCCCTCGACTACTGTTGATCACCAGTGCCCCACCCTCGACTACTGTTGATCACCAGTGCCCATCCCTCGACTACTGTTGATCACCAGTGCCCCACCCTCGACTACTGTTGATCACCAGTGCCCATCCCTCGACTATTGTTGATCACCAGTGCCCATCCCTCGACTACTGTTGATCACCAGTGCCCCACCCTCGACTACTGTTGATCACCAGTGCCCCACCCTCGACTACTGTTGATCACCAGTGCCCATCCCTCGACTATTGTTGATCACCAGTGCCCATCCCTCGACTACTGTTGATCACCAGTGCCCATCCCTCGACTACTGTTGATCACCAGTGCCCATCCCTCGACTATTGTTGATCACCAGTGCCCATCCCTCGACTACTGTTGATCACCAGTGCCCCACCCTCGACTACTGTTGATCACCAGTGCCCATCCCTCGACTACTGTTGATCACCAGTGCCCATCCCTCGACTACTGTTGATCACCAGTGCCCATCCCTCGACTACTGTCGATCACCAGTGCCCATCCCTCGACTATTGTTGATCACCAGTGCCCCACCCTCGACTATTGTTGATCACCAGTGCCCATCCCTCGACTACTGTTGATCACCAGTGCCCATCCCTCGACTACTGTTGATCACCAGTGCCCCACCCTCGACTACTGTTGATCACCAGTGCCCCACCCTCGACTACTGTTGATCACCAGTGCCCATCCATCGACTATTGTTGATCACCAGTGCCCATCCCTCGACTACTGTTGATCACCAGTGCCCCACCCTCGACTACTGTTGATCACCAGTGCCCATCCCTCGACTATTGTTGATCACCAGTGCCCATCCCTCGACTACTGTTGATCACCAGTGTCCCATCCTCGACTACAGTTGATCACCAGTGCCCATCCCTCGACTACAGTTGATCACCAGTGCCCATCCCTCGACTACTGTTGATCACCAGTGCCCATCCCTCGACTACTGTTGATCACTAGTGCCCCACTCTCGACTACTGTTGATCACCAGTGCCCATCCCTCGACTATTGTTGATCACCAGTGCCCATCCCTCGACTACTGTTGATCACCAGTGTCCCATCCTCGACTACAGTTGATCACCAGTGCCCATCCCTCGACTACAGTTGATCACCAGTGCCCATCCCTCGACTACTGTTGATCACCAGTGCCCCACCCTCGACTACTGTTGATCACCAGTGCCCCACTCTCGACTACTGTTGATCACCAGTGCCCATCCCTCGACTATTGTTGATCACTAGTGCCCATCCCTCGACTATTGTTGATCACCAGTGCCCATCCCTCGACTATTGTTGATCACCAGTGCCCCACCCTCGACTACTGTTGATCACCAGTGCCCATCCCTCGACTATTGTTGATCACCAGTGCCCATCCCTCGACTATTGTTGATCACCAGTGCCCATCCCTCGACTATTGTTGATCACCAGTGCCCATCCCTCGACTACTGTTGATCACCAGTGCCCATCCCTCGACTACTGTTGATCACCAGTGCCCATCCCTCGACTATTGTTGATCACCAGTGCCCATCCCTCGACTAGCGTCGTTCCTCTCAGGATAGGGTGTTCACCTGTGCAAAGCCACGACTGAACCCCAATCTGTTCATCCTGAGATCCCAGGCTCACAACCTACGGGTCCTCAATGTCCCATCCTCGGATAGACTCGTTCGTGAGTGCCATCCCCTGTACGTATCGCTGACTCTCTGTGGGGTGCCTTGATCTCCAATTGGCAACTGTCGTGGTATTTGGCTGCTTTCCTTCACAGAACTCCGCCAATGGATCGCGTCAATCCCCAGAACCCTGGCGGTCTTGCTTAGAATTGTCCCCAATACGCCGAATGCGGTAATCGGTTTAGGTTGTCGAAACAAATGTATCGAGGAACACGCACAAATGTGAAGCAATATGATATCGCAAATGTAAAATAACCGAAGGTGTATCTAACCATATGCTGAGACACGTAAATCTGGACATCCAGTCTATTGAGACTGAACTAGCAGTTAAACGAACGTTTCTACTGTAGAGACACGATAATTTTAGATTTGACCGTGCTGTAGGTTTGGAACCAAGTACTGTAAAGTCGGAGATAACAATTGTGGCACATATTACGTTCACTCTACCCGAAACACGCTTAGTCGGTTCTTACTTCCAATATTGGCTTAACCGCTTCTCTACATTTATGGTATGTTCAAAAACAATTTAAGATGGCTCCCGACATGCTGAGAGGAAGAGCTGTAACTTGTTTTTCTTTTAAAAGAGTTCTCAGTGAGATGATCGTATCAACAGTGATCAGAATCCAAATTATCAAATTTATATTACAATACAGATTTCTTCTGTGTTCAGGAAATATTAAACTATGACCCAGCGGGGTTTTCCAAGAATATGGGATCCACGCATTGCAATCATTGTGAAATAGAACCTGTGTTTTCGGCATGTCAACATGGCTACAAATTATCAAACCAAATAGAGTGAGTGAGTGAGTTTCGTTTAACGCCGCTTTTAGCAAAATTCCAGCAATATCATGGCAGGGAACACCAGAAATGGGCTTCACACACTTAATCCATCTTGGGAATCGGAATTGGGTCTTTGCAAAGGAAAGTGACCGGAAGTTAGGATTCCCCTGACTACAGGTGTCCCAACTAAGAGGGTTTCAATGTACCGATTTCAGGTGTACGGCGAATCTATGCAAGTATCCAAATCACGATACCGCCATCGTAATGGTGTGCAGGTAAACGACCATTCAATTTAACACCTAAACGTGAGGGTAGTTGTAATTGCGATGACTGGTAAACAATACACCATTAGGAGCCATGAAGGTTGAAGAACATGCTAAGTTAATCAAGCAGATGAATCCGTTGCAAGTGACGAGTTCCGAATGCAAGTTGGATACGCGAGTTCGTTGCGTACGGCGGGTGCGAGACGAGCCGGTACAGAGGTGTGAATGATGGGCCGTGTCTGTGTTCGGGGATGATGGGAGCATTATGTTTGGGCTGTGTCTACCGACTGTCAGATGCGGAAGAATACTATATACTCGCAACGCCGTGCCGGCCGGCCGGCCACACCAGTGCCGTGTAATTGTAGCTGCAAATGTGTGGAATCATAATGGCCGATTATAACTTCCTGGCTTTCATCAGGGGTGGGCATCGTAGGAATACATTAATGAGGAATGGCGACCTGGAGTGAGGGAGTGAGTGAGCTGGGTTAAAACGCGGAATTATAAAAGGACTTTGAACGAGTGAGTGAGTATGATTTTAGGCCGCCTTTAGCAATTTTCAGGCAAATTACGGCGGGGGACAACAGAAATGGGCTTCACACATTGTATCAATGTAGGGAATCGAAAGTGGGTCCTCGGCGTGAAGGGTGGACGCTTTAACCATCAGGCGAGGTATTGGGTTTGAAGGAAGAACGATAACTGAACCAAGTCTTTGAGTGAGTTAGTAATTAGGGTTTAAGCACGTAAGTATAGCTGCAGTTACTGCAGCAAAGGCCACGGGTCAGGGTCTGAGCAAAGTGGGTTAAAACACGGAATGGTAAACCGCATGTGCTACAACTGAGGCTCTGAATCAGTTCATACATGAGTGATTTAAAACCCTACATTTGTAATCATTTCAGTTATATCATTGAGCGAAACAGCCCTGATAATACCTGGGACAAAGGTCTTTACGATCAGGGGATCCTTTCATGGTTAAGGGAGGCAACTTCTGAATGAATTACCACTAGTTCGGTCATGTATTTTTGAAAAAGACAGCTTCCCCTTCTGTATGTAGAACTGTTATCGGTTGCAGCTGTGGCGCGGTCTTCCAAGGCTTATGCGAGCGAGTGTTGTGTTAGGTATGCACTTTGATCACATTATTTGTTAGAAAAGATCACATCAACCCATGGACTAATGAACTAATAGTGTTACCACTACATTCTACGTAGAAATGTTATGTTGCCGACCCAACTGGGTGTCCAAAACAGACAATGCACCGTACGAGTAGAAGTAAATGGGTGTTTTCCAGCAATATCACGACGGGGAACACCAGAAATGAGTTGTATGCAATAACGTACCTGTGTGTGGAAGTGAACCCGTGTAGAACCGAAATGTCGCATCCACTACAAGGAAGAAGTTGTCTATCCATACAAGTCTTCATCCTCATCCCCTTAGGTAGGCTAACATCTTCCCTTTCGAACGAACATTGTTTACACACAAAAAGGGTTCCTAAACCAGAAAAAAACTGTAACAAGAATACGACGTTTTCTTTTTTTTCAACTATGGTAATCTAGACTTGCCACATATTCTAAACTTGCAACTGCTCTGTTGTGAGTATAGTTATTTCATCCTCTATATGATATATTAGCCATTAGCCTAAATCACGGGTATTTCATAGGTATTTATAGCCTAACTGGTGTATATCATCTCTATCAAGTATAGGAGAACAGGGGACGTAGTGACCTGTGGGTTCACGATTTGAGTCATTATTATGTTTCAGTGCAGATGACGTTTTACCATTTCGTTATAACAAGGAGAGTTGTAAATGAGGTCTCGACAAACTTAAGCTTTTACTCAAATCTCAAACTGAGTTTCACAAATTGTAACTGCTGAATCTTTAACTCAATTACATTTTTGAAATATAAAAACCCAAACAACTTAAGTAATCTATCCACGAAACTCAAATTGTTTCCTATAGTGCGTGGTTTGTGTTTGATTTCAGTTCAATCTGTGAAATGCGTTTTCTCAAATTTGAGTAAAATCTCAGACTCAAGTCAAAACATACACTTCCGAAATCAGTATGTTCCAGATTAAAGGGGTATGCACTCATGATTTCCAATGTGTTCGTTTACGAATACTACTTCATACAGAGACGAAATGTATACGAGAACTTGCCCCAAAAGAGAGGTTTCTGCATTCATGGGGGATCGGATTAACAGGCTGTCTTG
Organism: Haliotis asinina; assembly: GCF_037392515.1. Lineage (NCBI taxonomy): Eukaryota > Metazoa > Mollusca > Gastropoda > Lepetellida > Haliotidae > Haliotis > Haliotis asinina. The sequence continues at coordinate 35,575,766 of NC_090288.1, forward strand.
TATCAAGAGGATGCTTATTGTAATTGTCATTAATGAATACTGTTTCATGCAAGGACGAAGTGTGTGCTTTTTCTCGTCCAAAAAAGAGGTGTGTGGATGCCTGAGAGACCGGACCTACAGTCCGAAAACAGGGCCGTAGTTAGTTTTCCTAGATAAGAGGCCGGGGTGATATAGCTACATTAAAAGAGTGTCAAATCAACACTTTAATGTATTCTGTAAAACATTCTGTAATCTGTAAACAAATTCTAGCCTCCCTGGTCTACCTATGGCCCTGGAAAACAGAGATTTCTGGATTCCTAGGGGGCCAGATCCACGGGCTGTCTACCCTGTATTGAATGACCATCACTGAGGTGTATGTCATCACAATCGATGTAGGAGGAGTGGAAGTATGATACCGTCAGCAACAGGGATATAGTTTCCCTACCCCATCTGTTGATCCGATCAAGGCGTGTTAGAGACGTGGAGTAGATATTTCCATCAACAAACTGCAGAGGCGCTCGTAAACCTGACTCAACCCCGCCAACAAGTGAAGCGACTTAAAGAATCTCAACTCAGAAAACAGAACGGAATTCACCTGATAGGGAATATTAAATGGAATTCAAATAAACTCACTGACGTAATCTCCGAACACCACTGGGCTGAATGCGGCAGTAAAACTTTGTAGGGTATTTTACCACCTGTAGGCAAGATGGCGAAAACGAAAAAAAGCTAGAACAAATTAGCTTATCGTACTAGTGTGAATATGGACCGCCATTCTCTTAGCATTGACAGACGAACTGCGTGGAAACCAGTAGAGCTAGGGAATCTTCATTAGATCGATCTCTATTTGTTTGTAGTGTCTTATTTATAATGTTTACTCCATTTTATTCACAAGAATATAGGAAATGGATTTTCTCTGTCATTTTGACGTCAACTGTGTTTGATAAAAAGGAAAGCATCAATAGCATCAACGATTTTATGACCCTCACCAACTCTCTCTATTTCTCCAGAAAGGAATACTCCGATTTGAATGTCAGTCGTGAATTTCGACAAGCAGTTGATCTTATACAGTCACTTGATGCTGACTCGGACAAACTCTTATATTCATACCGTTTTCGTGGTTGCTCTGTAGGATAATGTAGAGGGCAATGTAGCCTGAAGTTTTATTTTTTATTTTAATTGTGTGCTGAGTGTTCGCTACAAGATTCCTTGGACTTTTCACGATCCCTAACCCGTTCATACAGTATATGTATAATTCTCTGTTACATCATATTCCAGCTGATCCATATAAGGCACAACATATTTCTCTCATAAATAAATGTTTATACGAACATAGAATAATAAAGCTCCCAATCAGTTTGTACAAATCTGAAAAAATAAATACAAACTTCCAGGAAACTATACATACGAGAATTTATTCTCAGTTTCGATTCCATATCTACTTTATAAGTTACAGATACAATAATAAGCATTTTGATTTAAGAGAAAGAGCCAGTTATGAATACACGTCCTCGTTTCTTTACCTGTTACTCGTTCTCATCTGTGGGTTGCATTGGGTTGGATTTCTCCTTAGAGCCTTGATAGAAACAATCGTACTCATTGAAGTACTTGTCTTTAGATAAACCAGTAGGCGTGCCAGTTGCGAAGCGTCAGGGATATAACTCAACGCTGTTCGGAGATAACGTGTGCAACATTCAAGTACCTTAACACTGACAGAAACCCTCACTTAAGAAGATTCGTAGATAACGGTATCCACTGTACTCTGTTGCCCTCACATATAAACTGGTGCCCAGTGGGCAGATGTCATGAAGATGCAAGGATCAGCTGTATGTTGGTTCGAAACTCAAATCGATTGGTGACAGACCATTTGATATTCTGGGGGCGTCTGCGAGTTTGTATGGAGACATATATTATTTCAAGAACTGCTGCCATAAACGTGACGTGTTTCTGTTAGAAGTCTCAGTGTCTGTATATAAAATAAAATAAGATGTTGTTTCTATATCCAAGCAGCTATCCCCGAAATATTAAAAATGGCCCGTCCGTTGTGAATCTTTGTCTTTCAGTCCTTGTCATATTCTTGCTCATGGGTTTTGCCAAAGTAGAATGCAAGCCACGTCTTTGGCATGCTTTGATTTCAATATCAATAATTGTGTATGGTTTTGCGCCGCTTTTAGCAATATTCCAGCAATATCATTGCGGGGGACACCAGAAAATGGGCTTCACGTGTTGTACCCACGTGTGGATTCGAACCCGGCTCATCAGCCAGATGAACAGACGAACCACTAGGCTACCCCACAGCCCTTCAATACCCATGTACTGTTAATAGCGGCGTTATGTTCAACTAAATTCGTTAAGTTTATCCCTGAGCTTCGGATCGCATACAAACTAGTAATGGGCAAGAACGATAACGAACATTTAATTTTTCTATATTGAGCTCTATTTACAGGCAATATATAATGATTTGCCAAGGTGACATAAAACATACAGCAAGAGTCAGAGGACACTTGGAATATTAACAATGATTGAATAGAATGTTTACATCTTGTGAAATAAATAGCATGCTTGGAACATTGTAACACAGGACTACACACAAATATATTACAACTGACTCGGACATCACAACATCCGGTAGAAAGGTACGACGGGAAATATCAAATAATCTCCAAATTGTCTCTTCGTCCCAAATCCGGGTCTACAGAATGGAGACAGGAACTATGTCGACACAACACACCGCGTGTCAATGGATTTTGTCCGAGTATGAAATATGCATTGTTATACGATCAGGTAGTCGTCGAGTTCGGATGATACGCGCCTACAACAAACGTATTGCTAAAGTGAGTCTCACTCGCACCCACCTGAGGCAACATGAATATTTTGCATAAATATCGAGTTTCTGCATTTTCTAATATCATAGTTCAGTAACCACAGACATAGGGTATATCAAAACTACCCAGGGTTCCTTGCGAATATGTAACAGAATCGTCCTCTGCAATCACAAGAATCGGCACATATCACGTGGTATTCTCTTCCACCTGTCACATGATCCAACGTCACTTCCTGTTTATCATGTATTGCCGTCTCCCTTCCTGTAATTGCACTTGAATCCGTTCTTGAACACACCAAGCTACCATCTCCATACTGGACCATGGTGGACCCGTTTTGAATTAAGCCACATGTCGGGAGTAAGCGCATCACTTGCACGTATATAGGTCAATTTCCGTTTCACAGGTCTTACACTCAACGTAGCAACACCAGAAAAACTTACAATGACATCGTTCTACATATGTAACGACCTGGGTGTTATAACCACGTCCACAGCATAGAAGATCACAACTATCAGCTCCCGTTGACGTTCGATTGCACAGTCGACTATTGGTACCCAGAATTCCCCGCTTTAGGTCCTTCCGGCAGTAGTTGGGCGATTTGTGCATATATACTAATTCTGTGGCGGTTATAGGCACGCGGCGCTTTGTCTTGTCCCTGCGTCGTAACCTTTTCCTGGATCTTGATGCAAGTCGAACAGACTTTTCGTATCTGACTTTTAACACATTTCCAACTTCTCTGAACGTTGGTAACCCTCGCCAACATGTTTTCACTGCGCATGAACCGGAAACACCATGACAGCGACACTTCTGTTTCATCAAAGATTCTACCGCCTGCAAAGATAAACGAATAGGTATAGATGTCACTTAGTGATGTTGACACTGACGAGGTCCACAATTCAATTTCACCGCCTGTACAAATGGCACCATTAAAATACTTAATTGAAAAGAAGAAAAAAACTACAACCCCCCCCCCCCCACCCAAACACACACACAAAAAAAAACAACAACAAAAAACAAAACAATACAAATTTAAAAAAAACCCAAAACAAAACAAAAAAACCAAAAAAACAAAAAAAAAACAACAACAAAAAAACAAAAAAAACCCCAACAATAACAAAAACCCAACAACAACAAAAAACAAAACAAGAAAACCTCACACCCAAAAAACATTGTACAGTAGAGCACGGATATAACGAACTCCAAGGGACCAAGGGATTTAGTTCGCTATATCCGTTGTTCGTTATTCACGTAGAATTGTCTGATAGTGCACACACAAGTTTTAATAAACTATGTTAATAAACTGTAGTTTCAATACATGCCGACCAATAGGTTTATCTGTCACCTATAATGACATTTACACTGAACAGACCCACAATTCTTCTGTTGTAGATTAACTTTGAGACCAGGGTATATAAAATATAGGCCTAAACATTGTCGAAAATATGTGCCACTGTGTCTTTAATAATGAATTCAGGCATTACGGTAAGCATCTTCAGAACGAGCTATGAGCAGTGTGAGGCGAATGAGGAAATTATTTTCAAAGGCCTCATAATGTACTAATATCGTCTATTCTAAATATACTCTTCAAAACAAGTAGGGGATAATGAACTCTCTATTTGGATAGGAAGTGTAAACGTTAACAAACCTTTCAAGCACAGACATCTTATGAACGTACCACCATTTCCCTCTACTACCACCCCTAAACACAACGCATGATGTGCACGTGCACATGTGCACAATGCATGTGCATGGGGTCACATTCTCGATTTTGACGTTTTTTCAAGAAGGTCGAGAAATCACATAGAACATTAATTATGACACTCATCTTGCATCACACATTTGTTAGTGTATGTTTCAAATCGTATACAAGCAAAATTACATGCCATACACCAATCATCTTTCACAGGGGACTGCATTCCAAATAACTATGGTTGTAAGGAAGTGCAAATGGTGATGCACTCTCAAAACATTAAAAAATATCATATCAACATTGATTGACTCCCATAAATCTCCTAAATATTTTTAATCGTAAATAAACATAAAATGAAGATCCCCTACTTTTTTTTAAGAGTACATATCCAGGATGATCATGGTAGTAATACTATTAAAGCCCACAGAACAGAACATCCAATCATAATATGATGCGCTGAAGACACTTGAGTGCAGCAGTGAGTAGTGTTCCCCATGCACTTTCACAATTCTGTTTGATTTGCTAACCAGATGCTATCTAAACATGAACTTTAATCTTGCGAAGGCACTACTACCATCGAGAACCAAAGCTTCTATAATCCTCTGTTCAGTTCTAAAATCATACCAAAACGACTCTGGACCCCTATAAAATGAAATCTAATCAAAAGTATCTAATCACGTGATTGGTGCTTCGTAATTTGATTAGGCATTTCAAAACTACAATTTGACCACTAATGCATTGTGTCCATAAACTCTAACGAGTATCGGCTCCAATGCTTAAAACGCTTCTAAAATTACGTTTCATTGAACCCCATGAATTAATGAGAAGGCAACGCAATGCTGCTTCTAGCTGATTAGGCAGTGTGTATATTGCTGCCAGATAGCCCAATACCTTAGAGTTCCAGGCAAAGAAATAGCGCCCGTGGGAGACGAATGGAGACAATACAGGGGGCAAAGAGGTTCTTAACGCTCCGTGGTAACGCAATATTGAAATAGAGTAACTTTTCGGATGGATTAAGAAGAAACGCGCTTTGGTCGACTGCCTTATTGAAGAACTGTCTGGACAAATTTTCCTTGTTAATGTCAAATCGAATACAGATAATATATTTAGACTTTAGTGTTTAAATATCAAATTTTGTTAGTTCAAAATTAATGTGAATACTTTTCAACATCTCCATACTGGGTGTGTGTCTCTTCTGTAAGTTCCGCCCACTGTAATATTGAATAATTATGTACTCTAGACATATTTGAAATTGTTTAAGGATGAGTCTGGTGATATCTTTGCGCTGAGATATCAAGATGGTATCACCATTTGCAACATTAGGTCGTGGTCTCAAACCACGTGTTGTAGCCGTGGTATGATCATTGCTACAATGTCAGGCATGCAAAACACGATATTTTGTGGTATTTGCTATTTATTCGCTGAAGTCGCGTGTGTATTTTGTTATTTAATACCTGCGCCACGCCAGCACACAGCAACATGAGTTAATATCACGCATAACAAGATCGTTGACTTCAAAGAGAGGCTCACTTCCGCATTGTATCGGAAGTGGCAGGGGTGACGTCTCCGGGGCGATGTATGAAGATCATATTGCACCGCACGTACATAAGCTTTTTGAGTAGCAGCGCAGATAGTATTGTATTACGCATGACTGTGGAATCACAAACCTTGTTTTGATCACGCAAAGTATTTTTAGCGAAGAACGTTTAAAAATAACCAAAATTACCCTCATAGATATCCTATTTATTTTCACTGAATCAGTTTGTAACACTGAACAGGGCTCCAAAGGCTGATCCCACATACCATAATGCAAATTTCGCATTGTTGGGGACTTAACATCAGGAAGTAACTTTCAGAAGGTAAACAAAAGATAAATATATATAGAAGTGGTATTAATATTAAACTATATTTTTGAAAATACCAAAAAAGCCATAATAGTGCTCAGATGATCGTAACTCCAATGTAAGGGAACTTTCAGAAGATGAATAGAAGGTAAATGTGTCTTTGCTTTTTCTTTGATTAAAAGTGGTATTAATGTTAAGATGTATTTTCAAAGTGACCACAAAGCCATAATAGTGCTATGATGATCATATGTAACTAAGACCACAATGTGGAAGGGCCGTCGTAGAGTTTTAAAAATTAATCTTCTAGTCTCAGCAGGCAGAGAACCATGCTACCTTAATCAAGGATCGTGAGTTCGAATCTCGAATCGTTTCTAGGTTCGTTAACTCCACATACTTATTGTGAGTTTCAAGTGTAAGACTTCGTTAATTCCGGATTTTGTCCCGCATTAAGTTACATTCTGAAAAGACTACCATGATGCTGACAAACCGTTGAGGGATCTGAACCCTGTATCGGCTATAGACGATGCTCTATGCATGCCTAATTACAAGAAATGAGATTATATTTAATTATCTGGGAGAGAGAGAGAGAGAAATGTAATAGGTATCCTTTCCCTTTTATGGGAGACGCCAGATGCATGTAATACAATGACATCGTCGTGATACATGCACATACCCTCTCGAAGAGCATGTTTAGTTCAGTCCATTATAATTAATTTTATGGAACATTGTCAGTCCGGTTCAATGTAATGGCATTAAAAATGCATACGAACTCGTCATGTTACGAGCGGTATGAATTTTTAATCATAATCTTCTAATCAGACATGAAACCTATAAAAAAATGGTCTCAAACAGGACCTCGGCCTTTGCATCCGCCTCTCTAAGGACCACGCGAAACTAAGCACAGAACGAGGATCAACGTGTTTTGACTATGAGATTCTCATCCGCCATTAATCTTTTACAGGCAGAATTTAACAGCCCCAGTGAGAGTTCACTTTTCTATTGACTTCTTTGCCAAGTGAAACAGCAAACCCGTGTATAGGTTAGCTGTAATAGCATGTAACAGTTACAGTACTCCTGGGAGCTCTGGCAGAGTCATTGGCGTGGACACGTGCTCCCTGCTTCTTCACCAGAGCACGCCTTCCAACGAAAGAAATACATAATCATGAAGTATTACCGGAGTTTTATGCTGAACTAACGACATAGAAGATTTGTTAAATATTTTGGCAAATAATAATGCGGGTGTCTTTTCCTTGAAGACAAAAGACATCTGGTAACCATGGTCCAATCAGCAAGCGTTACGAGAAGTTCAGACCTGAAGAACAAGCCATTGGTTCCATGGTTATTTTCGTGTGCTATAAGGATAAGGTGATAAAAGTTCCACATGCATCTGTAAATACGTAAAACACTGTATGGTATATTCGTTTTTATACCCCCTTTGTGCTGTATGGTTGTGTGATACTACTCAAAGAGAAACTATGATCCTCGGTCTGTTGCCCATGGCGTATATTGGTCTAGACGGTGCAACTAATGTTTTGTGAAACACGTAAGACAATGTTTCCGTGTAATTAGAACAATCATAACCTGCTATACTGTACACGTAAAACATGAAGAGTTAAGGACCAGACATTTAATATGTAATTGTGATTTTTATTTCTGTGGAAGGAGGAACTAGAACAGCATCCAAAATATGTCTAGCGAACGATGGGAAAGTTACTCAACCCGCCATAGTACCTTAAAAACACCTGGTATTCGAACAAGTTAAACCAGTGTTGCTAGATGGTCAATCCCCTGAGACAACAGTAGCTCTTTTAAATGAAGGATCGTTTTCACGCGCTTTGAGCGAGCTGGATGAAGCTTACAATTGAAATATTACGCAATTTTGTCAATTACATTTTGGTTTACTTCTCTAGACAACACATCAGCAATTAAAGCTGACGTTTCCGAAAAGACAATTCACAAGTTTTTGTTCGGTTCTTATATATTCTGAAATAAAAATGCGCCACAACAAATTATATACCACTGGTATTTAATCAAGGATCCAACCGACTATCAGAAGTCCGGCGATAAACAAATTGTAAGGGAATCAAGAGCAAATATTCAGTAGCAAATTTAAAGATACGTGTGCATTGACCATGTGTGGTCCAGACCTTAAATGTGTCAAAGAAAATAGTTTTTCATGAAACGAAATGAGAAGAATAAAATTATTCACTATTATGCATGGTATTTCCACTATGCTGCCTTGAAATGCAATCACTAACCTCTAGTATTATTATGCTTATTAGATTAAGTTAGTTTTACGCTGTCAGCAGCTTGGCACTTAAACAGATATATAATCTTCAACTTAGTTTTTTCCACCTGCCAAGTCTCAATGGGTCTCTAATTTCAGGGTGCAGATTCACTTTACACCTCTCGTGAGATCCTACGAGATAACTCATGACAGGAGATGATGATAGGTGGGTTACATAGAAAATATAGTTCGAGATACCATTCACGGGATGCATGTAACACGAGTACATATGTCACATGAAGTGGTATTCATTTCACACATTAGCATTGAAGTAACAACGTGTCACGTCCCATCGTTAGTGTCACTTTATAGTCAAGGAGTCATCCAAATTGAACTATACAGAGTCCAGCGTCCATTGTCATACATACAGGCCCATAAGACGTATAACTTTCCTGGTATAGTCTCATGTTTTATAATAGAACGGTGTTTATTGTTAAGCTATATGTGTCGGTATGACATAAACATGTGTTAAAGGGGCAGATGATACGTAAGGGGGTTGTGGGAATCTCTTATTACAGAAAATAAACAGTATAACCCGGAATATGAACTCATATATCCTGCTAGCCTAGGGAATAATGTACTCATTCGTGGTTAGTAATGTAAGAAAGTCTTGAAAATATCGAAAAAGGAGTAGGAAAAAGACAGAAACGCTTATTTTGGAAATCCTAAACGACTGATGGCAATAATTCATAAAATTTACCTCAGTCGTGTCTGAGTAAAGTCGTTATGGCATGAAACAGATAATCCTTATGTATCCTTATAAAGTTATAGGTATCGACTGTCGAAAAATAATTCCGATGTTCCGAGTCCAAATCCATTGGAACTGGTATTGTGTTATACAATTATGTTTAGTACTTTGTGATGTTAATGATACACTGGTTTGTTTGTGTTGCCATGAAATGACATATTCTTCCCCTATCCTATTTTTATGAACGTCTTCGCATTTTCTCCCTGAAAGATGTTTTCTGTACACGAAGTCCGGAAACAATCGCAATTCCCTTCCTGTTGATTGCGTGAACCCTCTATTATTTTGATTAAATCTCATATTGACTGGTAAAAGGTATAATCTGTGGTTTCCTTTTTGCTTTAATTCATATTTTAAATTGAGAAGATTCATTTTGTTAGACATACAGAAAATGGCCATGTATGTATTGATAGGGACATGTTCCATGAATGGCATGTGAAGTATATAATTCTATTACATATTCGGCACATAAATCTGATAATTTGCAAAGCCATCGTGGTTTGGGCATTTTCAAATCAAGGAAGTCATTACTCATATCTGTAGCTTTACGTAAAAAAGTCCTTGGAAAAATATTTAATTTAATGACAGGAAAAATGTTCCGAGGTGAATGTAATAGAGCGTCCATAATGCTCTTGTCCGTCTCGAATGATACTGGTCTCCACCAAGCTATTCCGGGGCCACCGGTGGGTATTGTAAGAACAGGTTAATGTGTTTGGCTACTTTTGTGTGCATTGAAATAGTAGAATAATTTGCATTCTGTCTGGCTAGGGCATAAATCAGGCGGCCTGTGCCTAGTTTAGGCCGTGAAAGCCCAACACAGCGAGAACCGGGGGCAGTTCACTGCACCAGTGTATAAGCTTAAAGGCCACGCTCCTCCAACTTACATCGTAAAATGGGATTAAGAATGGAAGAATTATCTGGCAGAATGCTAACGTATTAGACTATAAATACCTGCATTTTTAGTTATTCAATTCCCGGTTTTACTGACTGAGAAAGGCTTGGCGTTGAGTCTTAACAGATAGCTAGTCGTAAAGTTGGTGAGAAACCTACTTTCTTGTTTGCGCGGTTGCCCCTCTGTGCAACATTCAGAATCATATGCTTCATAGAAGTCGTGAATGCTAACCACGTTCCCAGTATGGTTGAAACAGAGGTGCACGCACAACGCAATACAGTAAACAGCGAGTGTAAAACAAGACTAAAGTACTTTCCTTTCAATAACATTTACACAGATCATAATCCAAAGTATGCGCATACGCTCAAATGTCAAAGAGCTATTATGAAAATTTAACATCTACAATCTACTTTTCAAAACTCCATTTGTATAATGATGCTGCGTTGTATACAGCTACATTGAAATATATAAGCTTTACAATATGTTTACCCAGTGAGTGTCTGAATAGAAAAGCGTCATTCGTGCATGCACTTCATTCGTAAGTAAATGTCCTTAAGAAGCAAGGACTAAGCATTGCACCTTGCAGGCCCCATACATTATATTTTTCAGGTGAGATATGACACGGCATTGACAGATATTCCCTCCTACCTATCCATAGATCACAACCCTATCATGCGACATAATCCTTGCTATTCATAGAATACGGAGTCATAGTTAGTTCCTTTTATTTTCCTTTGCTAGTGATTGGTTGTTCGTCAAAAGAGACGTGCCATCTTGTCACGTTCATTACAATACGTACGGCGGAGGGAGCTAATGATGCATATTAAAGCTGTCAAATGTCATGCCTGATTCTTGTGGTTGAACGAAGAGTTTTACATGGTTTACTGCACTCCTCCTTCTAATGTAAATGTGATGTATGCTATGCTAGCCACCTTCACATAGGCGGCCTTCCTGTGTTCACATCAGCAATGTGACTAATTGAGCAAGGTTCTAGCCTTGAACGCATTCAAGATAGATGAATAATACTCCCTTATATATTTCCCAGCGTAACGTTTGCATGATTTTTCGCACAATTAGAAATATACCATTGTGGGTGAATGAGTGTGATTGATTTATTATTCTACTTATTGTATAACCTGTCACTTATTGAGGAGAAAAATCAATTGGCCTTCGTTACTGATGAAGCCATTGCGAATACATAGTTGAAATTATACATTTCAGTCTGTTACACATCCTTTTTTCCCCTTGAAATGACGAGAAGGGTTTCACTCTCAAAAGACAGACCTCCCACAATACAACTCAGTGAGTATACTAATTAGCCGAGCCGTGCTCTCCAAGCCCCTAATGAGTCACAACAGAGTATAATAACACACACTCTTATCTCCTGTGCCCTTTTCCCTTTACTGACTCAACTATACGACAGTCAACTCAATTTAGTTACTTTTAGCTGTACAGCTAATATGTGATGAACATGAAATATACATTCTTTGTACAGACAGGGTGGTTGCATATGGAGCACATGCAAACATTTTAGAAGCAGTTCTTATAAGTCCTAGCTCTGAAGCCTTGAATGGGAATTTACGTGTAAAGTAACATGGATAAGGCACCGAAAGAACCTATTTTGCACACCAATCAGAAATATGCATTTTCTGTTATCAAACATCATCAGTTAAATACATCCCAGGAGTCCCAACATGCTCAGTAATTTTGTTAACACAGACTTCATAAATGTGGGGCTCAATTTATATTCTAAAATTATATATCATATAAGTATATTATATATCTCATGTTGGGCAAAATATAATTGTCAGAATATGTTACCACTGACAGGGCTAAAAAGGTTGATTTCTTGTATCACTGCCAAGTAAAGGCCATCAAGTACACTGCACTAGACGCACATTTAGGTGCAATTCTTCAAAAAGGACTGTGAATATAAGACTTGAAGGGCCGCGTTGAAAGCGCGTCAAACTAGCAGCATACATATATATCACTTATTTTACACTAGACAATGGAATAAGCAGTAAAACGGTGGTGAAGGAAAAAATAACTTTATGGTTTTGAAACATTTTGCTCTTTGCTCAGTTTTATGACTTCAAACGAGGCTTCCGGTGTGGGAACTTTCTTTCGACTAAGAACCTTCCCTTTCTGTTGTGGCGAAGAGGCCAAGTTTATGATCTGCCTCAGAAAGCAATCTTGACTAGAAGTCACAATGACAAGAGATCCCATCTAAAGGGTGATAAACAACAATTGAGAGTCGGGGGACTGTGAAACACCTCAGTTTTGTTGCTTCACTTTGATCCCTCATTGAATGAGTACACAACGTTCCCTCAATCAAGTCACACACCGACGAGTGATTAATACCAGCCTTGATAGAATGCTCTCAACACCTCTGACCCTCCCTACGTTTTACTGCCCGGAACATGCTTCTCCCCTGCGTCACAAGCTAGGGGGGCCATTGTCTCAGGCCCGCTAACACCCAGGGGTGGTCCGGCTACCCAGGGAACGTAACTTGTCGCATTGTTACTGAACCACCGAGTGGTCGACGAATCACTAAGATACATTCTCGAGAAGATTTTATTGTTAAGTACGAGTTCGATAAGAAAATGAATATACTGGTGCCTTTATTGTGTTATTGAGCGGGATTTTATTATGGACATTCTTACCAAAGCCGATTTTGACCCGACCATAAACTCTATTTAACTACTATGCTCCGAGTTATCTGACGGGCATAACAGCCTAATCAACCACAGTGAATGCATATTATCTACACTGATACAGACCAAGCTAGGATGGGATATACATGTTTATTACCCAGGGGGCGACATCAGACCAACATACACCTTGTGATTGTAACTGTTCGTACTTGTTCGGTGAAGTGAATCTTTCCTTGTAGTATTAGTAGAATAATATGATGAAAAGATCATTCTGGACAATGTATCAGAAATCATTTGTAAAGCTATGTATAGGAGACTTATGCATGATCATGGGAAGGTCAGTTATTTGCAGGCATGTGTGTGGCACACATTTCGATGTTGAAACGTGTCCATTTTATAATTAATTTTAGGCACACTACTTTTGATCCCTTATTAAAATCGACGTGAAGGTTCAGTGATACACATAACAATAAATTCCCCAATCAGTTTCAGAATCCCCAGCATTATGTACTGAAATAATATAGGATGTTTATATGCTCATTTTCTATGTGTGTTGTCAAGTTTACTTTTGTACAAATATCTTTTACAGGCATAATTTTAAAGCGTTCTTCAGGGATCAGGAACAGGATCTGAATTACGTAACTGATGCAGTACTACATGGAATTTCGGACCTTAAATGAGGAAATTTGACATGATTCCACAAACAATGTATGATTATTGTGTGGTGATACACAGCAGTGTATGGATTTGTTTTTCGATAGTCTTGCTTGAAAGAATTTCCTTGTTGCTCGCCCATTCACAAAAACACGATCGTGGAGATTTAGATAGCTTTCACAGTTAGAACTGAAACAACGCTCATTCTCTTCAAAGAAGTCGGCGAAAGCAGACGACAACGGCAGCCATCTTGGACAGATACGGTGAGAGCTAACTGTCAATATTTGCACACTATCACATATCAACTTTAACAAAAACTACACAACAAAAGCCATCCTCCGCTCATGAAGATTACTCAATAAACATACCGACTCCCGTCAAAATAAAACAAGCGAGAGAATTCGTCGAATTCCTGGGAATCTGTCCCGTCTCCGTTGTAATGAAGACGGTTAAGTGAGGTTGTGAAGCAGATTTTCTGGGGCTAGAATGTCGAGTGGCAGGTTTGTTGTTTGAATACATCGAAGACTACGAGTAAACATTAATAATGTTTGAATGTCGTGTTACACTGTTTAGATGTCTTATTACGATGTGTAAATATCTCATTGCAGTGGGTGTTGTTTTCGAGTTAGAACTGATGCCGGCCTGAACGCCAGCAGGAAAACTGGGACCAACCGTGCACTATGCATGTGGTTGTTGCCCCCGTACATCAAACACATTGCGCGTTGCACCTTTGTCAAACTCAGCAGCTTACACGGATACATTTAGACGCAGTAAAACAGTGTATACCATTTGGGATGCCAGCTCAATTTTATAGTCTGAAAGTAACTCAACTCATTATTCTGTTCACCTCACCTCCCATGATGAGCAAAAATGTGGTGCTTTGTTGAGGACATGTAAGATTTGTTCAGTACCTACTGTTTTATCTACAAGGAACCGGAACAAACATGCACAAACCGTACTTGATATACAATATGAAACAACACTATGTACCTACGCATACCTTTGTTTATCTACCATCTGCCGAGATTTAAAACGCAACGTAAAAACGACTCAGGCCCTCCCTATGGCAATCAGATACAGTCAAAACTGTATTAGCTGTACCTCATATACAATACTAACAATAATTATTATGCATCGATGCATACCTCTGTACCTTTGAACATCTACTCATAATTGTGTGTCACGTAAACTTCTGCTGGGAAATAGAAATAGAAACATAAAGAAAAAAGCACTAAAAAAAACCCCAAACCAACCAACCAAACAAACAAACAAAAAAAACCCAACCTCCCAAAAAATTTTAAAAAAACAAAAACAAAACAAAACAAAACAAAAAAACAACAAAAAAACAAAACAAAACAAAACAAAAAGACAACAAAACAAAAAAGCAAAACCATAAATAAAAACAAACAAACAAAAACCCAACAAAAAACAAAAAGCGAAACACAAGAGAAGAGAGTATTCAATATTTTGCTTACTCTCGTTACCTTTGAAGCGCTCAGAGATTCTGGATAGTCATCACTGATTTTCATTCATTCATTGATATCATTATACCAAGATTTTGCCCTTTTTTGCTAGATAATCGAGACTGAATATTATCAGTCGTTGATTTATAATAAATACATTTTAACAATATTTAATACATACCATCATATTGCATGTCAGAAATGATTGCAGGTAGAACATGTTAACGAAGTAATGATGTAATTAATTAGACACGTGATTATGTCGATATCTTCAGCCCGATGCTCCATGTTGGTCGCAAAAGTTTCTTGATACCTTTTTTAGACAGCTTGTGGTGTAGATGCGTAAATTCTATGTAAATAACAGAAACAACACCGGTGAAAGTTTAAAAAAAATCGTTACAATGGTGTGTTTAAGTGACGGGTCAGCCAACACTCTGTAAACACAGGGCGACAAAGGTTGCCAACAGCGTGATACGTTGTTCTTGAATTTGCCTAGTGGTTGTTATACACGGTAACTCACAGTTATATCTCGGCGTGTTGTGGTAACGTGTGAGGAAAGTCTGAACAGATGCGGCCATAGACGATTACCAGATTCAAACCCACAGGATGCAATGAGTCTTTGAGAAAGGGCTGCCTTGGACACAAGCTGAAGCTTTGTGAGGTATATCGCCCACGGTTATCCATTCTAATCCTCTTGCGCGTATCATTTTTATAGTGGCTTACTTATTACACTTAACACAAACTGATAAGGAGGAAATTTAAATAATAAATGCTTGAAATTTACCGAGCTGTCAAACTTACAGCCTGAACCATGAAAGTATATTTAAGCGTGAAAGAAAAGCTAAATTCATCACTTGTGGCCTTCTTAAACGAAATAGGTTTCTCAGGGAAGCTGCTACTTTAATGTGACCGGTGCACAGAGAGAATGTCTGCCCCGGATATTATACACGGCGGGATTACGGTTCGCCCTTATCGCCAGCCGCAGTGATTTACGGTAACGTATCTGGATATTCTTCACACAATTAACTCTTCAAATTGCGGGTGTGTAGTTGGTGTTTTTAACACGGGGTAGATAATGGGGGTAATTGAATTAGAGTGAGATCGTATATCTGGGTGTGGGACGGGGTGGCGGACAGACGCTATCATTGTCACAATGTCTGCGTTTGCTTAGATTATCTTTTAGCAGTATGGGCGTCATGAGTGAGCTTTTACGCCGCTTTTAGCAATATTCTTGTAATATCGTAACGGGGAACACCAGCGGGTTTCACACACTGTACCCAAGTGGGCAATCGAACGAGGGTGTTCAGCGTGACGTTAACTATTAGGGTATCTCACCACCCCACAACATGGTGTAGATAATGTGGCACTCATTCACCATGCAAAAGCTTCGTATTATTAGGTCATTGTAAAATTATTCCATGAATTCAGTTTACATTGAATAATAAACACACGTGAGTGAGTCTAGTTTTACGCAGCTTTTAGCAATATTCCAGCAATGTCACGGCGGGGGACAGCAGGAATTGACTGCACACATTTTACCTATGTGGGAAATTGAACCCGGGTCTCCAGTGTAACGAGAGAGCGCTTTAACCGCAAGGCCCCACAAAGGTGAGTAAACATAGGTGAGTGATCATGGTGGTCACATCGTGTTCACGTTGCACATAAAGGTTCGATTCCATTATCCCTGCTGTAACTAACGATGGAATATTGCTGAAAGCGGTCTACAGCTTTGCCAACTCATAGCAACGATCTAGAGCAGAAAAGTCTACAACACAATTCCACCGAAATATATATTTTCGGATGTGAAACGTAATTTATATTAATTAGCACAGGAATATGCGTACATAAATACAAATCAATCTGCTTTCAACCAGACATACATTGTGTATATGCTTGTTAATTGTTGAATGCTTTTTCAAGCGTAAAGTATAGTTCAATATCATTAGCAAATAAAACTATATAAAAATAAAACTGCCCAAACTGTTCATAATTTGTATCTGAAAATCACGTCCGAAAAGTCACTGTAACGAAGCATTTAGTTATTCAAATACAACATCTCGATGACACAAACAGCTTCGCCTGAAGCTTTTCTCAAGTACGTTTCAACTCACAAAGCATGAGTTTCGAGGTAGTGTTTCGGCCCAGGTGTATAACCAATAAAATCTAATTTGACCGACTATCACCATTTGCCCTGAAGAAGCGAGCTGTCTTAAGTCATTAAAAATCGCGGAGTAACACTAAACCCAGCGGGAGTAATGCGGCTCAACGGGAGCCAATAGTTTCACCCCAGGGGGTGCATTGATACAGAAATCTTATCAGTTGACGCTACAATAAAATGTCTATTTCTCCGTTGTATGTAACTAACGTTATGGCCATTCATGTGAATCCTTTAATTATTTCACTGACTGATGAAGATAAATAAGTTCACGTTTCATATCTTTAGCGTCCGAGTTCAAATTCCTTTGGCTTATAGGAGTACCTGCTGAAATGTTACTAAAATCTGTCTTAAAACCATAGTTTACAGCTAATGGCAGCCTGCAATGATATCGCTATAGCACTGAGAATGATATGACATTTGTTTTCCAATGAATATAGATACTGTGATACGATTATGTTCATGATTCTTTCAGTGAGTGAGTGAGTTTGGTTTTACGCCGCTTTTAGCAATATTTCAGCAATATCACGGCGGGGGAAACCAGAAAATGGGCCTCGCACATTGTACCAATGTGGGGAATCGAACTCGGGTCTTCGGCGTGACGAGCGAACGCTTTAACCACTAGGCTACCCCACCGCCCCCTTTCCGTGTGTAACGTATATAGTTCTAATAGTGAATGAGTGAGTATGGTTTTACGCCGCTTTCAGCGATATTCTAGCAATATCACACCGGGGGACACCAGAAATGGGTTTCACACATAGTACCCATGTGGGAATTCAAATCCGGGTCTCCGGCGTGACGAACCAACACTTTAACCACTGGACTACCCTGCCGTCCCTCCTTTTAATAAGATCAGATGATAACAGTACCTGCTGAATACAACCGTCTTCTCATGAACATACCGGAAAAGCAGGTTGATAACATTACCTGTATGAAATAAGCATTTCGAAAGCCATAATTATTTTCCCGATGGGGAAATACCACTTGCCTTCCAATCTAACCCATCTATCAGTTCGTTTTATCTTTATGTTCAAATAAGGAAACAATTATTCTTTTCTCATATGAAACATCAAAGATTGTCTGAAGAAACAACTTTCTGTAGTAAACCACTAACTATATTGACAAAGCACTTCGGCATTTGTGTAAAGTCACCTCCCAAGTTTAACTGTTCTTGCATACTCCTAAATGAAACTTTCCCAGCTTTCTTGAATCTTAAAAAATACACGTTTTCCAATGAAAAGCAAAGATGTGATACCAATGGCCTTCATGTTGCCAAGACGGTCTTTCATCTCCACCAGAGATAATCCACACCTAACACGGCCACACTCGAGCTTTAATATTTAAACTTGCTTTCGCTGTATTTATGCTGCTGGTTTCCGTGGGTCAGGTCGCTTATTGTTGGCATATGCTATCGAACTATCTGTACAACACCACATACAATAGAGCCATGCTGGAGTTATTCCTCTCAAAGCTGAAGCTAAAACATAATTTGATTTCCGCCCGAGGCGCTGATGGTATCATCTACCGTCAAGTGTCGTATATGGCGGGGTCTGATATTTACTGTAGATGGAGGGTGTGATACGGATGCTAATAGAGACAAATTACTCTACTCCTATACTCTCAAAGAAGCATTTACCGCGATGGTAAAAGAAGGGTTTTTTAAAATTACATGGAGGGTTGATAACTTGTCAAATAAACTATCATGTTAAATATTAAATGGTTTATTGAATATCACTGTAATTCACAGCGCATTCCGTTTCCACTGGTTCGTCATGAAGTTCCGTGTTACTAACAGGTTCCCCAACGTCATGATACAGAGTTATTGTATTACCTGTCTCACATGTACAATCCCTGAACTACATACTTTCCCTTCATCCAGCCTTTTCTGCAGTGCTAAAGTACCCGGCGAAGTGAGTCTATACTTCCTCATGTTCAGAATAGTCATTCTCATTGGGGCTACTTTTCAGTTTTACAAAGAACAGTTTCTAGTTTCTACTATCAGCATTATTTCATTCCCATCAAAAGTCTAAACTCTAAAAACACTATATGTTATATATATACGGTATATATGGCGACATCGAAGACTGATTTCTTCACTAACTTGGGGGAACCAACTGCAGACCTTATATGCAGATGAATTGCATCAAATTCCTGAAAAGCATGTGCAAATGTCGTGCATGACAACAGTTGCGTTTTGGGGTAAAAGTTTTGTTCAGAATCCGCCAATTTTCACTGATTTTTATCACTTGTTGAACTCATCACAATAACCTTTTCAACTTCCGAAATTGTTTTATAATTCAGTTCATGTGTACCTTTAAACAGTATGGAATGTTTTGCAAAATTTAGTTTAGAACAGTCTCCTGAAGTAAGTGGCTATAGTTACACTGTCTATGGTCAGAAATTAAAGGCGTTAATCTAACATTACTTTTGTAGTTTCCCCTACACCTGACACCAGGTTTTTAACATCACTCTTGGAGAGATTTTCGTGTAGTGTTAGTTTTTTATGATTAAATAATCAAATGATTGTAGGCCGACCCCGATGAACCTGAAATGATTTATTCTATGTAGACGATGTAAATAACAAAATTACTGCTACACTCAAAGCATACTGATCCATGAAGACTTTTACCGGTCTCGAGACGGTGTGCAGTCATGTTTTAGTACATCAGTTATAAGATATAGTCATACAAACCATTCAGAATATATTGCATGATTTGAGGAAATTTTTGCCAGTCTCTAAAGTGGCTATTTACCTTAGACCTAAGATGGTAGAGTACAGTGTGCGCAGCTCAGCGTCTCGACCACCACAGTCGGCTAAACACGATCCTGTTCCCCGTCAGCCACCGTATATTAATGGCCCGATAATACCGACGCACAATGCAGCGCAAGTTAGCACTTACTCACTGACAGTGTTTTTCAACACTCTTGTCGGGGTGTCAAACCAGCAAAGAAAGGGTACAGTTGAAACTAATCACTTCCTAACTTCTTCAGTCATTCAGAAAAATGAAGAAGTAGAGGGAGTTTATTTTGACACACACATGTCTGCGACCCGTCCGCTTAGGCGGTACACTTATCATTCTGAAGGTGTCACCTTCCAGCCTAACAGCGCCACCTACTGGTTTTAGCTGTCGTCATAATACCGTTTTTTCCTGGTATTATGGGCTGCAAAAAGTTCTTGCTTTGAAAACTATTTTGGCAAACTTGAGCCGCGACTCAGAGTTTGTTAAACAAGTCCATTTGGAGGTATTATGTGTTGTGATGTTGTACTTGTCACAATTTCACTGTGACGCTGAATGTGCGCGGTACTGACTTGTAACCGGGGCTGTTAAATGGCCAAACTGAGGGGTTGTTATCGATAAAACACAACGACTTGAGGTGTCACTTTATAAAACATGCCCGTCAAGCGCCCTCTTGGAGGCAGTGATACAACTATTACTGCACCTTACTGCTCTGTAAAAAATAAAGTTCTTACATATAAAAAGTACAATGGACTTAATACTTATTTTGTTATATCAGTACAGAACTGTTCAACCTCTCGGAATATGCAAAATATCCATGTAGTGTTTAGTATTGAAAACTGGGTACATCGTGTTGAAAGGCATTCTTGAATGAAGTCGCGTTTGTCCTTCTTCTCTACCACAAGTGAGACAATGATGGACGGAATTCTAGCTCTATGTTAGTCGATCAACAACAATGCATCATAAATATCATAAAAAATATCATTATATCTATATAGCTAAAACGTATAAAACGTCTTACACCAATTCTATTTTCATAACAGTAACATCCAGCTTAAATTAATTAAACAGAGTCATAAACAATGATAAATGCGTCTACACAGTACTGATAACGGCAACTCCCGTAAGTGTTAACTATTTCACCTGACCTCAACTACCAACACACAGTCATGTTCTTATGTCACCTGTCGCATATAGCTCACCTGACACAACAGTGAGAGGACGTTATCACCAATAACGTCATAGTTTTATGTACCGAAATTGGTGTATTGGCCTATAAATAACCCGTTGCATGTTCGTAACGTTTAACGGTACCGTTAGGGGAAGTTAGTACCACAACTGTACATTGCAT
Source organism: Haliotis asinina (assembly GCF_037392515.1). Lineage (NCBI taxonomy): Eukaryota > Metazoa > Mollusca > Gastropoda > Lepetellida > Haliotidae > Haliotis > Haliotis asinina. Next base: position 35,597,043 of record NC_090288.1, read on the forward strand.
ATCACAACAGGTGAGACAGGTGAAAAGACGCTGCTAGGATACAAGAATGTGGGCTCGGCGTTTAAGTGCTAGTGTCAAGGTCAGGTTGGAAGGTCACGGAGAAGTGTCAACAGAAAGACAAAGCAGACCACTTTACAGTTAGGCATCAATCTTGGGTAAGTGGATTGGCGTTATAGTTGTCTGTCGTGGAAGAAATAAATAAACTCAAGGTGGGGATACAATGTTGAAATGTAGATTGATTTTGTTGTGTCTGAAAACGACGTATCTGAATAAGGTTCATCTTGTTTAGCTTCATTAAGTTTCCAAACACACGTGGGTCATGTAACTCACAGGTTGGACTTCTCGTCATCAAAATTAATTTACTCTCATGAAGATCTGGGTTAGAACTGGTCTTCATCAACCCGTGCTTGTCGTAAGAGGCGACTAACGGCATTGTGTGGTCAGGTTCGCTGACGTGGCTGACACACGTCATCGTAACCCAGTTGCGCAGATCGATGCTCATGATGCTGATACTGGATTGTCTGGTCCACACTCTGTTATTTACAGACCGCCGCCATACAGCTGGAACAATGCTGAGCGCGGTGTTAAACATAAAACAAACAAGCGAACAAACAAACTGAATGAATACAGAAACATTGACGTTAATATATTCAGTATACAAAAAGGTAACAGAACACTCTTCAAGACATACACCATTCAGTATGTACATTGCATACACTATCCTGTTCAAAACATCCTTGAGAACCTGTCTCTATCCAACTCACTGACATTTTAAAGGGCAAGGTGTGTTACGGGCGAAATATTACCGTTCTGACAAGTGCAAGCGTAAGCGTTTACTAAAATTGAAAGTAAAGTGCCCCTTTAAGAGGTTAAGTGCGAAGCGATGCCACTGACAGTGTGTTCTTGTGATACACGTTAACCTTTGCTTTAGATTTCGCTTTACATAACAGAACAACAAAGTCCCTAAAATCTGTAAGGCAACATGACGTCACATAGATGTCCCTGTCGCCACCGAGGCCGTCAAGCCGATGAAACGTTGTGACACTGGGTCGCTGAAGGTTAAATCACGTTTTTCACAGCTAAGGCTGTTCATTACGTCGTCGTTAGGAAGGGTGGAACGCTGTTTGTGTGCGTTTCTCGTTCATGACATGTGTAAACCGCTACAACCCATAAAACCCCGTTCTGAATCAGCCATCTGTTCATTAAATACTTTATATCTATCGTAACCAGGCTAAGCCGTCTTTATACGATAATCCGGTTAAGACATTGTATGTCTGAGTTTGAATCCAGTTTGTCAGCCGAACCCTCTGGTTCAGGTCTCATTGGACTCTAATCTCAATCGACGATTCCCTAGACAGCTGTTACGGCTACTAGATGACTTTAGACGTATCTTGGGCCAAGCGTAAAAACAGATTTAGTGATGCCTTATCCAATAACATTGCTTTGAAACATCCCAAGCATCATTCACTATTCTGAGTGGATATACGTCAGCTGTCCACACTGAACTGAACACATCCCTATAATGGCCTTTCTGATAGAAGTTTCCTAACGTTTAAGGACGCTGCCACGAGTAGCTGATTAGACAAATTTATACATTTATAAACACAACAATCCATGACCTATGATCATGACCTATGTACAAAACATACCATTGAAATCAGTCACATTTCTTCAAGCAAGGATTTCCGCTATTTCCCAACAGTACGATACATAAAAGCGACTAAAGACATCCTAACAAACGATATTGTATAATCCCATCTAAACTTCATGCATATGTTTATGAAACACTTTATAGCGATGATACCAGGTGTTCGCGAAAGGACAAGCGTATTCTGCCCAGCGTGCGATACGAGCACCAACAAACGTTTTCGTAGTATATTTAGAACGAATTAGTGCACAAGTCGTAAAAATCATCATGCGGACATTCATCTCCAGTAACCTCATCTGCGCGAAACACTTCCGCTTCAATATATAAATCAAAACTTGCATATTTACATAGTCCAAATGGATCAGTCCGAATTAGAATTATTGCTTGTCTCAACTGCCGTGTGCAGTGTAATGTATGTTTCTGGCATAAGATACATTGAATCAACGCTGCGCTGCAATGTTTTCTTGTCTAAACGTGTTTTCACCGTTCCAACCAGACACGAAGGGCATGTTCTTAGGAAGCGTGGACAAAGTAAAGGATGCAAACATTCCTACTTAAACGCCCATCACCACCGCTTCCTTAGATCTGCAGACAACAGAACAGACTCTTATTATTTCATGCTTCCTTTCGATTTGAAATATCGGGCATTTAAGAGTGCCACGTGCGCCTTATCAAAGTTGCTTTGAAGATGTAGATGTTTTGATGTAGATCTATTGCAGTTCCCCTAAGCCCCCGACCAAAGCATGGTTCATCTTAGTTGAATTATATGGTCTTTTAACACCGCTCTTTACGATGCTGTGCACACAGAGATTAAAACTATCTGTTTGTTATCTTCTTAAAGTTATACTACTACAAACTATTGAAAACCCTGTTGAGGAAACAGGAGAAGCAAGATTTTATTATTCCGGAGGAATATTCCACGTAGCAGTTGAGATTTACGTACGTTGGGTGCGAGGAGGTACTATCATCTGAGTAAACGTTTGCTTGGTGTTCTATAAAGCCTCAGATCCGGTATCACGGATACAATGAGCTCAGTACATTGTTTCCAATCTCCCGTATTCTTTTTTCAAAAATGTCTAGATATAGTCCTTACAAAATCAATATCCAGTTTTTCCCGTTAATGCTGACAACAAATACCCGTTCGTTTTGACATAACCGTTTACAGAGAAATTAACAACAGAAAAGGTTTAATTTCGAAGTAGTATTTTGTGTTTTAGAGTCCCGAGCAGTTTACTGAGATCCGGAATGACAAAGTTCATTGCGTACTTACGTTCTTCTCCTGAGCTATGTGCCATTGTTCTAGTACACAGTCTCTCTTCTTTTCTTTCTACAACCTCCTCAATCAAAGTCTCCTGTTCTCTACGCCGTTGCCCACCCGCTTGCTTCTCCTAATTTCTCCAAATGCCCGTCAACGACCCCTTCGTATTCCCGTGCTCCATAGTATTCAAGGGCCAGGTTCACAAAGTGATAGGGGGTAGCCTATTTTTTAAAAGCGTTCGCTGGTCACGCCGAAAGCCCGGACTCGATTCACCACATGGATACAATTTGTGAAGGCCATTTCTAGTGTTCCCGGTCGTGATAATGCTGTAATATTGCTAAAAGCGGCGTAAAACCAAAGTAAACTCACTCACTCATGCTTATAACACGATCGCTGTGTAGAAAGTCGTAAATGACGTTAAAGTTTGAGAGTCGTAGAGCTATGGTCTTTTCACGAAAACATCCCCATTACTCCTTACTGTTCACACTTATTTTCTTTCATTCTGTCTATCATCACTCTCCTTAATCGTAAAAATGCCACATAAAGTTGCTAATAAAACATTAAATAAATGAATATATATACGAATAAACCTTCATTGAGGAACCGGTTGATGAATTACCTGCACCACATGAATTTTTAAGCACGACATGTATGCTGCCAAATATATTCGTTCGGTGATATTTTACGACTTTGCATATTTGAGTTTTTATGATGATATTGAATAACATTCCGTAAGAAAGCACACCGGGAACTGTAATCTCGTACAATATCACGACTTAAGGAGGCGGCAACATTGCGATCCTGTGATAAGTTGCATTGAAGTAGGCTCAAGTTAACCTTGAAATTACAGAAGTCGCACCAGCAGCTGTCATTTTAGAAACAGCGTTGTACGTCTCAATGCATATAAAATTCAAATAAAATTTCCAAGACGATTGGAGTCAGAATGACATTACACCCACATAGTTTGCATATATTAACAGATGGCAAAACAGATTGCATTGATGGGACATGGTGGAATTCTGACTATGCATTGACTGAATTGACGTTTTTCGTCAAGGTTATCATAGCGCTGTCTGGGTAATGGAACCCTTAAACTAACTCGCCGATACACAGATCATAGTGATAAAAATAGAAAAAAAACCCCAACAATTACTCCTCATTATGTATGTAGTAGTGGAGACTCATGGCGGAGGATCGTCCTGATTTCATGATAAAGTACACCGTATGCTTAAAGCAAGCGTGAACAGTTACCCTGTAACAGTCAGCATGGACTTTCAGTGATCAGTTTATATGACTTACACAGCTAATTTGCCCTATACACCAAAAGGAATCTATATCTGTGATCACAGATATGGTAGCCCGGTGGTCCAAGACACCGGTTGATTCCGGGTTCGAATTCAGGTTCGCAGTGATTGGATGTCTAGGTGTAACGTATCAAGGGTTAACGCCTAATGTTTCTATCACAACAGGTCTACTACCGAGCTAAAACGACAAGCTAAGACGCCAATACTACTCGAAGCAACGTCCAAACTAAACTCATGGAATTATTTCAGGTACAAATATTGAAAACAATGGATTTCAGTCGTTATATTATCTTATAAACATTGCGAGAAGGGGGCTTCTTATATTCCTAATTTCTTTCTGTTGCTTCCCTTTGCTTGAAGAAGAACGATGCTCTTGTATAGACATCATTACTGCAATGAAGAAGTTGTCTATCCATAAAATCGTTCCTCCTCATCATACTAGCCTAATTGATTATCAAATATTTGACCCGTGATGGTCCCGGGGTAGAATAGGCCTTCAGCAACCCATGCTTGCCATAAAAGGCGACTCAGCTTGTCTTAAGAGGCGACTAACGGGATCGGGTGGTTAGGTTCGCTGACTTGGTTGACACATGTCATCGGTTCCCAATTGCGCAGATCGATGCTCATGTTGTTGATCACTGGATTGTCTGGTTCAGACTCCATTATTTACAGACCGCCACCATATAGCTGTAATATTGCTGAGTGCGACGTAAAACTAAACTCACTCACTCACTATCAAATATTTCCTATGAATTCCAACTTCAATGATCTACTCCTCTGAAAATATTATACAATATCACAGCATTTTGCAGTTTGAAAGGAACTGGAGAGCCCTGTTCTGGGAGCTCAAGTAACGTGTCTTAGCAAGTATACATATCATTCAAGTAGGCCTTCTCAGCAGACAATACCTGAATCGGTATATTTGGAGTCTATGTCAAGAAGGAGCATCAGAGATAAACAGACTAGTCCTAAAACAGAGCCAGCCCTATGGCGAATTTTTACAGTTATTTGCTTATAAATTCCCAAGGGACTGTCTTGTGTAAGATTCCTTCATTACCTCACGCATTACGGCATTGATTCAGGCATCACACGGGAGTTATAGGCGGTACAAATAACTGTAACTACTGTTTATTGCTCTGTAAATACCAAAGTCGGCACGCCAATTAACTTGCAATATTTCAGAAGAGCAACATAAATTCTGAATCAGCTCAAACACGAGTTGGTTTAAGGAGTCTGAAGTATTTGGCACGAGGAGATGCCTTAAGAACCTGTTGTGGGTTTTCTGCTATGCATCGCTGGGATAAGACAAGTACCTCGTGTAGCTCTGTCCTTCTTTGCTCCGGTAGCGAGTATTTCAGGCGCTATCGTCCTAAGATTAAAATACTAATTTCCAGTTTAAAGAGGAGCAGACGTTTTGTTTCATAAGGTTCAAGACACAAAAAGTGGAGAAAACACGTGATGAGTATACGATCAGTGTATACTTCTTCAGAGTATACGATCTTTTGACCTATAGCGGTGTTTCGTAAAGATATTTAATAAAATCAGGATCTACTGAGGTAAGTTATATCCACTGCACGAGTAACATTTAATGTTCCTGTGCATTTCCTGTGATCTGCAACATTCCGTCATTCCGGACGATTGAGGTCTAAGAAGCCATTCATAGGAAATATTCTGACGACCGAATAATGTTCTGAGATTAATATTTCCTTGTCTTGTTGAACGCGTTCTTGAAAATAATGTCACTGACAGAGAATAGCCTGTCACGAGGATATCCAATAGCGAGAATACCCAAACCCCAAGGCAATCATCGTTGAAGTGGAGACCACTGAAAATCAGGCATTCAGTTCTAAGAGCACCTCAAAAAGGAGGGCTATGTAAATCAGGCATTCAGTTCTAAGAGCACCTCAAAAAGGAGGGCTATGTAAATCAGGCAATCAGTTCTAAGAGCACCTCAAAAAGGAGGGCTATGTAAATCAGGCATTCAGTTCTAAGAGCACCTCAAAAAGGAGGGCTATGTAAAATACCGGGGTTGGAACTAAACGTATCAAAATAGAAAATTAATAATTATCATTTGTTTTCCATCAGTAATGCTATTTTGGTGAACACAATTATCTTCTGTTTTGTTCATGCTGAGTTGTGGGATCGTAAGACCCGGATCAAAGAAAGCAAGATTTACGGATGTCAACTTCATTATTGTGACTAACACGACGTTCCGGAGTGTATGCTTGCTCCTTCATCAAACCCGTCCCGCCAAGGACCCAGGTTCAAGTTCCATCATCGGTAAAATGTGTCACACATATCCCTGGATACTCAAGCCGTAAATTGTCTGGATCATTGCAAAATTTGGTGTGAAACGTCGCATTTTCTCAGTCTTCGTCGGCTCGTTTGTTGCATTGAAAGATTGGGCTAGGAGGAGTTTAATATGGGACATTCTTCTACCGACATTTTTGCAGCATCGCCACACCAAGGTTAGTATGCACTCGCCATAACATTTAATCCATTCAGATTAAGACAACAACACGTGGACAAACACAGACCAAAATGTTGATTTTCCAAATCTGTTTCTACTTCCCTCGTAACAAGGTGGGATTCCACTTTGATGCAAATCACATAACGCAGGGTCACCTAAAGGATCTAGCCCCATCTACTCGCGGGGCCATCTTTCCCCCGGGATCTTAGCACCTGATGAAGGTGTGTATACTAGCTCCAGCAATGCACTGCATGCCTGCGCGTGTTCGGAGGATCGTGGCGGTCAGGGTTCAGCCATGTGTTCAAAGTTTCAAAGGTTCTCCTTATATCTTACATTAGATTATTCAGCACCACTAGGACAAAAGATAGACTAACACTACATCACCTTCCCCCTTTTGTAAGGAAACGTGTGAATATTCAAAGAATGGAGTTACATGGACGGAAATGTTCTTTTAGTGCAAGCACATTTTTAAAGAATAAAGAGTGTCTGTCACGACATAGCGTAATCATAATTCGGAGCAAATGTAATTTGAGCTGCAGTACAGCAAGCCAGATACTCACAAATTGGATATTAAACTTACATGTTGGATGACGATTTAGAGTAAGATTTGGATCATGTATGATGCTACGGATTAAAAGTTGCACCACGTGCGATGATTCAGGGTGAGTGAGTATTGTTTACCGCCGCGTTTAGCAATATTCCAGCAATATCACGACGGGGGACCCCAGAAATTTGCTTCACACATTCTGATTCAGAATACTGTTACTAGAATGTTACTTGGTGTTTGCAGCTTCTGTATTTTTTGTTTGTTTCTTGTTCTACGCCGCACTCAGCAATATTCCAGCTATATGGCGGCGGGATGTAAATAATCCTGTCTGGACCTGACAACCCAGTGATCAGCACCATGAGCATTGATCTGTGCAATCGAGAAATGACGCTTCCGAATAAATTATACATCTTTTGTACATGCTTTGGAATGGTTTTCATCTATTGCATACAGATACCTTGTTTTAGAATGAGTGAGTAAAAGTATATAGTTTTAGATAGCGCGCTGTCACTTACCAGGGACGCGTCATGAAAGAAAACTATAAACTTTTATAAACAGTTTCCAAAATGTATTCATGCAGAATTAATCAAAGACAAGTGAATCCCAAAGAGACTTAACCCCATTTCAGAGAATGTCAAACCTCTCTATGTGGTGGTTGGTTATACACCTTGGACGGACTCCATCACGTGGGGCATCTCATTCTCAGTGTTAAATCACTCATTACTAGAATGGCAATTGAAATATTTGCGACTGCTGGAAACCAGCGTCTGATTTTGCCAAGGAGCGCCAGGGCAGTACGGGGATTAGCTGCCATAATGAAATCCGTCAAGCGTTTAATCATTTGTTAGACATTCTTAATATAACCATCTCCCCATTGTAAGACAGGACGTGGTTCTGAGCCGTTAGACTGAGCCAGCCCTACTTCCAGGAGACATAACGCCAGCATACAATCTAGATACGGAGCTATTAGTCGCTGCTTTTCACGCATATTTTCTCAGGAAGGTCATAAATTGTTTCCACGTCGGTGTGTTCTCAATCCGAGATATCATTGCTTTAGATTCACTGCAAGGGTCCTCGCCTGTGTGCTGTGTTAGTAACTGTCTGACTCACTATTCGTTTCTGGAATTATACTTACTCCTTATTTTCATATTACCCGTCTCTACTCTGTATGATGGAAATCTTTATTCAGTCAAGAGCTGAAACCACACTAAAAGTTGTATTTAGGGATTCAGCTTGTATGTTGCAATCACATACAAGTGGTTGGAGGTCCGATCCTGTACCATACAAATGTGGAATATCCATTCTTATTTAAACCAGTGTTTTGTCAAAACCCTTCAAATGACTAACACGGCTTACTGGATGACTGTTTTCCCTAAAAATATTACGGAGCGTTTTTCAGATTTACACCTAATTGTAGCAGCTATTCAGGGAGATTTAAGGCCTTCACGGAACAAGTGATTCCACGCACTGAAATATGCTGGCATTCCCAACTAATGGGTGGGTGTTCTGATAAATGCAAGATGCTTGAAGACGGAGCATATACGACCTAAGAAAGAATCTTGGGGCACATTAAACTATTACAGCGATCATGAGAGTCTAATCAAATGTTTATGCCCCTGTTTTACATCGCACTGGGTTTACGTGAACATATTGGTCACCTGGTCATTCATTTTGGACTATTGTTAAGAAAACTAACTTAATTTTGAACTCATTAGAAGACAAAGATCATCCGATTCTGCAGTTGTATGAAAGAACTACTGTCTGCAACTCGTCTTTGAGTAGCATATGTTGGGAATAGTACACGTGTGTTAGGGCATGTGGTGTTAGACACATGCTATGGTCGCTTGCTTAACTCCAGAAAGTGGTTAAAGTGGTTAAAGTGTTCTCTCGTCACGGGTTCAATTCCTAACGTGGGTACAACGTGCAAAGCCCATTTCCGGTATATTGATAGAATATTGCTAAAACCAGCTTAAAAGCCGACTCACTTATATTTAGATCATTGAAAAAACCTAACAACACAAAACAAACAAACAAACAAAAACAACAACACCCCACCACCCCCCACCCCAAACACCACCGCCACTACCCAAAAGAAAACCCAAAAAAACCCCAAAAATATCAAACGAAACAAGAAAACATGTAAGTGTTTCTCGGAGGACAAATTGTGTCGGTAAGACGTTACACATGCACACACGCATACATACATATATAAAACCGTATATATAAGGTACATAACTGGGAAACACAAAGTACGAAAATATGAGGTATTATTCGCCACAAGCCTTTAACCACGAGACTGGTAGTTCAAAACTTTTCCAACTATTTGATGATTGTCCCACTAAAAACGCCCAGACAGAAGTCCCAACATGGCTACGTCTGCATGTATATTATGAGCAGCGAGATACCTTTTGGTCTGACTGGCAGATTTTTTGCTCCGGACTTGAACTGTTGCCACTAAAACTGAACTCGTTTGTTACACGTGGCTGCCATGATGAGGTTGTTAATGTTCGTTATATTTCGGATTGCACAGGTACCATCGAGACGTCATCGTACAAGAAGAATGCCTGTACGTCTACAGCGCCACCGCGGGCGTCTTGGTGTCTGGCGTGATTTCTGTGTTAGCAGGTTTCAAGATTAGTGACGCAGTGAGCATTACACAGTAGATGCATAGTTCCAGAGTAACTCGAGTAACGAGAGCCGGGCTATAGAGGTTACAGTCTATAGAGGTTACACTCTTTAGAAAGTTAACATTTACAAACCATTTTGCAGGATACGACCGTGGTCGGAGGAGGGTGGTGCACGAAATGGTGCCTATTTTAGTCCGGGTCTAAATCAGATTTGCTGTGACTGACATCTGACCATTTAAACACTCATTCGCTGTTAAAATTAACAATCACACTGATGACAACTTTACCCTGAGATTTGTACTACAGAACCCCGGTTTACAAAGATATCTACTCAATGGTATCTCGTCATATACAAATGCGATTGTTAAGAGCAACGAACTCCTTGAGACATGGGGCCTGGCGTGATCCACAGCCATTACAAATGATGTAATTTTGATGATAATGAATCGTGTTTGGGCGACAAGTGACCATAGCAGTTAGGTTTTTTTACCTAAACTGGCCGAAAGTTTAAAATTTAACAAACTGTGCATTAGATATGTTGGATGCAAGTTTATTTTTAATTTTGTTCGAATCTTAAGGACAAAAAACTTAATAAGAACGCTTCGCAGTGAGTCAACCCCCGCGTATCAATGTTTTTACCACTTTGTGTAAGTAATTGTAGACTGGAGAGTGTAACAATTCAACCTCTTTGTACAAGTTAGTATCGAGATGATTTACAGCTAACTCAGCTCTTAAGACCAAAGTTTGTATAACCATAAGCTGAGTGTTTTCATTGCCTGTAGCCTTTGTCTGGAGGAGACGATCAAGTAACGATTAATAGCCATGTAGATCACCCCTTGCCTTCAGATACCGGAATAGTCAGACAATCTTAGCAACCAAGGTAGGCCGGTAAACTGTTCGGTATACCACCCTAAACAGACACAAACTGAGGTCCTTGTTGACGGGGTGAATATAATCAAGGGGTGGCACATCGTCCATGGTTTACCTGTCCAGCAGGTGTTCAGCCTTTCTAGCATAACCATCTCACTCAACAGTAGCTAAGTTCATTATCATGAGGTCCCACTTTTAAACAGCTGCTGCTAGGGATTGAAGTCAACTCCATGACCATTGACCACATCTACAGTTCGTTTGATCTGTCTACAAAGATCGCCTACAGACAGACCAGTTAATTCGGACAGAGTTCATACGCTGTTATCAACATACCCTCATAACAACACGAATTACAAGCCAAGGGCTCATTAGGGATGTTTCTGATCCTTTAATCAAACACACAAGCGACCGAAGGGGCTACCATACCACTTGTGACATTCATACTGAGGGTCCTCAATAAAGAATCGCCACAATATTCCCCATGTAAACATGCCTATCAGAAATCGCAAGGAGCAATTAAAGCCCCCTGTCTCATCCCAACAAAACATTGCCGATAGTCTTGATAGCGTGGACTGATTTATCGGTCGGGCCTGATGTTTATGATAAGTCATTAATACTAAAGCTTTCGGGATACGGTGTTCACATGGTACTCGCCCTTGATGCCTGCAGTTTAGAGAACAGGCATCGTGTAAAACTGTCCCTTTACCGACACATAAACAACGTGGCTTTCATTTACAGGTTTGACTTGGAAACAGTCGAGAGAGGTACGTCACGTGACTTCGATACGACGAACCTGTCGAGAGGTATATTTCGTGACTTAAATACGTGACACTCTCCAGCATCGTCGGTTATCTGTGTGGCCCCGAAACCCCCACAACAGCAACAACAACAAAATATAAAACAGAAACAAGACAATAACCAAAATGCAAAACATAAGGTAAAATAAAATAAATAATAATAATAAACCTCTCCCCCGACACCCACACTCTCACCCCACACCCACCCACCCCCGCACCTACACCCCCACCCCCACCCCCACCCCCAAACCCCATCTTCCATCACCTACATTGTTGTGATTCTTCATAACTTGATTTGATGATGTGACACGGATTGGATAAGTCTTATCTATAGTACTCGGTTTAAATTGAAGGTTCAGTCGTTTATGCACGGGATTTGATAGGCCGTTTTAAGATCAATATACAATGGTAAATCTAATAGAGTGAGTAAATAGTGCTTAATTTTAGCTGTTAGCGACGATAGATTTTAATGAGGTTAGACCCAATCTCTTTAATTTCCAGGTGTGGTTTGATGCTAGAAGTATCTTAATTCCCCGTCGTTGCAAATCCAGTAGTTTATTTGTTTAGGTTGGAAATGTGTACGATCAGTTGTAAAAATTATTTTACCACCATTCCTTACTAGCTGAAGACAACCGTTTCCGTGATTTTTTTCGCTTGTGGACTGCACAGTTGATTTCAATCGTAATGACTACCCAAGTAGATATTAAATGCACAGACAATTCCAAGGACTACATCGTAGGAGCAATCCTAACCAGTTCGGTGGTTATGGCTGGGTGATTTCGGGTTGATGATGAGTTTAAGGGGGTGGGGGTCTCTTCTGGCAGGTAGGAGGTCATCAACTTTGTGCACATGGATTATGGAGGTCAGCAATTTTGTACATTACCGTATAGGAGAATGGGGAGTGCGTGTGTGCGCGTGTGTGTGCGTGTGTGCGTGTGCGTGCGTGTCTGCGCGTGTTTATCTTACTTTGTACAACATTCTCCATAAACTCATCAACACCCTCACTAGCTAGAAGTTATGAGCGGTCCCTTCCACGGTATTTCCTGGAGTTCTGTTTGTCATTTTGTCTTGGAGGTGTCCATAAAAGATCTCTGGTTCCCCTTGACCAGGTATGATTCTTTACAGGCCGTCGTCATGAGGCTAGAACTCTGTAACTGTAACTCTCACACACTCAATCCAACTCACTTTCAAACTCACCTTTACTTGAACTCACTCACTCACCTACCCACCTATTTACCTACTCACTCACTCACTCAGTAGAGACTGACGACATGCCGCGCAATCTCACCTTCCGACCAACTTCATTGTTGTGCAGGTTCATCTTATTCCTGATATCCCAAGTATCTTTATGTCTGGTTTTATCCGGCGCGTCCACAAACTTTTGACTGAACCATATCCCGTAGTTGATGTTGTCGCTACAGCCGCCCCACTTCCATCCTTCGACATCGGCCTCTCCGTAATTGGACATATCACATGAGCAGTCAGTCAGGTTGCCGGCCGAGCAGGCCATCGTCACAGCGTGCACAACGCCTGCACTGAGGATCGAGTAAATAAAGGCTGTCTCCCGTGTACCTGCAAGAGATGGCAAATTATAACTGACATCTTTGAGTGAAGTGTATATTGCTTGCACACTGCATTCAAATTGTACGTACGAAAAATCTGGGTTCACTTGCATAAAGGGCCATGGCTGTATTGTAGGCCTATAGCGGTACTGGCAGAACAATTGTATTGAGTTCCAGGCACATCAAGTCGTGAATAATTGTGAAAAAGTTAGTTTGTTGTTTCTTGATCAAAGTTTGTTGTTTCGTGGTTTCTTTGCCCCGCATCACAACACTCTCTCACACTATACGGAGCCATGTATAAACCTGGATCTGACTGGATTACCCAGTGATTGATATCATGAATCAGTTAGTGACTTTAGTTTTACGCCGCACTAAGGAATATTCCAGCTATATGGCGGTGGTCTGTAAATAATCGAGCCTAGACCAGACAATCAAGTGATCAACAGCATGAGCATCGATCTGCGCACATGATAACCCGTGACAGGTGTCAACCAAGCTAGCGAGCCTGGCCACCCGATCCCGTTAGTCGCCTTTCATGGCAAGCATGGGTTGCTAAAGGCGAAATCTATCAAGGACCTTTACGGGTCGATTGGTAGCATGAGCATCGGGGCACCATGGAATACAATTAGTCAGACCCTCCTTCTGATTCAAAACAGCTTATTCGGGTTCTATTCTAATACGGAGTCTTCATGGAAAGCCAAAGTGAGGTACGTGGTTGCAAATTAGTTGCGACAGACGACTGACGGCGCACGTATTACAAAAGGAGTGAAACTCCATTCCGAACATACCACAAAAGAAAACAATGACGCACATCTATCATTGTCTCATATGTTCACATTCTCCTCAGTTGGTGTCTCAACTTAAGAAACTTTGGTTGGTTGGTTTGCTATTTATCGCCGCGCTAAGCAATATTTCAACTACATGGCGGTGGTCTGTAAATAATCGAGTCTGAACCAGACAATCCAGAGCTCAACAGCATGAGCATCGATGTACACGATTGAGATACGATGACGTGTGTCAACAAAGTCGGCAAGCCTAACAACCTGATCCTGTTGGTGATCCTGTTAGCATGGACTGCTGACTGATGAAGATCACTTTTAACCCGGATCTTCACAGGTGTCCAAAGAAAGGTGTCATGTCTTTGATATCAGTGTCAACACTCTTTATCTAAAATCAGATCATTTCATTGTAAAAGGACAAAGGTGACACCTGTTCTGTGTAAAATACAATCTTGTTGAAATATACGAATAGATTTTCAAATTTTTGTGCTGTTCTTGCTTTGACAGTGCTTAGTGCCGTGTAAAATATAATCTGCCATACAGACCGTGAAACAATTATATCCAAATTAGCCCATGCAAGTCTAGGATATGTGGTAAGTCAAGTTACTAGCTTCAGGAAATGAAGCAAGTTTCATGACTCATTACATTTTATGATTCCAATTTATGAACCGTCTTTTTCTGTAAAATATGTTCCTTTCAGAGATTACATGTTAGTCTACGTTAAACTTTACTTACCATTATTTTGAAGCATACCATTTTGGTTAAAAATGATACCTTGTTCACTGTATGTTCATTGAAACACTTATTTCAAAGAACCAACGTAGAGATCGTAAAGCACCAACGGACTATTAGCTTTGTGTCACCGACACGTTTATCAGTTCGAAAAATTGATGTACCTTGTTGCATAGGTCCAGTATGTTTGTGGTCATCCATGTTTCGTATACAGAGGGTTCGTAGTAAGCAGGATATCACATCGGCCGTGCATTTACCAGCATCTGATTTACGTATCACAGAAAGAGCCTGCCCAAATACTACAATTGAAATTCGCTGCAATTGTCCTCTGTGAAGGCTAACAGGATACCCTTGACAGCTAAGCCCCTCGCCAACATTTTGTAATGTTTAAACTTCTAAATGAATTTGTATGCCGGCCTCCAATGGGGGGTAATATTTCACCTGGCCTCTTTCAAATACCACAATTCGTTCAGATTGGTGAAAAGGGGGAAAAGAAATGTCCTCATTACCATGACAAAGAAGTTTTAGATGGCAATAAAACTACCTGGTAGCATCTAGCCCAACCAAGTCTATGTACAGCTATAGAGGCAATAAAATGTGCTTTAAAATACAGTTATTTACTGAATTAACGCACAGGAGGCTGGGTCAGGACAATACTCCGCTAGAAACGCCGGGGTACTGGCAGCTTTAGCATCGACAGAGAAGGCAACCATACAACCAAGTTTGGGGTGGTTTGTCGGTAGATTATGTTGAAGGTAATATTTAGACATGAAACATATGCTTCCTTTTCTCCTTTATTAGCAATTGATTAATTAATTAATATTAGCAATTAAATATGTCCATTTTGAAAAAAGAATCACACACGCAAACACTCACACAAACGCACGCCATTATTTATCATCGTAAATTCTGTCATTCTGTCAAATCGATCGCCCCTTCTGCTAAATGATCTACTATAGAAACGTATTGAAATTTGTAAGGTGTTTAGATCTGTGTTTATGTCACCGTCTTAAGAGCATATTTGTTGTGTATTTATTATCAAATTGACTGAATCGGTTACAAGGGTACAATTCCCCAATAATTGTTGCCTTTTTATGCGAATGTCTAGGCGTCTCTGATGCACTTTGTATCACCACACATATCCACTGGTTCATGTAAAAGCGGTTAACAGTCATCAACACCAACAGCGCATTTGTTGGAGGTGTGCACCCACTGAATGTAGTGTAACCATCCGCGGATAATAGGTAGCACGACTCTGTGTCAGGTTACGTTATCATAACACGGAGTGAACTCTACCATAGACAGATGAATATGGGTGGGTGGACGGATGGGTGGACGTGGGAAGACGGAGGGAGCAAAAGATTAAACTGAGAGAGATGGGTGGTGGTGGTTGTGGGTGTGGGTAGAGCGAAGGCAGGGAGACATGTGAGCTGGAGAGAGAGAGAGAGGGAGAGAGAGAGAGAGAGAGAAAGAGAGAGAGAGGGGGGGGGTAGAGCGGAGAGAGGGGAGGGAGGTCTGGGGGTGTATAAAGATGATGTCCTCAATGTGGACAGATGTCTGGATATAGTAATATTAGGCACCAACATGGTTACATATTGACATGCACATTACGATCAAGTTATTTCAACCAAGAATTGTTAACCGAATATCTGCTAAAACCACTGGAGATAAACGTAATGATTCTGGATGCAGTTTGAGTACTAAACAATTTAAGTATCCATACAAGGTCTTATTTGAGACTAAAAGGATCATGCTATGACGTGATATCAGCTGAGTGCACAATTACGGATACACATACAAAAAAAACATCCTTGGAGGTTCTGACCTGTTCAGTGAACCATTAACAACACAGTAAAAGAACAGACAAATCAAGACACTTAATATTCAGGTTAGTATATTGGATTTCGCCCGTGTTCAACATGAGGAATGTCTTCGACAGGCTCAACAGGTTACCTGCCATTAGGGAACGTGTCAAAAGTAATAAAGTGTCTCTTGACTGAATACCATATCCCCCGTATGAGACACCAATTCATGATTGTCCTGATCGATATATACGGGTGATTTAATATTCCAATAATTATCATAAGATATTTTGCTAATAGCGACCTGGTTACACATTTTTTTAAAAAGACAAACTTGATACGACCCCTATATATCACTCACGTTCTACACCTGCTTTTGCGATCAAGACCTCGAATGCCTGACACATCCGATTTCTTTTTATCCCCAAATTACAGGGTAGCAGGAGGGGCGGGGTCCACAGAGTCTCATAAATGCTCAGGAATCAAACCAGGAATTAAACAAGTGGCATGACATTCTCAAACAGTCGGCGGTTCCTTCAGGTTCATTCCATACGGACACCACCGAAAACCTTAAGATATCAATACAGTTCTATGTACATTTTATCAAAGAAGTAAGATGGCTATCATTGCCAGTTAGTCTTGATGGTAAAACAATAATACGATGGACAGAGATCTGGAATGTTATAACATTCTATTTTATGAGCATAAGATAATATAGAACATGATGTAAAAGCTTCATGAATCTCGTTTCTGTTGTAACAGAATGGGAGATTAAAATCTGGATTATGTAATACAAAATGTGATAAACAATGAAAAATGACTTGAGATGAATATCTTCACTTCCTCCGAATATAATAAAAAAGTTCTATTATAATATATTGTGAGATCAGGATCTGTATTATTTAAAATGAAAATTTGATAAATATGAAATATGATTTGACACGAGCATCTGCACTTCTTGACATCATTAAAGCGTTGCTATCGCTACACAATTCTCACGAAACCCTAAGAACTTCCATAACGCACGTGTTGATCATTTCGTTACAGGGGTAATGTTACGGCACCTCATAGGTTATGTCCGGGTATGGTCACTGCCAACACAAATACGTTCAACCAAACTGTTGTCCCACAAGATCCACTCTAACAGCGATGGTAGTATGCTAAACTGTGCGCTCTGCACCCCCTCGGGACCTCCATCCTACTGTTCTAGCTTATCTAACATATTAATACCACGGTCTCTGGGGATGGTTAAATGCCACGTGCACGACATGGAATCAGCTACCTACACGTGCAGGTGGTGACATGGATTCTGTTATCTATACGTGAAGGTGGAACATGCTAACGACATACACATGTGGTGACATGGAATTTGTTACCTGCTCTTGCAGGTGGTGACATGAAATGTCTTACCTACATGTAAAGGTTGAATATGCTAACTACACGTGCAGGTAGTGACATGGAATCTGCAACCTACATGTGCAGGTGGTGACATGGAATCTGCGAAAGACACGTGCAAATGGTGACGTGGAATCTGCGAAAGACACGTGCAAATTGTGACGTGGAATCTGCAACCTTCACGTGGAAATGGTGTCATGGAATCTGCAACCTTCACGTGCAAATGGTGTCATGGAATCTGCAACCTTCACGTGCAAATGGTGACATGGACTACACGTGCAGGTTGTGTCATGGAATCTGTTACCTACACGTGCTGGTGGTCGATATACAGTGAGATGCTTCTGCAAAGTCTTCAAGTGTTCGTTTACCACGACCTTGCAAATTATATCCAGAAACAAAAACAAAGCTTCAAAACATGAACACAAAGAAACACATTATAATGAATGTGAACAAAAATGTACAGAAACTCTTAGATTCCATATAAATACGCTGACTGATCACCACACAAAGACCTAGATTATTTAAGAATCTGTGCACATGACAATATACAAAGTTATGAGCTGTTTTAATGAAATATTTGCTAATCTTTTCGGTCCTTGAGTGATATCTTACTGGTCACAGAAAACAATTAGACCTTACAAGATAACACTTGATATATAGCTTCCGTAAGCCTCAGCTCAGGTTAATGGTAAATTCTGCTTGTCAAATGTTATCGCTAACATCGAACATCGCTGTTATCAGACTGGTATCTAAAGCATGTAGCCCCAGGGATGTCGAAGGTAAATGAGCCCTTTATAGCAACATACCTTTTAACACCTTCACGGGAAGTGTGTGTTTTTATATTGCATCATTATAGAACATGAATAAATTTTATCTTCAAACTGATTTCGAATTCTTACATAGTCTAACACGCATACAGTTATGAGACACCCTATGAATATAACAAAGCATGAGTGAAAAATAACAGCATAGAATTCAAAATGAATCATCCATAGATGCTCTGAACAGAGTGTACATATGTAGTACAGAAAAATACTGTAGATCACAGATGTTATGTTTCTGAGCTGAGTTACTTGTTTTTGACATACGGCTGGCCGTCATATTCTTGAAAGTGAGTAATACGTATCTGTAATAGATTTATGTATTCCAGGAGTGGGAATATCCTAGAGTCGAGATTATTAAAGTTTCCCAATTGTACAAACAACCCCCCCCCAAAAAAAAACAAAACAAAACAAACAAACAAAACAAACAAAAAAACAAAACAAAAAAACCCGCAACAATAACAAAAAACAAAAACAAAAGAGTAAAATAAAAAATTATTATATTTTACTCCTCTGCATATTATTTAAAATGGATTCAATATATACTGGACAAAATAAATTAGTTGCATGGGTATTTTTATGATTAATATTTCATCAGGGTGTCAATGAATAACTAGATCAATATTCATAATTTCAAATTTGACATATATCCCTGACTATTTATGTCCAGTATAGGTTGCTAACTGCTTCAATCACTGGATCGTTTGGTCAAACTGTTGGTCACTACCTGGCCATGATGACACAGCTGAGACTCTCCTAAGACAACAACAAGAACAACAACAACAACAACAGCTGCAGCAGCAACAACAACAGCAGCAGCAAAAAGTATCAATTCAGTTATAAAGACAATCATTAAAAATAATGGCACTAGTAGCAGATGCCAGTAAAACATTCTCTGGAAAATGCTCAATTTCAGTGGAATGCCGTACTTCAGCTTCCACGCAATGCCTGGCGAGAATTGCTTCAATTCCCGAGTTCATCTTCACGTATCAGTATTGCTCCAACACGTGTACTGTATTTGTACACGATATCCCCTTCACTCCGATATCCCTCCACATCTGGGGACTATTTCTAAAGGAAGCAGGCAGGTATCAACGGGAGGTGGATGGTATCCTCATCAGAGGGCACGAGACGAAAAGCGCGAGCGGGAGAAAGAAACAAAGAAACCTTACCCCTCTCGTGTCGCAACTGTTTAGAAAATACTCGCAGCTTCCGTAACTTTATCATATTGAACATGGATGATGGCATTTTGAAGACATCGTCCAGAGTGTGACTGCGGTGAGGTGCGTAAACAGCGGGGGTGAAGGAGGGGAGGCTGTAGGGTTGGCGGGTGGTTTAAAAATAGAGGAGTATTTTGTACAATGGCGTCATATTATTCGAATGTAGATTTTGGGAAAGTAGTGCAACCGAATTCACTGAAAGCCACTTGTCGATTTATACGATGTTCGAGACAAGGGTTATGCTGTCTAAGCCGGGCTAATCCGGTAAATCATTATCATAAAAACGCCATTAACAATAAACGTCATACCATTTGATATGATCCCATTAGTTGTGACCGACAGGCACATTCAAGAGGTGACTGTATTTTACTGGTAATTATTTACTGTTAAATATTCTAAAAACTGATACACCAGAATGTGAGTTTGTTTAAGATATTTTTTGCATAATAACATGTCTTTACATTAACTGTCATAATCAATGGACGAATTAAATGTTAATACCGATTACGTTTAATCATACTGCCTGCATAATGATTTCTTGTAGTCAAATAAACACATGTACTATCATCGCATTCACAATTATGTCATTTTTTATAGGATCACTTGAGACTGTTTTCCTAAAGAAACCACCGTCGGTGTATCCCACTTTCCCCACGTGTGACTCAAATGTTTCAAAACAAGATCAGTTGGTGGCATGTGAAAGATGTATCAGATATCATAACACGAAGCCATTTCAATACAGCTCGCCTACATGGCTCTCAATTATTTCAATAGGCGGCTGATATGCCTACACTATCGTGTGTCACTCCAATGAACGGCCATACACGAGCACCTCTGTCTTTCTCCGGAATGTTACCATCCCTCTGTCATTGTACGTGGTTCCGAGGCGCATTCTGGCTGCGTAAACACATTTATTTGCCTAGTATTTTGTTCATTGCTCAGATATACCAGTTAAAAGGATCATAGCTTGAAGGACCTCTTGAATTGGTCACGTCAGCTCCTCCCAATGACGCCCGACAATGCAGATGTGGATCCCAGGCCCAATACACACCCGTATTTCACGACAGATTGCTTTAATTCTATAGGGAACTCGTCCTAGGGGCTGTCGATCCCACCCCTGCCAACATAGCGCTTGAATGACCCTCATTCTCCAGTCTTCACATGGGCAAATATACCCTGCTAACTGTCCAAGTGAATGCGTTTGCCTGGCCAGGGGATTTGGCGCGGAATCGCTAATCTATCTGCTTTACACACAAGGCAGACGACAAAAGACTCCGAGAGACGTGGATTTCTTTAACATGGGTCAGGCGCCTAGCGATGGTGTCGACAAAAACTAGACGACTGACATTAGCCGCTCTTATTTTACTCTCAAGAATTTCACCACGTCTCGAAACAGGCAACTTCAAAGAAAAGCTTGCCATCCATTCATCAGCGTTAGAAATCAATTTGAGGAGTCCGTGGGCAGTGGGACATAGTGAGTGAGTGGTATAAGACGAGCTGTGTGGCTTCAGACTCCGTCGTCAAAACTCATTTAATCCCCTTCAGATCACACGGACATTAACAACATCTCCGATGCGATCTGCTCGATGGGCCATGATATGCCAAGGATCCCACTGCCCTTGCGGAGTAGGGGTAACCGCCTTTTAGATGCCTAAAGGGTGTTTTTCTTTGAGGCCATTCATAAACTCAAGAACAGACGTGTCCCAAGCGGTATTTCTGCTGATAAAGATGATAAAATCTACGATTGCGGCTATTTATGACTGAAAGTGTTTTGTTTTTTCCGCTATAAACAAAAAGATGCAACAAAAGGGACCAACATAAAGTATCAAAAAAGGTTGTAGAAATGTTACGCATGTTGTTAGAAATTTGTGCATTGTGAACGTTTTTCTCTGTCGGTCTTTGATAACCTTTCAAGAGACGGGCCGACTGAGCGGTCTGGCGGGCACATCGACACAAACGAAACATTCATTCCTAGCATCTGAAGATATTTATATGATTCATGTAGCAGAATGACCCAGCGGTGAACAGCATATTTTCCTACACTGAACGTTCATATGGAAATGTGTATTTCTGCATTGGTTGGCAATGGTTCCAGGATTGAGAAAACTCGAATGAACTTGTCTAATGAAGATCTGAACTTGTTTTAAGCAAAGAAACAGAGTAACATTACCGCACAATTTCTTATATTACTTTTATCAGTTGGAGCAAAGTCTAATGGTGGCTCCCTATTGACCCTTTCTATCACAAAATCGTAATTTACCGAAACGCCATAGTTTTATTACCTTCCCTCCAGATATCTAATTGTTTCTTTTCCTGATACTGTGCTGACCATAAACTCATGTCCATGCTTTTAAAACCACTGTTCCATGCTACTCTGTAATCACCTGTGCCCACGACATTCAGTCAATAATTCATACATGATAGAACGGAGATTCACTAATGAGACTGATTGTTGAATTTAAATCAATACATTTTAAACATTTTATGACAAGTTTGCGGAACCTTAGTAGTCCAGGAGATAAGTGTTGAAACACAAGTATGTATACAAAGTATTATTATCGTGTGTCCCTGATTCGTTAGTCCGTACATGTTAATCCAGTGGAATCGGTGCCATTCGGATTAAGTGGTTTCATTGTCATGCTTACATTTTCATAAAAGTCAAGGCTTACCATTATATTGCAATATACTAAACATGAACTATGAGTGATATATTATGACTCCACATCATCTGTACGACCACAACAGGGACTGTAATACAAATCCTTGTACACTGGAACTAAATTCAGTTCCATATTAAACCGAGCAGATGCCTCGCATGGCTCATTATCAGTAAACAGACGAGTAGAAGTACCGAAACAGCTCCTCTAGTCCAGCTCTGCAGTTGTACCATATGGTGTTGTTTCTTATGACAGCTGCAGATATAACAACTTAGTGGGGCACTGGGCCATATTTCATTTTTATGACATAATCCATTAAGCAGTAGACACACAGAAGCTTCCGGTTGTTGCGGTAGACAGAAAATACATCCTCGCCTTCCCCGCAAAGTCTGTATTCCATCGACTGTCTTGATACTCTCACACAATGTTGAAATGTGTTTATCAGTACAATGATCTACCGCCTCGTCTCATCCTGCGGCTCGGCTATAATATTTACCACGTATACGTTATAGAACGTTTGGCGGTTTACGTTCTGTGAACCCCAGCACGTCTCCATGTAACGTATGAACGTTGAAAGTATTTTTTGGCTTTGATGTTTCTATAAATGTAAATTTCTACATCGTCTACGAGATCTTCGGCATCCTGCTGGAGGAGGATGCAAGCATCTGCACCTACACGCTGCATCAAAGCAAGAAGACGATGATGGCGTATCAAACTTTTTCTTAAAATTTTAACAGTTTATTAAAACACTTCATGTTATGCAAAAGGGCCATTGATTATGCCTAGCCATAATAACAAAGCACCCGAGACGTGAAAGCAGAATCAGAATACCCCGAGTTGCAGATTCATTGCTGAATAGACATAACAAATTTAACTTTTATCTTTACTTGGTAGCATATAATTTTAATGTTCTGTGCCCCATCATTTCAAATTAATTTAAAGAAATGTTTTGACTGCATTTGACTATGTACATGCGAACCGAGCCCCATTTTGTCTTTCAATATCGAGGGTAGTTCATATTGAAAAATAAAAGAACGCGGGTGGACAATGTACCTTAACACTAATAGAACATGGGGTGATCCCGTCATCGAAGAATGTATTGCACACACAGTCTTTTAGGCCAAATTCATAAGCAGCTAGAGGACACTGTTTGCTCACATGAATGTGAAAAGGCACCTCTGTTTATGACAAAAAGACCAAATAGCGCTCTGTGTTGTTGTCCTGGTGCATTATATCTGAAATGGCTGTCTTCAGCTGCCATGAGACTTGGTGTCAACTATCTGACACAGTAAAGAGAGCCAAAGAGAGAGCTTTGAAGATGATACTTTCAGCAGGAACATTAAGTGTGCCAACACATGTCACAATACCAGAGCTTGTGGCATCTCCTTCGACATCTCAATTAGAGTCGAAATAGTGAAGCATCTTCTCTCCAAAAGAAGGCAAAGTGTGTTAGTTTAACTGCCAAGAAGATGGTTTCGTTACTAGTACATGGGATTCCACAGGACCCTACCACCCGAAAGCAGGATGTTAATGGTCAATATATTAGCGGATAACTCTTCCCCTTCTTTTCATCACAATCCAACGTATTCAAGACAACACAATGTCACAGTTGTAAAAATCAAGTACATAATCTAGCCTTCTCTGGATACTCCCAATCCACCGGTACTTCCATCCACTCTTTTTCAGCAACAACCAATACGAGTACCAATTGCGTATTTTACCAGGCAGACAATTGTATACATGTACTAATAGCAATACAGACATAACTGTCTCGCCGCAACTGGCCAGCATGCCGCATGATCATAGTGGATCAACGCCGCTAAAAGTATATAGCCTCCCTATGTCTACACTCTACCACCTTTAAGTACAGGTCAGACAAACAGCAATGTTGGGATAGTCAATGGTAAGGAAACCCATCTCTAATCCATCACTCGGAGGCTTCACGTCGATGTGCAGGAATGGTTCTTTTCCGATTCATTTCAGTCGGTTCTTTCAAGCAAATAAACATAAATGCTGACGGTAACTTCTCGTCCCCCAGGCCCCTGCACCCCTCTCGACATGCACATCACGGCGGGGATGGCTTGATACCAACTGAGTTTATCACACACCATAAACTAGTCTCGCCTCTCCTTCCTTTAGCAGGGACGGGAGATGTGAGTCTGCAGAAATCATCAAGAGACAAAAAGAAAGAAAATTGATGGCAAAAGTTGCTGTTTCCTTGGTGTTGTGGAGTCTTTATTCATAACGGAGACCTCCTTGAGTGAACGGTTGGTCTGAGCACAGCAGGGGGATGAAGACGAAGAAATATCCGAGCTTTTTATCAACGACTAAAGTTTGGGAATTCCATATAATTTGATGTTATCGTGTACGATTTGAAGCAATTACAATTTATGACGTCTGACGGGACAGCTAAACAAGGACTCCGATCAACATAAACAATCTGAGGCTGGTTCACACAGCAAATGAGATGGGCGTTCACTACCACTCCTACAAAGGGCCTTGATCACATGAAGAGGAGCCCAAGTCCAGATCGACTCCCTTCAATTTTAAATGGCATTTAACCAAACAAACGGACTAGTTCAAAGACTCGTCACTTCGAGTAAACAAACAATAATACGAACAAACATTCTAAAAATATCGGGATGAACTTTGCGTCGGCAGCTTTTTCGTGAACTCACATGTGTATCTGCGCTTGTAACCTTTCCGCTAATCGTGTTAGTTGCTACAATTCCAGAACTGTATGATATTTAGCGCCTCCTCTGCACCAGAATCCAGGTTAAAATCACGGAGGAATAACAGTGAAACTCGATTTTGTCACAACCCTACCGTCATGGCAGAAACGTTAACTTAATCCTTGTACTTATACAAACCATACATATAGTGTTGTGAAACTGACATGTATATAAGCGTTTCACAACAACCTCCCCATGTCAGAGAGAGAGAGAGAGAGAGAGAGAGAGAGAGAGAGAGACACAGACAGAGAGAGAGAGACAGACAGAGAGAGAGACAGAGAGAGAGACAGACACAGAGAGAGACAGAGAGAGAGAGAGAATGCGTGATAGTGTGGTGTGAGGGTAAGTGTAATGCATGTACATTTCAACAAAATAGTTTTAGTCGATGCAGTATATTCATATGTCACTGCACCGTTTCATGTAAGTAGATGTACAAATTTTATATTTTGACATCTCTTAAATGTGTACTCTGTTTTCATCCAGAAACGAAGCTAGAAAAGCGAGGGGACATGTCGAACACAGGCCCAGTTCGAGAAGCATACCTGAAGGATTTTTTTCAGATTGACAACCAAGCTCTTTACCTGAACTTCCAACCTACCATAAGTTGTATTGTCAGTTACAGTCGTAATGAGAGTTTTGGTAGAAATAACTTGCTATAGGCCACTGCTTACATAAGAGAGCAAAATTGTGGAAATGATACAAAACTGTCAACTCGGCCACATTTGCATGGGATCGCTGTGAGCATGGACATTGCTATCTACCTATGATTCCTTAATATGGCCATGTCTTGATCCTGATAACTGGTGGCATGGTTATATGGTTCATACTAGTTTTAGAATGTATCTTCATTGTTACACGTGGCTGCGATACACAGTTTGTCTAGTAATCACAGATGGCCTTACCTTTCTTGAGGACTGTTTGAAATACTGTGTTGTTCCTGATCCGTGCAGTGCAATTCCAGCGCTCGTATTTGAATTGTTTCTGGCACTCCAGAATCCCCCGTCGAGCCCCGTCACTGATGCACAAAAGGGATTGGGGGTTCTTGCGACACACTTCTTGTTGTTGGACCACTAGGCCTGGAAGGTCGTTGCAGGAGTCGTCGTGAAGTGCCCCTGCCAGAGACGCCACACCGAGGTACCTGAACACACATGGAAAACAGCAGTTTTTAGACGAATTCTTTATAATCCCATTTATGTTTGCATATATCAGAGGTTACACTGTTACATCAGCACGTGAAGAGAATGTTGCAAGTACTTACATTTTTGGATTTGCTTATGAGCATAATGTGATAATGCTAAATGATTTAATGTTCTTAGCACGGGTCGTTGTACCCAACGAACACAGGAGAAAAAAATGAATTAACGCGACTTCGATACAATATGATGTACAGCTTCATCGCAAATACAGAACCTTGGTGCGTCCAGACAAATGTGCCATAATGACATTAGATCTGTATTCAAACATACACTTCATACGGCATCGCTAGACGTGGCAAACGTAATTGCCGATATAAGAGATGCTTGATATACATGACAACTTCCTTGGGGTAGTCTTCAACATCTTGATAAAAATCATCGGGGCATGTGAGAGGTTGATCATCAAAATGTACATAGTCCCTAATTCCAACACGTTTGATAAGAGATGTTAAATATCACAGATGTCTGTGTCAACAACACAGAAATGAATAATGTAAAAGTATATGTTCTGCCGTTGCTCACAAAGTTTAGGCTGCAAATATGTCACATATTGTTACACCAATAGCTTTTGAAGAAGGTTCATTGGATACACATAATATCAGAACGGGATAAAAATGCTGCAAGGTTATGATTAGATTAAGTTTAAAGTGTTGATTTGGGAAATGTGTCATTATGTGCACTCCCAGGAAAAGGGTGTCTCAAACGTTAATTGAAGTAGAGTATCAGTCGAAATACATTAAATTTTAAAATAATTAATTCAAAGAACGACAAATTAAATTTCACCCAATCATGATTAGGCATTAATATTCGCTTTCATGGAATATGAGGTGGTATTCATTTTGAAAGGTAGTTTTACAAAACCATTTCTCTATATCTTTAGTTACATACCAGTCTATCTTCACACATTCATTGTCAGCCAGTGCAATGTATACACTAATACATAGGGAACGGTGACTAACAACTATCCCAAAGTCACTTCATGTTGTCTGCTTAGCTAAACTTAAATAACCCTTAAATCAGCTTGATAAGGTTAGGAATCCAACAAATATATTTCAAGAATTAAGCAGAGATAATACTATCATTTCCCAACACTGCTGTCATTCTTTCCTGTAATTTATAACAAATCTCATGCTGTCATACCTATGTAACACTGATTAAGAAAGGACACTGCTCTGAAACAGCGTATTAAACATTATTACTTATTAATCTCCATACAGTGAGCGTACACGCTGTTAATAGAAATCTTGTAACAACGGGCTGAAAACACATACAGACCATAACACACAAGATGAGATGTAGTTCAGGCGAATAAATGCATTTCAAATTGTATAGGTGCATTTCCTGGGGTTTGTTTTTGTAAGCAGAAGCATTTTTGTAAGCATTGATATTTTCTTTTTTTAATAAAACACACTGTACACTAGAGGTTTTATATTTAAATCGTGGACAGTTTTGGACATACGAATCTAACTGAGTCCCAGCATGTTGCAAGAGGGACACTAAGTTTGATGAAGAAATGAAGAAATAAGCTTGTATTCATCTGACGTTGGGACAAAGAAAAGGCCAAGAAGCGTCGTGTATACAACACAGAAGTTGGCAGCGGTAATACTTCGTTTTATACTTGAATACCAATTTCTGCATGATTTAAACAACACAGAACTGTGTTCTTCGACATGTTGATGTACTACTTAACCTAAAGCCTCAATATTCATGCATTATTTCATCTGCATGGGTGAGAAATGAGTATAAATAATATTAATCATTACTGATATCTGTTAAATTTTACATTAGGTGTCTTAAACATATGCAGAAACGTTGCCCTAATATGGAGAAAACATGTCACACAAAAACTTGGTATTCAAAACATTTAGGGACTTTGGAAATATTTATTCTTGACGCAATTATGTAAAAAGGGGAATTAAGTCAGGAATGTTATTGATATACATATTGAATATATTGAAGCAGCCGATTGTTTGTTTTTACTCATCAAAATAAATAAATAAATAAATAAATAAATAAATAAATAAATAAATAAATAAATAAATAAATAAATAAATAAATAAATAAATAAATAAATAAATAAATAATATGTTATGAAGTTTAGCTGACAGAACATAAACTGAATTTCGCATCTAAGGATTACATATACGCACCTTCATGTGAGGTTTCTACGACATTCGTTCATCCGTTGTGACATATAAATGAAATCAAATACGGTCTAGGCTCGGCATTTTATTGCTCATGATCATTATCTTATGTAAGGTGAGACAGTGGTATTACGATTTGACACAAACGTAGAAGAGACCGGTTAAACCCCATAAAGTGACACACGCATTCGGACAATACAAAAAAATGTCACAGTTTGTCACGCATGTCTATTATACATTGAAACATATAAACACAAACTTTCATTATATTTCATCTTTTCGCAAAACATACACAAACGAATAGTAGAATTGAAAAAGCTGAGATTATTTTCAGTTCATATGATGTCATTGTAATGTATATTTTGTGAGGAATGATTTAACAAACATGACTCATACGATACCAGACATATCAACAGATGACAATATTTCTTTCTGTATCAATCCTAAATATACAAACATCCATACCTATACATCCATGATATATTTAAGAATTTAGTAGATTCTGAAATTAATTTGGAATTCATTTGAAATTGAGCAAAATTTCAAAATGACAATACAAATTTACTCCAGACAAAATATTTAAGACATATTCGTTTACAGCTCTGTCTACAGTTAATTACCAAACTTATTTACCAATGTTAATCATGAATCTCCAAAACACTATTTTGAACAAATCGATCACAGAAGTGTTAATGTTTAATATCATGTTTTAAACCGAACACGTGTTTGATTAAATGAGTAATGCATGTCCCATTAAAAGAAAGCGATGACATTTTAAATAAAAGTTTCGATTACACAAAAATATAACACATTACCTTTGTATAAGAAGAAGAATATGGCGACAAAAGGAAAATTTAAATACGCACCCGAACAGCACCAAAACGTGTGGAAAGTGTAATTCCTGTAAGCTATAAACACTCCTACCATGTATGAACTACAGCCGTCTGACAAGCATTACAGAACAAATTCCAACCAATCTCATAGTAAACATCCAAGAAGAATGGGGATCATTGCCCAAACACTTTGCCATCTTTTCGCTGTGTTTATTTCAGCGTTTATTCAACGTCACTCTTTTATCTTATGGGAAGTAAACGGCATTTTATTTGCACCGGTATCAGTCGATTGTCGACCGAAAATCATAGAAGGTTCTCCTACTGGCTTGAAGCTGCGAGAACTTACATCCAGCTCGCTACCACGTGGATCTCCAAAGTCAGGTACAGGAGAAGGAGAGCCTTTGTCCATCGACTAATATCTTCACGCTGACGAGGGCCCATGTTTTAGCATACACACATATCTGACTTGCAAAAATACAGCAGGTACGAATCTCTCCGTGGGGCAATAGTTTAGAGTCATTTGAGTCGATCCGCTGCGGGCCCATGCAAGCTATTGAGAGACTTGAAGGCCTGTCCCGAGAACTTGTTGAAATCAGCCTATTATTCTTCACACTTTTATCACTCACTATCATCTCTCATTGGTCACAGACACACAGGTAGAATCCAGCCTGTTTTCATTGGCTGGGGGAAAGTCACGTGCTCTCGTGGGGATCCAGTCAGCCTCACAGTGTGACAGTGGCTGTGATTCATAAAGTGATCACAGCAAAATCAAAACAAAAGTTGTAGTGCTTTACCGTAGACGGTGTACAAACCCGACTGTCGCACCGCTCCTCTCGCCTTGAATCCCGAGCTGTTATCCCCGCGCTCTGCCGGAAGATGAGGAGCTGAAGCTGCACTGTGTGGATTGAACAAAACATGACATAAAGATTTTGAATATTGCGTAAAGATTATATCTATTCTTAATTTATTTATGGTGATAAGCAAAATACTGTATGAATAATGAACTATTATTTACGGATCTAAACACTATTTTAAAATGCCAGTCTAACAGAACTAAACACCATGAACGAATGATATTCACGTTGACATCATTTAATAGGAATATTAGACTATGGTAAATACTATTATTTCATAATCATAATAGTGTCATAAATATGTATGTGTATCATTGACGTGGATGAAGTACTGAGTACCGCCGTTGCAACTTAGATTTTGGTGGAAAGGTGTACAATCTGGAATGGATGTTATGTGGAATGCTATACAGTAATATGACTATTGAGTCTGTATGTGTGATGATTCATTCTGATGAGTAACGGAGGTCAATATCAATAGTTAATGGTTATGCTTACAGATAGTAATATGGTAAATGCAATATATTATTTTGTGTATATAATACAATACGTGTATGTATTTATAATGAACATGTATGATTGTTAACTTAGCATCATGTACGGCAAAATACGTTGTTGTATTAGTCGCTATTTACTAATAAAATAGAAAGAAACTAAATTAGCTGAGAGTTACATGAATCGGGATAAAAAAACATTTGTGTATGTAGGAAGTTGGGAAGTGCATGAATATCCAGTCTAACTAAATAAAAGCATTGGAGTTCCCATTAATTTGACAGGTGGAATTGGTAAATATGCAACATTGACACACAGGCTATTTAAGAACTTTGTAAGAATACATACATACATACACACACACACATGTGTGTGTGTGTGTGTGTGTGTGTGTGTGTGTGTGTGTGTGTGTGTGTGTGTGTGTGTGTGTGTGTGTGTGTGTGTGTGTGTGTGTATGAAAAATGTATACAAGCAAAATAGTATCGTTGGTTCAATACTTACGTATACAGATCAGCAGGTACACGAGGAGTGACACAAGGGGAAGAAAAGACGAAGTGGTCCCTTATCTCCAGGTTTCTACTGCACAGAATAGCGCCGTTAACATTGATAGTTAACTGGCGTGCCCATTTTCCCAATGTATGTTAAAATATTTTTCAGACTAGAATATGG
Organism: Haliotis asinina; assembly: GCF_037392515.1. Taxonomy (NCBI): domain Eukaryota; kingdom Metazoa; phylum Mollusca; class Gastropoda; order Lepetellida; family Haliotidae; genus Haliotis; species Haliotis asinina. Next base: position 35,628,449 of record NC_090288.1, read on the forward strand.
CAGTTTACTTTTTCTCTCCACATATTCTGCTGGCTTATGATACAGTCTGGCCTCTTGTGTTAAATACAGTGTCTAGCGTTAAGTCTACCTCGCTGTTATCTGGGTATAGGGACATTTATTTGCCACTTTTGCCTAATCTCTGTGACAGCCTCGACAGCTGGAGCTAACACATTTATTGTGCTACAACGACACAATGAACAGATAAATGTTTGATAATTGTCACTACAATTAGATTTTTTATGACGTTTTGTCACTTTTGGTGACGTTTCACTGTCAGAAAATATTTTCGTGTGTTTTATATGTCAATAAAACATTTTGAATCATGTAATATTTAATAAATGTTGGTACACAGTCTGAATTAATTTGTGTATTTAAGCATAAGGTAATCAAAAACATAAAGCAACATTATGTCACATAACCATAATTCTATGTCATTTTTGTATGATTTTTGATTCTATTTATTTCTACTTATCTACTTATTTTCTTGTCCGCTTAGTTAATGCTGGTTTGGCGTGTTCTAATGTGTTCTACAACGTGTCAGGCTATGTATACTGAGGCTTGTGATACAGCCCTGAGTTTCGTATGTGGGTGTTGCGTTCTATTTTCATTCACAGACCGGCAACGGCTTTTTGTAATACATATAATTTGTGTAATCTCTGAATTGTAAATGAACCGGTTTTGTGTATTTAAAAAATGATTCAAATAAATAAGATATCACTGACGACTAACAGTTTCAGTTCAGCTAAAACATATATATGCATCTATTTTTTTGTTACCTAAACGTCACATATATATATATATATATATATATATATATATATATATATATATATATATATATATATATATGTATGTATGTATGTATGTATGTATGTGTGTGTGTGTGTGTGTGTGTGTGTGTGTGTGTGTGTGTGTGTGTGTGTGTGTGTGTGTGTGTGTGTGTGTGTGTGTGACCATTAAATCTAATTTAAGAACACATATAAATATACGTCCGATTGTAAAACATCCTCTTTTGAAGGAAATACTAATCGCTGGAAAGTAAACGCAGTGTGAAGCCTTTGCTAAAATACATTATCCACACGCATCATGTAATAGAAATTCCGAATCTCGATCTGTCAAATACCTGAAACTAGAAGTTCAAAGACAAACCAATTTATCGTCACTCAGTACGTTTAGACTGAAGACGTGTAGAAGTTTCAGTGTATAAAATTTGGAAATAATTCGAAATATCGAAACAAGCGGATCCAATGAGATTCAGTCGAATGTGAAATAGTCTGTATGTAGCAGCAATACAGAAACGGACCCTCTTTACCATACATTACGATATGGAGGAACAGATGAATTTGATATTTAGCAAGTCTAAAACCAGCGCTCCTGCCTCCGTCCCATGATATAAATATCTGTATTTCCGGGTTCTGGCCCCATGCAGGTGTAGGGCTAGCCTCGCGTGGCCATTCTGGTACTGGGGAAATGTCATTACATGCATTACAACATAGTTTTCCTGGCGTATCCTAGACTCGGATATAAATGCTGGGAACACCACAGCGTATATGATATTATTATTGTATCGTTACCATTAACAGCGGAACTATACAAACACACCGCCATATAAAGATATACTTTATCCTGTCTTTTTTAATAGTATGAATGCTAAAAAGACACATATCTTTACAGGTATAAGACACTACCACAGTGGTATTTCAGTATCAAGTACACAGAACATGCATTACCAGACACTGTTGTGTCCTTTTCCATTTTTGCAAGGAAAATGAAAACAGTTATATTTGTTATTATAATCAAATAACTCCACGAGTAAAGCTATTCAGAGTTGATCATCATGAACATGAACAAGTATTTGGTACTATGATTGAGATTTTTCAATACAGAGTATAGTCAGTCAACAGACGTATCTAAATTATTATACTTAACATTATTGAGATACTTTTATTTTGAAAATTGATGTTATTGTGAACATATCCTTGTGTAAAATGTATGGTCATGGCTAAAAGGGTCAAAGATGACGAACATGACAAACGACGGCAAATCGGCATGGTCGATGGGGCATTTTTGTCAATGAACCTGACGATAACGTGAGGCTACAATCTGAACTGCGATTCCCGTGACATCGTCTGGATTGAGACATGTTGATCTGAACGGGTCCTCAGTATATCAGAATCCTGACAGTTGGGGAATGGTTTCTGTTTAACGAGGTTTTACCTCATAGATCAAATGGATCTTTTAAGTCAGATACCCAGACCTACCGTGACGAATTCTACCATAATGGTTGCAGAGTCACTACAGCTGAATTCGCTACGGAAGGTCGATTTCGATTATACAATTCACAATATTATGATTAACTAAATCATTTGATAATTATTATCAAGACACCTAAATGGATCACGCTTAACCACCAAAACAACTGGCGCTATTGTTTTTGTCGTTCTTTGTGTTTCTGTTGTTATTGTTGTTGATGAGGTGGTGCTGGTGCTGGTGGTGGTGGGGATGATGATGATGATGATTATGATGATGATGCACATCAATACAACTCTTTAGGATGTTTAATTCTGTTAACTCACAGTAGTACCTTCATCTGTCGCAAAGAACATCTGTTCGGTGCGACTGAGGGCTTGATGCCATACGTTTAATATTACTACCTTGTCTGGCACTTGGGATAAGGGGGTACAAACATTTTAAGGTCAGCTAGCTTGTTGGTTCCCAGCGGGGGATCGGTGCTATAAAACTTGACTGGCACTATAAAACCATTCTTACATAAACATACATATACACCCACTCAGCAACACCCACACACATACACATACAGAGAGAGAGAGAGAGTGAGAGAGAGAGAGAGAGAGGGAGAGAGAGAGGGAGAGAGAGAGAGAGAGAGAGAGAGAGAGAGAGACTGGCCAACACAGAACCACTCATACCCACCAATACACAAACATAGAACCACACCCACTCTCATTAATGCACGCATACACACACAGACACAGAATCACACAGTCCCAAACACACACACATATTGAAACACTAACACACACACACTAACACAGAAACGCAGAATTATACACAGACAGACAGACAGACAGACAGACAAACAAACACACACACATACACACGCGTACATAATCATAAGCTAACACATACCCAGATTCATGTAAATACACACATACACAAACTCTTAATTACAGACACAGAATCTACTACACGGTGTCCTCACAAATCTGGAACCTCTTTAAACCGGAAACTCTGCATTGAGGGAAGGGAAATACTGTACAAAACAATTAGTGCGTGTATGCGTTTGTCCCTTATTTAACTCCTAACATACATTACATCGTCTTGGTGATGGCTAATGAACAAAACAAACCTAACTCCCTGCCTTACACTTCACATCATACAGCTCCCGGGCCACTGTCCGTTAGATGAACGATGTGGTAAACACAGTTTTATGTAAACGAAACTGCGCAGCATGTGTCAGAATACGACTGGGGCCTGATGTCCACAATGCAGATAGACTCTCTCATTACAGTGTCAAATCTCTCTATTCACGCATGAGTTTCAGCACCCGTTCCATGACTTGATTGCACAAGGCGATCCAAAATTACCTGTTCAAACGTAAGATTTGGGTTTCAGTATAGATCAGTGTAAGTCGATAGTTTTTGTCTATTATCTTCACAACTTATACTCGCGATGAGGCGTTCAGTGTCCTATCATTTGATGGACTTTCCACTCGCTAAGTGTTTGTATTAGGTACTATGGATTTACTTTGTCTCATATTCCAAGCAGGTCTGTTAGTTACACCTACCTTTTAAAGGTCTTTATGGTCCTAATGGTGATGTGTTGGACACTGGTACCAGTTCAAACGGGGTAAAACTATCTTATTCTTTACCACGGAGAAAGAGGTAGTTGCGGTAGAAGTAACAAAATAGCATGATTTAATTCTTTGGATCACGCGACAAAACCCTTTCCACATATACACAAAATCTCTGCTAAGAGCAGATTAGACTGTTGTGACTTTATCACGAATATATATTTCAGCAATATTGTAATATACGATTTGTAACCACATCAAGTCTGGACCAGACAATCCAGTGATTGTCACCATACGATACGATGAGTATATGTTAAAATCACTTGAAACAGAACAAATTAATAAATAAAACATTTAGCATGTGTCTTCATTAAATTGAATGTGACTTCATTAAATTTAACAAAACATTTGAAATTCTTCGAGGTTTTGACACGGATCTTGGCTACAAATAACGACATTGCGTATTAGTTTCCACCGCCTTTATCTCTACATCATGTAAACAACAGGTGCATTTTGGCATTTGGGATGGGAGGCGGCAAAATTTTATTTTATTGTTGCAAGAGACATGTGATCTACCATTACATTTATCAGATTACAACAACGTTTAGATGCTTTCCAGTTTAAAAAAAACACACACCTCAAAACAATACATTTTCAGGGGTGGTATATATGCTTAAAACACCCAGCGATTTAATATTGTACTCAGGATAGACAATTTTGTTTGACAGAATCAAAGTTTACTAAACAGAATGAATTTGTAATAAAGGAATACTTATTCCGCCAGACAATATTTTATGGAAGCATTCGGTCTTGTGACCTCCCAAAACACTAGGGCGTATCAGGCATGCACTGATGCTCTTTGATGCTCCAATTCAAACCCAGGACAAGGGTCCGCACTTGTCTCCTATCTACCCTTGGCTCTTTCTACGAGAATGCACTCGGAGAGTTCACCTGACAATTTCCCGCTAATCTGTGGGGACAAACATGCCTAATTCTCTGGCAAGGGTCTCGACGGTGACCGAGTATTACCCCGCACAAAATCGAGCATTTCCATGAACACCTTGTTCATTTTGTACCTTCACGATTGTGTTAAGGGCGCTAAAAAGAAACTCGGATCTTTCATTTTGAGCACTGCTTATCCAGTTTTAGTGCAAGGACCCGGAAAGTTGAGATGCTAATTCACAACGCCGAGGTGACTAAGATCAGGTTGAGCTGGTGCAGTTGTTACAAAACATTGTAATGGTCCTTGAATTCAGTTGAAGGTACTTCAGTGTACTGAGAAATGTCAACAACTACCTCTTACGTCTGTCACGAGAAAAGAAAAACTTAAGTTTAAATGAAATCTTCAATGAAAGGACTTCCATGACGAGTGTGTCTTATCATAATCGGGGATATTATTTCAAGATATAATCATAATATCTTTGTATACATGTATATCATTCCCGTGAAATAATAACTTAAACTGCAATCTACCTGGTTCTGGGTGATATTTTTTATTTTCAGGGAATAAATTACCATTTTGAAAAACAGAATTCTGCAAATGCAAATTTGCTATTTTGGTGTTTCAAAACATGCTATTATAAATATCCCATCACAGGGCCTCAATACGTTTCAGTGTAATTAACAAATGATAGTGCCTTCCTTTTAATATACACATCAACTTCAGTATATGCTGTATGTGTTTTTCTTGACGTAATGGACGTTGTTCCATACATGTCTCAGACCCTTTTGTACTATTTATCAGTCAATAATGTATTGCTGTAAAATAATATCACGATTTAATGTCTTCATCAGCGTAATATATAAATGGAATTAAGCAGGTTGATACTTAATGTAAATGCTAAAACGTCCCTATGTAGTTTATTGGATACCTGACATTGTAAAACGATTACATCATTCTGATATTGAAGCACTTTCGTATTTCTGATCACAGGGTTTAACCTGATCCATTGCATAATTATAATAGACACGCGATGAAATGGGTATATGCCTTACCTAGAAGCATATAATGGTAGTTGGCAAACCCATTATATGTTTCTCAAAATAAAAAAAAATCTTTCATTTTGTATGTTTTCATGTTTTTGGGTGTGGCTTGATTCTTTGATTTATCGTGCACTTAATCAAAAAGACAAACCATTTCCACATTCATAATAAGTCACTGCTAAAGGCGGTGTCCACTGTACAATTCCAGTTAAGTCATGAGATTGTGTTTCAAGCAAGCATTCAGCAGTATTACAGCTGTACAAGCAGTCTGCAAAGACATTTTAATTGCAATGGGCAGAGAAAGTGATGTGCTTGTTTTAATGCATGGTTCTACCCTATTTAATAGTAACTGATACCCAGTCAAGAAAGGTTTTGAATCATTCATGTGCAGGTAGACAACAAACACGTTGGTACCACCGTTCTTAAAGCTCCGGTACTTACATACGAAGAAAATCAGGAACTTAAATTAATTCAGTTAATGAATATACATACATTCCATAGCACACTCATAAAGTCTGCTGTTAGAAGTATAATTAGTTGTTTTTGTTGGAGTATATCCTAAACTCTCATTGGCTGCCGCACGTCCATAAAAGTAAAAGATGGTGTTAATTATGGCGATACTTCCTCTCACATCATGCGTAGTTAGTGACTGCGCATGTCTACATATTGAAAACTATTGAATATGCCTGCAATTAAAACCCTGATTGGAACACCATCCTGACAAAATACATTAAACCGTGATAAAATATACATTGACCGATATTGCCCCGTAATTATGCGCCGTTCGACATGGTGCAAGATACAGCACTTATTAGTTGTACCCAAACAAAAGTCGAATGCTCGGGAAAGTATTCTATCAGGTTACCAGATAACTGATACCGTGGTACATATAATTACTCTTTACGAACTTGAACGTTAACCAGGCATTTCGTGAGTTAAATTTGTCATAAAAAGACTGGAGCATTGCGGTCGGCAGTTTTTGAAGAGAAACACTTGTCTCAAATGCTTAAAAGGAAGGCATGATACTAGATTTCATCTGTGTTGAAATGAGACCTATTTCAAGGAACATCGTGGTGTAAGCTATACAGCTACAATAATAATGATTTGTTAAAATGATTTACAGGACGATAAGACGCCACGCAACTTAACACATTGACTATGGCTTATAGTTAAAGGAGCAAAATAAATGGTCGGCGATATCTGAACATGGAGTTTTCAGACAGTATGGTGATGTGAGCTCGTGAATACTGTGCAGTTTAAGAGAAAACAAGCACAGTTATATTGGGAAGGTGCTTGTGGTTTATGGAAAACATCGAGTCAATTAGGCACATGACAGCATGTGCATTGCGCGTGAGATTCGTGAGAATTTCGCCATCTTAATGTATATCCACATTTTTGTGCTCTGCAAGAAATGGGTCTATTTCGGTTTACCTGTCCACATTAATAATTAATGTGTAACATATTTAAACTAATGTTCCTTATGATGCTCAAATGAAAAAGTTTTCTTATCTATTTATTTATATATTCGTATATATCTGTTCACATTAAAAACTAATGTGTTTACATTTTTAAACTAATGTTCCTTATGACGCTCAAATGAACGTATTTTCTTGCTAATGTGTGTCATGTTCAAACTAATGTTTCTTATTGTGCTCATAAACGTGTTTTCGTACTTATCTGTGTAGGTTTTACACTAATGTCCTTTATGACGCTCAAATGAACGTGTTTTCGTATTTTTGTATTTATATACACATATTCCTAAATATCCTAAAATAAGACCAGTTCGTGGGTGTTTATCCGTACCTGGCAGAGAACCAATAAGTGTATTCCATTCATATCAGGAAGCTTAATATTATTCATAACAGTACCGGTGCCACTAAAAATGGAATAAAAACCAAAATAATTTGGAGTGACAAATTCATACCTAAGTGAGAAACGCTCCTTGTGAGGACAATATATCCGGGAAACAATTTAAGGCAAATGGCACAGCGAGGCTTTATACCCTCTCCAATTCCACTTCCCTCGTTACCGGCTTCTAACAGGCAACCATGGTATAATACTCTGGCGTATTTCTTATCAAATCAACACGATCATCCACGTACCAGACGCCACATGGCAATTCTTACTTAGACATGCAAAACGTTAATTTAGAGATTCACTCAAGCGGAATTGAATTTAATTAGTCATTTGTTACAAGTAACGTCATAAAACGTGGACAACACTGAAACTGTCTGAACAAGACGTTACAGGCAAGCGTATGAAAGCAGGTTGTTCGTGGTGTAATTGCCTGGACTAGTATGGCAGAAAAATCGCCACGGCCTGTTAATGGAGATATAATAAGGGACATAAAATCTGCGGCGACCGCCTCGTTAAATATGCTAGTACTGAATATAATAAAGGGATATTTTAATCTCCTTCATTCTCTTTGAAAAACTGATATCGATGCAATAACGGTTTCGCTTTGATGTTTCGGGACAATAAGCTGACGAGCGGTTTTATAACCATGTTATTGCTCCCTCAGACCAAGATCAATATCTGTAAAAAGATTGTCGAAATCGTAAAACTTGCATTTATGTCGTGGATCTGGGCATGGTAGAGGCACGAAATGATCAAGCATGTTGATGTCATTCCTAAGATGTTTTGAATAACGAGCAGCCAATCAAAAGCCAGCTTTGACTTCAGCGGTTTCCATGTTGTTGCCAAGGAGAAAATGCTTACACGGTGGCGCTCACTGAACAGAGAGCCTATCAGCGAAACAGTGTATTATATAACATGTCAGGCGATAACACTGAATTGTATTGTCTGTGAAATTTACGAGCGTGTTTTTTACAAAATGCAAGATCATGTAATGATTGGCTTGTGAAAGAGGCCAGTGGTGAATGACAGTTTAGCGTTTTAATGTCCGATTTAGTATTGTGTTACGATCAATGGTTTCTGGAAGCCGTCATCATCAAAAAGGTGGACAATAGCGGATGAGGAACAACAGAATTCTTCATTTCATTGATGTGAAGGCAAATTGTCTTCGTTTTACGGTCTCTTTAGCGCTGGAGTGACATCATGGGCATGCCCCTCAAAGGATACAGTCGCGTTGTTCCTGGAAGATGGTTCTGGAAATGTAATTTTATGGAAATAAACCTAATCTGGAACTACTGTGTTTGACGCAGATGCCCGAGGAATCGCCCTTTGTAGAACCTTTATCAAAAGAGGGATTATCGTTATTACAATCGTTCGATCTTTGATAACTGCTTTAAGGGGAAAAAATCTCACACTGATACACGCGTGGAGAAGTTAAATGATAGTGTCGTGTTACACATCTTGATCAAACTTTCCCCGGGGTGAGTAATGGGGGTTTATGTTGCAGCATGCAGCGGGACACCCATGCGAAACTGCTCAAATTCCATATGAATCACAGTGCTGAACTAAAACCTAAAGAGGTATGCATTTTACCTTAATAGAAATGATATATTGTAGCTATATCAACATCAATAACAATTATAACACAGAAAAATACCAGAATGGTCATTTCCTGCATCTTTATGAAAATTATTGTAAAAAATCCATATGAATGACAACAATGAAATCAAAGCGGAAGAGGCGTGTCTTGCAGATTAACGAAACTTAATGCTCTCATCAAAGTCCATATGGAAAACAATGGTGAAGTACAAGCTGGAGAGACATGCATTTCACCTTAATGAAAACGATTGTTTAGATACACACACAGAGCAATACTATAATATGTTAAGATCTGAAGATGTCTAGCACATCTTGGAAAATTGCTGAAAATCCACATGAAAAACAATAGTGAACTGAAAGAAAGATGCACGGGCATCTCTTGCACTTTAACGGAAACCATTCCTCGACATCCACATGGATAATATTGGTAAACTAAACACTGGAGAGGCATGTCTTGAACATTAAAGGAAACATTCCTCAAAATCCGCATGAATAACAATGATGAACTAAACGGTGTAGGGGCATCTCTTGCACCTTAACGAAAACCAGTCCTCAACATTCACATGGTTAAAGTACCCAATTAAAAGCTGAAGAGGTACGGCTTGCACTCAAATGAAACTGAAAATACTATAGTGAGTGAGTGGGTGAGTGAGTGGGTGAGTGAGTTTAATTTTACGCCACACTCAGCAACATTCCAGCCATATGGCGGCGGTCTGTAAACAATGGAGTCTGGACCAGACAATCCAGTGATCAACAGCATGAGCATCGATATGCGCATTTGGGTACCGATGACGTGTGCCAACCATGTCAGAGAGTCTGACCACCCGATCCCGTTAGTCGCCTCTTACGACAAGCATAGTTGCCTTTTATGGTAAGCATGGGTTGCTGAAGACCTATTCTACCCCGGGACCATCACGGGTCTGAAAATACTTTAGGAATCCTGATACACACCGCGGAACATCACTGAACAGTTCGTGGGTGTTTATCCGTACCTGGCAGAGAACCAATAAGTGTATTCCATTCATATCAGGAAGCTTAATATTATTCATAACAGTACCGGTGCCACTAAAAATGGAATAAAAACCAAAATAATTTGGAGTGACAAATTCATACCTAAGTGAGAAACGCTCCTTGTGAGGACAATATATCCGGGAAACAATTTAAGGCAAATGGCACAGCGAGGCTTTATACCCTCTCCAATTCCACTTCCCTCGTTACCGGCTTCTAACAGGCAACCATGGTATAATACTCTGGCGTATTTCTTATCAAATCAACACGATCATCCACGTACCAGACGCCACATGGCAATTCTTACTTAGACATGCAAAACGTTAATTTAGAGATTCACTCAAGCGGAATTGAATTTAATTAGTCATTTGTTACAAGTAACGTCATAAAACGTGGACAACACTGAAACTGTCTGAACAAGACGTTACAGGCAAGCGTATGAAAGCAGGTTGTTCGTGGTGTAATTGTCTGGACTAGTATGGCAGAAAAATCGCCACGGCCTGTTAATGGAGATATAATAAGGGACATAAAATCTGCGGCGACCGCCTCGTTAAATATGCTAGTACTGAATATAATAAAGGGATATTTTAATCTCCTTCATTCTCTTTGAAAAACTGATATCGATGCAATAACGGTTTCGCTTTGATGTTTCGGGACAATAAGCTGACGAGCGGTTTTATAACCATGTTATTGCTCCCTCAGACCAAGATCAATATCTGTAAAAAGATTGTCGAAATCGTAAAACTTGCATTTATGTCGTGGATCTGGGCATGGTAGAGGCACGAAATGATCAAGCATGTTGATGTCATTCCTAAGATGTTTTGAATAACGAGCAGCCAATCAAAAGCCAGCTTTGACTTCAGCGGTTTCCATGTTGTTGCCAAGGAGAAAATGCTTACACGGTGGCGCTCACTGAACAGAGAGCCTATCAGCGAAACAGTGTATTATATAACATGTCAGGCGATAACACTGAATTGTATTGTCTGTGAAATTTACGAGCGTGTTTTTTACAAAATGCAAGATCATGTAATGATTGGCTTGTGAAAGAGGCCAGTGGTGAATGACAGTTTAGCGTTTTAATGTCCGATTTAGTATTGTGTTACGATCAATGGTTTCTGGAAGCCGTCATCATCAAAAAGGTGGACAATAGCGGATGAGGAACAACAGAATTCTTCATTTCATTGATGTGAAGGCAAATTGTCTTCGTTTTACGGTCTCTTTAGCGCTGGAGTGACATCATGGGCATGCCCCTCAAAGGATACAGTCGCGTTGTTCCTGGAAGATGGTTCTGGAAATGTAATTTTATGGAAATAAACCTAATCTGGAACTACTGTGTTTGACGCAGATGCCCGAGGAATCGCCCTTTGTAGAACCTTTATCAAAAGAGGGATTATCGTTATTACAATCGTTCGATCTTTGATAACTGCTTTAAGGGGAAAAAATCTCACACTGATACACGCGTGGAGAAGTTAAATGATAGTGTCGTGTTACACATCTTGATCAAACTTTCCCCGGGGTGAGTAATGGGGGTTTATGTTGCAGCATGCAGCGGGACACCCATGCGAAACTGCTCAAATTCCATATGAATCACAGTGCTGAACTAAAACCTAAAGAGGTATGCATTTTACCTTAATAGAAATGATATATTGTAGCTATATCAACATCAATAACAATTATAACACAGAAAAATACCAGAATGGTCATTTCCTGCATCTTTATGAAAATTATTGTAAAAAATCCATATGAATGACAACAATGAAATCAAAGCGGAAGAGGCGTGTCTTGCAGATTAACGAAACTTAATGCTCTCATCAAAGTCCATATGGAAAACAATGGTGAAGTACAAGCTGGAGAGACATGCATTTCACCTTAATGAAAACGATTGTTTAGATACACACACAGAGCAATACTATAATATGTTAAGATCTGAAGATGTCTAGCACATCTTGGAAAATTGCTGAAAATCCACATGAAAAACAATAGTGAACTGAAAGAAAGATGCACGGGCATCTCTTGCACTTTAACGGAAACCATTCCTCGACATCCACATGGATAATATTGGTAAACTAAACACTGGAGAGGCATGTCTTGAACATTAAAGGAAACATTCCTCAAAATCCGCATGAATAACAATGATGAACTAAACGGTGTAGGGGCATCTCTTGCACCTTAACGAAAACCAGTCCTCAACATTCACATGGTTAAAGTACCCAATTAAAAGCTGAAGAGGTACGGCTTGCACTCAAATGAAACTGAAAATACTATAGTGAGTGAGTGGGTGAGTGAGTGGGTGAGTGAGTTTAATTTTACGCCACACTCAGCAACATTCCAGCCATATGGCGGCGGTCTGTAAACAATGGAGTCTGGACCAGACAATCCAGTGATCAACAGCATGAGCATCGATATGCGCATTTGGGTACCGATGACGTGTGCCAACCATGTCAGAGAGTCTGACCACCCGATCCCGTTAGTCGCCTCTTACGACAAGCATAGTTGCCTTTTATGGTAAGCATGGGTTGCTGAAGACCTATTCTACCCCGGGACCATCACGGGTCTGAAAATACTTTAGGAATCCTGATACACACCGCGGAACATCACTGAATGTATAATGTATTCAAATCTTAATAATTGTAACTGTATTTGTGGTCTAAGTCTTAATGATCATCACGTATTCTTAATAGGTCCCCATTTCAAATTCCCAACTCCCATTCCAAATATCTCAGTTGTATGCTTCTTGGATTGGGTTGATGAAGGATCAGAACTATATTTATGGATATACAATTTCTTTGTTCTGTATTGCAACGTTTCGACACAGACTGAAATGTGGGATGTCAGGTGGTTGCTGGAGTGTGGTCTCCAGGTAGACGAGGTGTTGCTTCTTTCATTCACATGCTAGAAGTTGAGTAGATGAAGGATGAGGACTGTGTTTCGACATTAGAATCGAAACGTCGTCTGTTCAGAATGAAGAAGTTCCATATCCATAAAAAGTAGTCCTCATCCTTCCACGTGGGTATGCTTCTCTGGGGTAAGAGAGGGTCACTATAGGCGTTCAGAAATAAATGGATGTTTTCACATAAACAATGGTAAACCAGTAGGTCAAATAATTGTTCTTGACAAGGCATTTTGAAATCAGAAGAATATTTCCCAATGCTATCTCCTATTTGTCTCAACTACACAAAAACAACTGCATCAAAGTCCCTGCACCTGTCTGGCAAGTGGTTTGTAGTGTACAAGGTACAATATCCATCGATCTGTTAATCACAATAGTCCACATCGTCATCAGAATTATCATTTACCAGCTGCTGGTGAAATTATGTCATCACAAATATTTTCGTCTTTGATCAAGTGTTATGTCGCAAAAGTAATCAATATTTCTTTTATCCTGAGACGAATGCATAAGACATTGAAGTCCAACCGACGTCTTTTATCGCATAAGTGTAGCTGGTCCAGTCCTGTCCTCTGGATTTGAAAATAAATAAAGGTCCTGTTGAATTTGAGATAAGGAAATGAAGAATAATGGACGGATACTGTTATCCATGATATGTCATTTCTAATGAACATGTAAATAAATGATATAATGGCAAATAATTTTAAATCCCACCCGACGCCATCAGTATATATAGTATTTTATGTATATTGTTAGCCTTTGTATCAAGTAGTGACGATATGATGACATAACCATTCATACATGTTTTAGTTACAATTATACTTTCATAAGCGGAGAAGACTAAATTGTAGAAAATGTGGAAAATACCATTTAACGTTACCAAACATGTTCACTATCTAAACTATAAACGATTTTTCTTCTAGTGAGTTAGTGAGGTAAGTGGGTGAGTGAGTGAGTGAGTGAGTGAGTGAGTGAGTGGAGTGACGGGAAACTAGTGACGGGGAAAAGTCCTGAAGTCATGTAGGTCTTCCACCGCCTTGCCTAACCCACTGAACATTGCCTTGAGAAGCTCGACGTATTGTTAGCACACACACGTACTTATATACTGTCACCACTCCTTTCCCTTGAGAAAAACAACAGTGATTGTAGCCTTAGGCAGACCTATTGTATGTCGAATCTTGAATTTAGCAAGATAATGACAAAACTTTAACAAACAGTCTCGCCGCGGCCACGAATCTGACAATGATGACACCTTTAAGTCGATGAACACGGCTTCAAAAACGGATTAAAACATAAATGTTTACGATATAAATGTTAGATAATCAGCATCACAAAAGAATATATCTTGGAAATATATCACTCCTCCGGTTGTAACGTAATACATCAGCACCAACTGCTGACATAGCTATTTATTGCGATCAGCGCCTGAGACCAGACAGGTCAGGCCAACAGCAAGAATGCCACGCAATCCTTCCTTCATTTCCAAGCATGGTAGGTATTGCGAGACTTCCAGTCGGTCCAGGCGAGTCACGTGGTTCGTTCTTTATCCCACATTACCCCCACGCTAATCCATTTCTGTCGGTGGATCGTCTGGCTTCGGAGTCCCACGATGGCCGTGAAATGACTGGGGTCTCGACTATAGGCCTAGGTGAGTTTACAGGAGGGTGTGAAGAAGCTCCGGCCCGTCACTAGGTCTCTAGGGGTGGGGTCGGGAATGTCTCACCTCGCCCCTAATCATATGCAGACTTGGAGTGAAATCCTCTTGCACTTGAACACTGCCTCGATCGTGGAATAACGTTATAGACAACGTTACTTAATGTCATTACTTAACAGCAAACAATAACAGCATCGCTGTTGGTAAACCCTCCCTCTGTGTTGAAACAGTTGACGTAATGTGAATTCAGACACGTGACAAATTCACCAGATGCGATGAAAGTTTACATTCCTGCTCGTTGAGTAATTGTGTTGTCTATATTCTTACCGTTGTCGTGAAGCGAGACGTCTGTAAATTGACGGAGTTCTTCATTCGCCATTTCATTGGAATCCGTCAACACGTTAACGAGCTGAAATAATACTTTTCATGATGAGATTCTAATGATGTCTTAAGCAACAAAGGCAATATTCTAGCTTTGAGGTAATTGGTTTATGGAAAGCAACTTTACTTTGTTATAATGTAACATGACGTTTCTATGCGATACTCGTGCTTTTCTCAAAGTTTCTCGATGATATTTGACTCTGAAATAAAGAAATCAGTTAATAGAATTACACCTACTCGAATAGAATTTAGATGATACTGTGTTCTAATCAGGCACGTGATCAGCTGGTATTCAAGTTGTTTAGACTAACACATTATTAATCTATTTCTGTGATTTATCTTCGAATCTTTATAGGTATTATAAATAAAAGTATTCTCGAGGAGCATAAACAGCAAGAGAAAGCAGCAGTTTCCTCTTTGAACAACACAGTACACATAGTGTAGGCTTTACATCAAAGGCCTGAATTATGTAAATGTGACCCAAGAATTCAATATTTTTAATCTACATGTATATCCTAAATAACTGAAATAACAAAAGAAACAGCTACACCCATCACCCAACCCCAAGAAAACAAATAAAATAAATAAAGAGAAAAAAGACAAACAATCAAATCAAAAGAAAAACTAAATTGCACACCCCAAAATATATATAAAGAAACAGTCGAAGGGAAAAAAGTCTGTTAAAACACACCCTGATTATAGTTTTCTTGCTATTCACGTTTTATCCTAAAATGCAGTATGTCTTACTCATAAATCTGAAATCATATCTGAATCTAGAAATCCTGTGAAACAACCTATCTGAACAAACACCACAGGGTTACATAAGAAAGACCATAAAAATATAAATTTTCGCAGACTTCGCGGTGTTTTAGATACTGAATTCAAATTGTAATAATTTATGAGCTAGTAGACAATCATGTTCCCAAACAAATTCAAGATTTTATCACTAAGACAAGTCAGATGAAAATAACGCTATAGCGACTGGCATCAGCAGCTCGTAAACAGTGTTGGAATTATTTTAAACTCTTCCTGACATTTAAATTATACTTTTAAAAGGAAATGGTAGTAATACATCAGATACGACTGTGAAATCCCATTCTGTCTCCACTCTCTTGTTGCCTGTCTTAAACAAGAGGTGGCCACAAACACTGATACAATTTATTGCATTTCAGCATAAATTGCCAAATTAACATTCCGTCTTCACCGTACAACGAGCATTATCACGTGCGTGCGAGGAGTTCTTAAAGTCAGTATCAGTCTTTACAAATTTGATCCCCTCTGTGCCGTTAATTTGGCTTTTAGTGGACAATTTGGAGTCCGCTATTATAAGAATTGGCTACAGGTCGGCGTTAGGCTGATTGATTCGGATACCATACCAGCTAGAAGTAGCGATTTACAGGTAATTGCTGTGATATTCAAATAAAACAGGCTTATCAAACTCCGCCATCGCACAGATGTCCTACAAGGAGCGATACTCCCACCCTTGTAATTGTCACCGAGCTGCCTGACCGTGACCGTACAGGGGAACAGTTCAAATAGTTGGCACTTAGGGTAGCTATGTAAAGCTACCCATACAATGTACCCCTTGATTTAAGTTTCAATATTTGAAATTAAAATTGTTTTATGGTGTCAAATGAGCAATTAATTTCAACGAAAGGACTTTTTGTGACACCTTTGCGACATACACCCTATTGAGATCGGTGACAATCGTTCTTATCTTTGTCTTCCAAGCAACCATTTTAGGATTCAACTGTCTTTCTACTTCTTACTTCAATGTCAAGATTCATAAAACTACAAGCGCTGAATCTGAACAGCTGTACTGGACATTCTGGGCGTTGTTTTTAAAAAACATCTTCATATTTGTGGATCACACCATAGTATTTGCTGGTATGCTTATGTGCACCCCTAAAACGTGCCAGAAACCAGAAATTTGAATCCCGGATTGAGCTGACTGCACTGGGTGAGTGAGTGAAAAGGACTATTTCTCCTGAGCATTTTAGCTTAAAGTGGATTCACCACAAGTCAGTTGATACTATCATTGTATTATATGATTGAGCCTCCCAACGACTGAGAATATCAACTCAAGTTATATTTGAAATCTTACACAAATGTATGTGCTTATTGAAGGTAGTGCCGTTATTTAAACGTTAGTTTTGAAGATCGGTTGCATATCTTGTCAATTGCCAAGCCAACAGTCATTACTATTTTGGATGATCCGAGAGCATTCCATTATGTTCCTCTGCATACTTGTTAAATGATGCATTTCGCCCCCTCAAGAACTTCAGTTTCACGGCTGCAGTTTCCATATAATCACACACTAAGGTTACGAGTAACAATCCACATCATTAGACATGCAGATCACTTACCTGGCTGATGTTACGGGTAACAATCCACGCCACAGGTCATGTCTATCACCCACGTGGTTGATGGCGGGAGTAACAATCCACGCCATTGTACATGCAGATCAACCACGTGGGTGATTTTACGGGTAATAATCCACGCCATTGTACATGCAGATCAACCACGTGACTGATGTTATGGATAGCAATCCACGCCACTGGAGATGCAGATCAACCACGTGACTGATGTTATGGATAACAATCCACGCCACTGGAGATGCAGATCAACCACGTGACTGATGCTGTGGATAACAATTCACGCCACTGGAAATGCAGATCAACCACGTGGCTGATGTAATGGATAACAATCAAAGCCATTGTTTATGCAGATCAACCACGTGGCTGATGCTATGGATAACAATCCACGCCATTGTACATGCAGATAAAACCATGTTATGGCTAACAATCCACGCCACTGGACAGTCAGATCTGATGTCATAAGTATCAAGTCACAAAAGTGGACAAGACAACTAGGTTACTTTATGCCTGTCCCTGGTAAGAATATCATGTTAAGAGACATGTTCAGAAAAATGAAATGATTCCCAATGCAGACATTAATTTGTTGATGCACACAACAATGTACATGTATAACGTGTCAAACTTGGACCACTGACGCAATGATTGTGCTGTCAGTCTTCTGAATAATCACAACAGCGCCGGCACAGAGGGCAGTGATGGTCATACCTTTTATGTCAGGAGAGTCCCCAGAGTTGATTACTGCGGCAGTTATCTCCCCCTGCTCTGGCGGTTTACATCCTCATCTCAGCTGATAGTGCTCGCAGTATTTTATTGTCTCGAGATGGTACTGGGATAAATTAGCCAGCCAGACAGAAATCATCGAACCAGGAGCATTACAACAATTGCTGTTGCCTAAAAGTGTCTTTAGCAGTGTCTTTGGCATTTTAATTATTTCTTTACTAGTGGGGGTTCTTTGGGGACCAGGACGGGGAGCAAGTTAGGTCAAATTGCCAAGCTTTTCGTACTTGAAAATCGATGTGTATTGTCGCCCAGATTGTCATATATGATTAAAGTCTGACGCGCTCGTCGTAAAATAGATTGGTACAACCAACTCCGGGGTCTACCAAGGTGAAATTGCCGCTTTTCGTGGTATTTGGGAGCGAGGGGTTAAGGAAAGTAGATATTATGGCGTAGAGATATAAGCGACAAGATTGGAGGGCCGAGGAGTCATAAACATGATCGTGCCTCCCTCTTGTGTTTTAATTGCCAGGTTGGCCTACAGACAGTTAAGAAGTGTTCAGGAGAAACATTTAGCCGGATGGAAGTCGGTAAAACCTAGAATTATTGGGTCCAATTTTCTCCGCTCCCTACTAATTAGCGGGCAACGATGCTGTGATATGATGTTACTGTGTTCTGACAAGTGCTGTAGATCCCAGTGTCACATCAGTAATGGTGGTACACTGATACCTTTGTACATTCGAGTAATTTGTTAAACTCATGTGCATAATGTACGCGAGATTACTCAGTGGTTCGCTCCTGTATATATCTTCTGTGAAGGTCGGTGACCCAGCTGGCTAGGGTTTATTCGCATAAGCTTGTAATAACTGGGTTGGCACTGATGTCATGATTTGTTGTTTAAAAACTTGTGAAAAAGATTGATCAAGGTCTATGTTGTGACTGTAACTGATAAAAGGCGACTATGCTTGAAGATCCGGGTTTGAATTTGTCTTCATTTGCGAGTGAGTGAATTTAGTTTTGCGCCGCTTTTAACACTATTCCAGTAATATCACGGCGGTGAACACCAAATGTCTGCTTCACACATTGTACCCATATGGGGAATCGAACCCGGGTCTTCGGTGTGATGAACGAACGCTTTAACCACTAGGCTACACCACCGCCTCGATCCTCAGTAACCCATGCTAGTCATAAGATTCGACTAACAGGAACAGGTGGTCAGGCTCGCTGACTTGTCATAAGTATCCCATTTGCGTAGACTAGATTATTATCACTGATCCGATTCGACCGGATCCATCCAACTACTACATGCATAGGTTGCCTAAGTCCTAGTCTAACCCGGAAATCCAGAATCCATTACATATATGGTGCTATTGACAAGGGTGGGTATACTTCACGCCAACAGTCTATTGTGTTGCTTGCAGATGAATGTTCCCTACCTTGTCCCCAACTGCACCTATACAGATGTTTTTTATCTTGTTTTGATTCAGTGATATCCTGTATCTCAATGAAATGTTTACTTGTACCGTTCCTCTCTATTTTTTATCTCGATGTGGATCTCATTTTTCCTTTACAGAATGACACCTCGCCTCGATACCGCTCCCATTGACATTGGTATTACCTAACGATGCTTCATCCATCATAGACCGGAAAAGTGCGGTGTCCTAGTGGTTACGGTGTCCGCCCGTCACGCCGAAGACCCGGGTTCGATTGTCCACATGGGTACAATGTATGAAGCCTATTTCTGGTGTCTCACGCGGTGGTATTACTGGAATATTACTAAACGCGTCGTAAAACCCAGCTCACTCACTCACTTCATCAGAGATCATCTGTCCTTCATCTGATATATTACTAAAGGTCTGGTCTCATAAGCGTCCGCTGTATGAGATATGCCATCCTCTAAAGTAGGCTCCTTTGCAGACCCTGCGTCCGTTTTATAAACCATCCCGCGTTCCGGGATTTACCTCTCACCTCATTCCTGGCTCAAGCAGTTTATATTTTTCTCCTTCTCTGATCCCAGCATGGAAACAAAATGGTCTATTTTTCTTGTCTCTAGATCGTTATATTCTTGTGGAATTATTCGTGTTTAACCTAAAATGACTATATTTCAGGGAGTTTTGTGGTGTATTGGTTCTAGAGGTACGAGGTGTCCGATTATGTGTATATAGAGGGCATCAGTAATTCCCCTTGGCATTAATCGCGTTTGACGTGTAATTATCGTTTGTACATAAGATTGTATTTTATGGGTTTACGCTGATGTGTAGTGCCAACAACACTGTACATTACGTCATTTGCTGATTAGTTTGCATCGGAACAAGACTTATAAACCATCTGAGGTTGCTGAACGAAATATATGCCTTCTGTGAGTGAGTGAGTGAGTGAGTGATCTTTTCAGACTATTTAACATGGTGCTATTTCCCACATGGTTTGATTATGTGAGGCCTCTGGTGTCCCCGCCCTGATATTCCTGGAATATATAGCACACACATCAACACGTTTTCCAGCTACAGCTTGTTTTTTAAGTCGACATATCTTGTAAAAAGTGTTACTTGTTCCTACCTACTTGGGGCAGTGGGGTAGCCGGGCGGTTGAAGCGTTCAATTCATCACATTCACTTGGTTGACACACCTCATCAGCTCTCAATTGCGCAGATCGATGCTCATGCACTTGATCACTGGATTGCCTGGTCAAGACTCGATTATTTACAAATCCACACAAAATAGCTGGAATATTGCTGAGTGCGGAGTGAAACAACAAACCAACCAACCATAAAGCATTCATTGAATCTAAAATAGGTGGGTGGCAAAAGAGTATACGGGTGCAGTACCCGGCTGTTTTACGAACGACCTGTGTTAGTAACCTCGACACAGGAAACCTACACTGGTGCTAAATCAGTGTTCCGACACATTCACCCTCAGTCCGAGCTCCGTGGTTAAAGTCCTTAGCAGCACAAGCCGGTTATGAGTGACTTGGGCCAATAGCTAAGTTCTTGTTTTATGATTGTTCCCAAATCAAGTATACAAAGGGCAAATGAAAGGGAATAATGGAGACCTTTTTTCATAAAAATCAGGATTTCTTTTGGAAATAAATGTTTCAACACTGAATGCATCTTTAAGAAATTATGCATTTGTGGATACATTCATTTTTTACAGAATTGTAAATATAAATGTGTGCTTTAGCAGAGTATAGTATAGTATATGTAGAGAGGATTATATGATTTAATTCTGGGCATTTTCGGAAACTACCACATTAACAAGGAATTTTATCAGATGCAATGTCTGACATGTTTTGACTAATCCAGTTTTAAAGGTCATTACATTCACATCATTACAAAAAAGAACATGTTGCATTGTCGACCAATTTCATTTTCACCGATTCTTCTTTTCTCGTTTATTTCAAGTGGCTGAGTAAATTGCAAATCTGACAAGTGAGGCGTTGTACATTATATCAGTCAATGGTTTGTCTGTCCCAGACTCGACCTTTGTACAAAAAGCCGTAATGTAGCTTAGACACTCTTCAGTATGAAGTTCCACAAACACAGAATATACACCACAAGTCCACCGATGTGTTACTTTAACACTTCTTCCTTCCTAACTCAAGTTATTGTGAGTGAGGATTCTGTAGCTCAAATTATTCTGTATGGCCCATCCTTGATCCTGGCTGATCCACGCCTGTCTACTCACGTTGCACTTTCATGGTATATCGTCATGATATGTAAAATTATATTACACGATTTTATCCATTCATACACACACATTTTCAACTTATCATCTTTGTGATTACTTAGGAATGGTTACAGAAATTAATGTAATTCATAGTATATACCTAGAACATGTTTAAATTAAAGTAAGTGTTTGGTCCCACTACCTGGAACATACAAACCAGCACACTCGGCCCTTCTCAGTCGCATAAGGCACCTCGACGATCGGTGACAGGAATCCATTTTAGAACGGGTTTCGTTCACTTGACTATCACATGTGATTGAGTTTGGTTTTATGCCGCATTAAGGAATATTCCAGCAATATCACACCGGAGAGCAGCAGAAATGGGCTTCACCATTGTACCCATGTGGGGAATCGTCGTGACGATCGAACGCTTTAACCACTTGGCTGTCCCACCGCCTGTCCGGTTTGGAACATTGTATGATAGTTTCAGTGCTTTCGTTTACTTTTTCCCTTCGATGTTTACTCAAGCAGTTGTGAAGAATAAACACTGATGTTATATGAGCTACATGTTACAGGATAAGGCGTTACCGGGTTCACTGAGAAATGATGCAATATCCGTATTATGTTGATAGCGGAAGTATTATGTTGATAGCGGAACATGCCGAGTGGACTCAACTGGACCCGAGTAGATCTGAGTGGCAAACGTTACAAGTTTTACAGCGAATTAGTGCAATATCCATAACTGAAACTGCGGAATATACCGAGTGGACCCGATTGGTTCCGAGTGACTTTCGTTACGTGGTTTACAGTGATTCATGCAATTTCCACCATAGACGCTGGAAGCACTGGACGGAATACGCCGAGTGGACCCGATTGGACCGGAGTGGATCCGAGTTGCACAGACACAGTGGGACCTGAGATAGTCGAGTGCAGTGCTCAAGTCTTGACCGTTAGTCAAGCTAGCCAGTCATGCGAGATGTGACAGTCGACCACGAGCCATGCCGAATGATGAAGGGTGGTGTTTGGTGACAGGTAGCTTGACCTCCTCTGTTGTTTGGGACATACGACGCTTCCAGGCTGTCCCTACAGGTAATATGAGTAACTGAACGAGATGACCAAAGCTTCAGCAGGGGACAGATTCAACTCAATTACGGTGACTGAGAACTTTGAACGGATATTAAGTTTCAACACGAAAAGAAGAGAGAAGGCAAATTATGTCTCATTAAGTGCCATGTTTAGTTCTCTTACAATACTAAGTTATCTAAAGTTATTTGGATAATCCCCGTACTCGGTTCCTGATGTTCTAAAATAATTTCTAAGGATATTCTTCCCGAATAATAGACAAAAGAACCAAGGTAGACCACTCACTCTTTGAAAATATATAAATGTGATAGAAACAAGTAACACTATACTTAAATTGGAAAGGAGCACCGGAGATGAGAGATTCTGAACAGAGGCAAATTCTAAACTTAGTTATTGGGCTACAGCTATATAATGAATACAGATGGGCGAGAGGGAAAATAATATGGTTTAAATATTGAGACGTCCGGTAGAAGATCTCAGGTTCTTTTGCAGTTGGTAATCGTGTGAAGCCCGGAACAGATAAATATTCATGAGACATTGTAGTGCGGCTTACGAACACACTCAATCACTCGATGCCAAGAAAACATCAGAATGTACACTTCTCAAGATTCTGAATACCGTTGTTTTGCTGCTCAGAATCCCGATCCACCAAGTGTTCTTAAGGTTACGACATGTCGTAACTCTACGGTGTATCATAGGCTTGCGAATATCATGGCGCTACGAACGCTTTGTGGATCTCTGATGCACAAAGACGTCGTAGATTAACAGTTACTTATGAGACTTCCGATGGCAGTAATAGTGTGAGTGTGTTTAGTTTTACGTCGCAATTAGCAGTATTCCAGCTATATGGCGCCGGTCTGTAAATAATCGAGTCTGGGCCACATAATCCAGAGATCAACAGCATGGGTCTGACCGTAGCGGAGCGACATGCTATGGTGTCGTTCCATTTTGGCATTTGGTAAGGGAGGGCATGGTTTCACGGAGCGATATTAGGGAGAGGGCTATCCTTCACCTGTGTAACACTGCATTAATTACGGCACACGTATCACATGAGTCGCTTTGAGAAAGGAGCATTTGAATCTGAATCGGATCTCTTTGTGCATCAGAGATCCACAAACCCTTAGTAGCGCTACGACATTCTTAAGCCTATGACACACATACATCTGACTCTTCCAACGGCCACATATGCATCTGACTCTTCCAACAGCCACACATGCATCTGACTCTTCCAACGGCCACACATGCATCGGACTCTTCCAACAGCCACACATGCATCTGACTCTTCCAACAGCCACACATGCATCTGACTCTTCCAGCGGCCACACATGCATCTGACTCTTCCAACGGCCACACATGCATCTGACTCTTCCAACGGCCACACATGCATCGGACTCTTCCAGCGGCCACACATGCACCTGACTCTTCCAACGGCCACACATGCATCTGACTCTTCCAACGGCCACACATGCATCTGACTCTTCCCGCGGCCACACATGCACCTGACTCTTCCAGCGGCCACACATGCATCTGACTCTTCCAACGGCCACACATGCATCTGACTCTTTCAACGGCCACACATGCATCTGACTCTTCCCGCGGCCACACATGCACCTGACTCTTCCAGCGGCCACACATACATCTGACTCTTCCAGCGGCCACACATACATCTGACTCTTCCCGCGGCCACACATGCATCTGACTCTTCCAACGGCCACACATGCATCTGACTCTTCCAACGGCCACACATGCATCTGACTCTTCCAACGGCCACACATGCATCTGACTCTTCCAACGGCCACACATGCACCTGACTCTTCCAGCGGCCACATATGCATCTGACTCTTCCAACGGCCACACATGCATCTGACTCTTCCAACGGCCACACATGCATCTGACTCTTCCAACGGCCACACATGCACCTGACTCTTCCAGCGGCCACACATGCATCTGACTCTTCCAGCGGCCACACATGCATCTGACTCTTCCAACGGCCACACATGCATCTGACTCTTCCAACGGCCACACATGCACCTGACTCTTCCAACGGCCACACATGCACCTGACTCTTCCAACGGCCACACATGCACCTGACTCTTCCAGCGGCCACACATGCACCTGACTCTTCCAGCGGCTTAGTTTATGGTAGGATGGCAGTCGCGGTAGGATTTCAGTGATACAGTAAGTACGTTTGGCAATTTGAACATTTTGACGACTAATTCCGGTTCATTCTACTGATTCTCACGAAACAGATACTTGACTTCTTTCAATGGTTCGCAAAGAGGTATCCTTCGTTACCTTCAGAGGGTCACTGCTGGTTCTCATGAAATTGGGCATGGAATTCTTAGATTCATTCTCAAAGAGTGCATACATGCATTTGCAGGAATGCAAACAAAAAAGCCTTGTGCAGATTCTCGAGCGATTTATAAACGACCCCGTTACTGATTTCAATTGATATAAACATGGCCTCCTTTACAGATTCTCAAGAAAAGAATGGATTCAAACGTAGCTGGTTTGTTTTTTGTCCCAGATGGAGTCGGGTAGTATTCTGGTGCTGACTGTTTATATTCAACGCTTTTCATGCTATTCAAACATGTTTGAATGATTGGTTGGCAGGTTGGTTTGTTGTTCAACGCCGCACTCCAGCTATATGGCGGCGGTCTGTAAGTAATCAAATATGGACCAGACACTCCAGAGGTCAACAGCATGAGCATCGATCTACACAACTGGGATATGATCAAATATGTTAACCAAGTCATCGAGCCAGACCCGATCCGTTAATCGCCTCTTATGACAAGCATGAGTTACTTTAAGACCTGGGTCTTCAGGATAACTATTGATTCATTTTCAACAGAATCAAACATTTGAAGATCTCAAATGCGTGGTTTGCATAATTTGAACACAATCTATATGATTGTGTATTTATGTGACTGTAAACTGTGAATCACATAAGCGGGATGTGATGAGATATTAAAACTTGGAAATCACTGTTGTATAATCTTCATAGAAACAGACCTAATACATCCAAACAGCATAATCTGACGTAACGAGTTTTAGGTTGACAGCACTTTTAGAAAGAGTTCAGCAATATCACCTGAAAAACGACATGAAAAATAGGTTTCACTCTTTCTGCTCATGTGGGGAGTCGAACCTGCTTATTCGGCGCGAAGAGCGAAACACAAGCTCCCCATCACACCCTGACCTAACAGACCAAACTTTGGGGAGTTGGGTCTCTTGGTCATGCCATGATTCGATAACCGTGGGCTCCGGCCAGTACCAAGATCGGGAACATTCTGATCCACACCCTATATCTAATCTTAACTGAGAAACGTGTACAATGAAACAACGCAATATTCAGTTGCACTCAAAGTATTTAATAGTTTATATTATGATCCATATAACTCTTGAATACTTAAGGGTCCTTAACTTTCTAAGTTGAGTATACATTCCCAAAGACCATGCGATATTTGTCAACAAAATGATGGAGCTGGAATCTGAACTTTACAAACAGTTTAAAAGCGTTCCTTTCCTCTTTTTTAAACAGTTTTTAACAATATGAACTACCTTCACCCCAAAGGTGCATTTACCACACGACATCCGTTCAGTCGGTACAGGTGAAACTCGTCACACCACCTCCCCAGCGGTGGTCTGTTGACGCCATTGTCTATGTTAAGGATATAATGTGCACACCGACAATGGGATGAACATACCAGCCTGTCGTCACCACTGCTGCCAGGCTCTTCACAGCTTCCGGTGGGTTGCCTCCCTTTGCATATCAGCCCTTCGCACATGTACATTGGGAAAACATGGTCGTTCCTTTTGTATCTTTGAAAATGTATGCTTCCTGTGTTCTATTCTTACGTCGGTTTTGTTTTAAAGGATTGACGTGGTATATCTGTGTCACCAGAAATATGTCTCATCAAGTGTTTCATGTGTGAAAAAACGACCTGTCTTTGCATGTGTTTGTGACGGGATTCCTGATTATGGCAGGATATGTTTACCTTTTCTCGGAGGCTAAGCCGATGCCATTGTGTAATTATTCCCAAGTATCCAATCTCTCTTTAAGGCATCACGTTGCAGAGTTACTCCAATTAGCCATGCATGGATTCGAAGGTCATGTGTTTTAATATCTGGATCTGCTAGATTATGATCCTTGGTTTGTGAACACCATATCGATGGTACTGAAGGTAAGACACATACTGATGTAACTGAATATTGTGCAAAATAACGTTAGAGCATATACCCTAACTCGCTGTTAACAAATGTGATGTATAATAATATATATAACTGGCAGAGGCCACATTTTGGTTCATTTGTAAAATGGAAGGGGTTGCTTTTTACATGTTTACTAACGAGTGATTCCTATATCCCCTAACGAAATCAAAATATGGTTATATTACCTTTAAACTTGAAGACTATTGTTACGCTACGTAGCATATCAGTAGATTCAGACTTACAGCGGTGTACTACTATATTAGTCAATCTTCCGCATAACGAGCGAACACCTTAACCGCCCAGCTAACCCACGCCCCAAGTAGATAGGAACGAGTAACACTTTTCACAACATATGCGTTACGACACATGATGTAGCATGGAAACATGTCCCGTATCAATCGGCAGTACGCTGATGCAGTTCTTGTACACCGTCTTTACTTACACGTGGGTTTGTGTAAACAAGCTGTTCTCTTGCCCATGAGCATCTCCTTATTGATGTGTGGGTTATGTATGTTGTCTACGTTAATAACAGGTTACATGAATCTGTAGACACCGGGTGTCTAACATGAGCCTCACACAACGTGGAGAGCCTGTTCCCAAACCATTGTCGGCATTGTCCATTAGAACCCGGGTCTTGCATGACAAGCGGATGCTTTAACAACTGGGCCACTCTGCCTCCTACAAAATGTAATACCTTCGTTTTGACCGATAGACTTTAAATCCACAAACAGCTACAACAGTTACTGTTGAATATTTGTTGTTATCTTATGGAGAACGAAACTTTAGGATAGTTTCTTATATGGTCTAATATTTGTAATTCATTTCAATTCTGGACCTGCCAGAGTTTACATACCTTGTAAGGTTTATCCGGTCACGTGATGACAAGAACATGTATGTTTACAAGAAAACACAAATATCCTTTATCAGTTGTAACAATGAGTGAGTGAATTTAGTTTTACACCGCCTTAAGCAATGTTCCCGCAATTAACACTGCGTGGAACACCAGAAATAGGCTTCAGTCATTGCATCCAAGTGGGGAATCGAACCCGGGTCTTGGCAGTGACGAGCGAACGCTTTAACCAAGGGGCTACCCCGCTGCCCTTATATGTTATGGTAACATAAATAGTGCATGGCAGGGTAGAGGTAATTTCATGAACGACCTGAGGTCATATCTCCACTGCAACGAAACAGTAACAAACTCCCCTGAATATGTGGACCCCGAGAAAGATTGTAGGGGCGTTTCAATTACTTTTGTCGTCTTATCAAATACGAATATATTTTTTAGGTTGTTCCACCTGCGAAAGGGTGATTGTGTAGTTACCGATGACACCAATGTTGTCCAACCGCAACATTCAACAGAAGCAATTATTAGTTAAGTTTTTCTGAGTCTCACATACAATGGTTTGTTTAGGAACCCTTAAGTAACAGCAACGGAATATTTTAAGGCCGATTTGGCTCAGCCACGTCAAATAACACCATTGTGGTTATCTCCCTTGCATAAGCCTTCCCGTCGTCGAGATGACGAGATGTGCGTTTTGAATCTTGGGTTTCAGTCGCACAGTGAGTGTGTGAGGTTAGTTTTACGCCGCTTTTAGCATTATTCCAGCAAAAAGTCACGGCGGGGGAAAACGAACCCGGATCTTGGTCGTGACGAGCGAACGCTTTAACCGCTATTGCATTTTATGTGCACCTTTTGATATTTATATACATTTAATGTAACGGTGTAAGTGACACTTATTATTACACGAACTGTTACATTAATAATTATAGATTCTGTTTCATGTTTCTCTGTCTCTAGGGCAGCCTAGCTGTCAGTGCGTTCCCTGGCCACGTCCAAGATCCGGGTCGATTCCCAGATGGTTATAATGTCTGAAGCCCATCCAGCTAACCATACTGTATCGTACTTCTCCATTCCCATGCTATTTCCATGGGATGAATTTGGTCCTGGATAGCGAGTCAGTTATATGACGGTGGTCTGTAAATAATCGAGTCTGGACCAGACAATCCAGTAATCAACAGCATGAGCATCGATCTGCGCAACTGGGAACCGATGACATGTGTCAACCAAGTCAGCGAGCCTGATCACACGATCCCGTTAGGCGCCCCTTACAACAAGCATAGTCGCCTTTTATGGCAAGCATGGGTTGCCTATTCTAAACCGGTCCTTCACGGGTCCATGGATAGCAAGAACATGCTTTATACCGATTACACTTGCCAACGTTTGTGGAAATATAGAATTTGAATGTATATAAGTATTTTGTTTGTTTGTTGTGTAACGTGGAGCGCTCAGATATATGGTGGAGGTCTGTAAATAATTGAGTCTGGGCAAGATAATCCCGTGATCAACAGCATGAGCATCGATCTACGCAAATGGGATAAAAGGACATGTGTCAACCAAGTCAGAGAGCCTGACTGATAATGATAAAATGATAAAAATGTAAAAGAGGAACGAACATCACTGTAAATCTGTTCAGGATATAGTCATCTTTCAAACTGCTAAACCTAAAAATATCAGAATTTTTGTTAAAATATATCAATAGTGAGGAAGAAGTAGTTAGAAGTAGACCTTATCACAAAATGACAATAAGTAACATCCAATATGTGAAAGAGTGAAATATTCAGAGCAATATGTTCCGTACCGCATATTTAAACGACCGGAGGGCGAATGATACACCAACGTTATGACAATTCTCTTTGAGCAAGCGACGGTCAACGCAACAGATGGGCCAAGATAACGAGCCCTACTAACAATATCAAAAGCCAGTGCGTCAAATCGTTTGAAATTACAAGCACGGTTATTGTATGGTGTAATGATAGTTATATACAAAGCCATAGTCATCTACAATGAGGAATCGAAAGCATTGCAATGAAAACTTGAAAGCCCTTCTCATTAAATCACTCAGACTGCAAACGTGTACGGCTCTATCTGTGGATCAAGTAACATTCGCAACTTGTCCGAGGAGAGGGTAAGGTGTTTAAGGTAAGATACCAGTTTCAGAGTGTTTCATTAACGCTGTGTTATAATTGTGTTGTAATAATTATTATTGCGTATTGTCACTCTGATATATGAGGAATATATTCACACAATTCTTCTTTAAAGTTTTGTGGGACCTAGTGGTTAAAGCTTTCGCGCGTCACTCCGAGGACATAGGTTCGATTCCCCACTTGGTTACAATGTGTGATGGTCATTGCTCCGTCCGTACCCTTGTTCGATTCCCAATATTAATAAAGTGAGGGGAATGGTTACTTTTGTGCTGGGATGCACCTAAAAGTAAAACTACAATCATTCACTCACCAATCAAGGTGTAGAAAAGCAGCTAATCAGGGAGAGAGAGAGAGAGAGAGAGAGAGAGAGAGAGAGAGAGAGAGAGAGAGAGAGAGAGAGAGAGAGAGAGAGAGAGAGAGAGAGAGAGAGAGAGAGAGAGAGAGAGAGAGAGAGAGAGATTATAAAACATCAAAAATACTCAGGCCACACGGTGTACAGCGTGGAAACAATATATGTCACTGGATTGTCTAAACGCGGGCCACTGACTAGTAGCCAAATATTGCGACATGCGGCGTTAAAGGAAGCCCACAGCTACAGTGATCAGTTACGTACGCACGTGTACCTGTTCGCTAATTACCAACACAAATAACGTTTTAGTTAATTCTGCAGTCCGTTTCCGATCAGTGAAAATTTTATCCAGTCTGATTTTACAAATTATTTTCTATACTTTTCTCTAGAAATTACCATTTCAACATAATTATGTTGTCAAGGTTTGGGTTTCAAGGTGGTTTATTTGAAATGAAAACTCATGGTGATACATTAATCGTCTCCGCTTACATGTCCCCGTAGCAGGTATTCTAAACATGTCACGTAAAAAACCCTCGTTATTGACATAGGACTTCATGCTCAAGGCCGTAATGAAATACATCCATAAGCACTAATCGTGCAATAACACACGTTTTGTAATGAGCTTGAAGACACATCTTGGTGCATATGCAATGAAAAGATGAAATAAAAAAATAAAAATGAATTAACTGAAATTGAACTAAATTGAATTGAAATTGAAAAACAAAACACGGCAGTCGGAAAATAGTATAAAGAAAAGCGTGAACAACGACAATGCTGGGTTGTACGGTAATCAAGGTTACCCCAGAAGTCGCACATTTTTAGGCAATGGTTGTTCTGATTATATGAAGCACCACAGTCTACCGCTTCAGCATCATGTGCAGCCATTCCTTTGACTCATACATCTGCCTGTCTTCACCTTGTACTTCAGTCGAACAAGCTTACTCCTCTGCCAATCCCACTACAGTGTATGCAACAATGCTTCACTTAGTACAGGATAAGTTCTACCTCCAACTTCGCATCTAACAAAGTCCGAAAGATCACAACAGTTCACCAGGCAGGATATACATGTGGCAGTTGACACCACTTAGCCAGAAACCATTGCCGTTCACTTCTTTCATAGAATTAACTCTGGATACATCAGGAAAGTGATAAATACGCTTCGTAATGGAAGACACATCACCACGCATCAGTGTCTTGTCGTAAGAGGCGACCAATGGGATTGGGTGGCCATTCCTGCTGACATTCTTCAAGCACTCTACAGCAATACACATACTCTTACACCGAATACAGCACGTTTCCTTACGGTGAGAGTGTCATTCTATTGTTGTGCCAAGTGTATATGTGTGAAGGCTTGTTTGTGTAAATCGAGGGTGTGTGGACCCAAGATTCGTGTTGCACAACAGGATCATGTGGTCAGGCTCGATGACTTGGTTCACATATGTCATCACCTCCCAACTGCGTAGATCGATGATGCTCATGCTGTCAATCACGACGGGGTTCAAATGGGCTTGACACATTGTACCTTTGTGGAGAATCAAACCATGGGCCTCAGGAGTGAGAAGCGAGCACTTTAACCACTAGGTTACGCAACAGCCCTTGGTGGAGATTAGGAAAACCTTAACACTGGCCAAACAAAATGTTTCATGTTTCATGTATTGATTTCATATTTAAAAGTTCATCATTGTGTATATATCGGTGGTTGCGACATTTTCCTGTAAGCTTCATTTGAAGACATACGTCTATATCAATAACGCAGAACAAACAAAACAACAGACGACGCAACGTTGAGTTTTAACCCGTGAAGAACCGGGTTAGAATTGATCTTCAATACCCCGTGCTTGTCGAGGTGACTAACGGTATCGTATCCCATCTGCGTAGATCGATGTTCATGCTGTTATCGACTGTGGCTTGATTATATAAAGAATCCATCATATCGCTGTGCGCAGCGTTAACCAACCAACCAACCAATCAACCATCCAACCTTGTAACCAACAAACAGACATTGCCCTCTAATATAGCGTCATTCATGTTTCAGCCACCAAGTCATCACATGAAGATATCATCATGCGAATTTACTTCTTGACATGCAAGTAAGAGTGAAATTGGTCTGTGATGACAAAATAAATGTTGTTAATATTATAAGTTCACAAGCTAAGATGACTGACATTCTAATGGGAGTAAAACCTATAACGCGTAATATTTTGCCATTAGCCCTCCAATGGTGGAAGAATATATCACTGTAATATGTGCATCCTTAAAATATCAGTATTATCTTTAAACAGTTGTGAAAACTAGTGTTGTTGGAGTGGGGTATGTGCATGAGTGCTGCCCTCGTCTCTCATAGACTGCGTGGCTTAGGCGAATCAGGAAGCAATGGTCGTTGGTTCGAATCCCAGCCCGTCTTGATTGTCTTCTTGAATTATCAGCATATTGAATTGTCCGTCCTCATGGGTTTAACTAAAGTGGTCTAATATGTTCTGATGCAATTCCAGAGCCGTTCAAAGCAGATAAAAAAACAAGCAAACAACATCCCCTATCTCCTCCCTCCACACAAAAACAACAAAACAACAACTACAACAACTCAAGCCTATCATGTCACCTAAACATCTGCGTTAAAGCATTCAAGACATCTTAAATATTATTCATTTGCAGATGATGTTGTTACGATTTTTCAGAGGTTTGCTCACGGTCATTGCAGTGACCATAGTGCTGTCCATTATGCACATTGGATACGAAGTGTACAGCGGACAGACTAAGCTGCGGGTCATGGACATACATTGTCAGCAAGAGTTTTCAGATGATCCTGGACGTTCATCAGCTCATGGATACAAACAAACAATCCAGAGTCCTTCAGTTTTACCTAATCACTCATCCGAGGTACGCCATATTGCGTTCTTGAAAGTCCATAAATGTGCCAGCTCGACAATGATGAACATATTTTTCAGATTTGGAAATAGAAGGAACCTGAATTTTGTCCTCCCCTTCAAAGATACCTATGTGGACTTGAGAGATCAAAGGCAACGCCTAACAGTGATCCCTCCTGTCACCTCAACAGGCTATGACATTCTCTGCAACCATCTACATCGTTACAGCCATCAACTCATAGCTCAGTTCCTGCCATCGGACACCGTGTATTTTGCTATTGTACGAGAACCTTTCCAACGAATGCACTCGGCATTTAATTTTTATCGTAATGTGCATCATTTTAAAGAAATGATGGAAATCAAAGGACCAGATCCTTTCGAAACCTATATCAACGACCCCGGAGCGTATGAACTCAGGGCAGGTGGTCTTTCTCAGACAAATAATAAGATGGCCAGAGACTTTGGCTTTCCTTTACGACACTACAAAGACATTCCCAAATTTAAGGATTATCTTAAACTACTTGACAAAGAATTTGACCTTGTTATTGTAGCCGATATGTTCTATGAGTCACTGGTGCTCATGAGGCGAATATTGAAATGGCCAATGGAAGACATTCTGTTCTTGAAAGTAAATACACACCCACATAGGTCTGTTACAATGAAAACTATCCCTGACAAACTAAAACCTTACCTTGCTCTTGATTATCTTCTGTATGATCATTTCCTGGCCAAATTCAACAAACGTATTGCCGCAGAGGGACCAACGTTTTACGATGAGGTGCAATACTTTGAACGCATCAATACGAAGACCACGAAATTTTGTCAGAGCAAAAATGCAGGCAGACAGTTAACATTTCATGCCAGTAAGTGGCATGGTAACTTTAATGTTACCCGTAACGATTGCGCTTTGTTGCATTTACATGAGACAGCGTTTGTAGATCTGATTCGAAAAAAACATAAAGAACGACTGAAGCGGTATGGGGCAAATCTTAAATTCCTTTTCTAAGCACTGTTTGATCCTAGGAGTTGCTGTAGTGGTTCTCAGATTGTTTCAGTGCCGTATGTTGTCAGAATTACTATAACCTTCCAGATCACATACAAGACCCAGTCTCAATAAAGATTAGCCGACCATGTAATTCTGCCTTCAAGGACAACAATCATTATCTTTTTGTATGTCCCAACTATGATGCTCTAAGGTATGATATTCATTTATACATGGATATAGCGTAAATGATATAGCTGTATTGTAGCCTACAATTACCCAGATGTAAAGATATTTTCAAATCAGTATATAACTATGTTACCATTCCAAGAAGATTTAATCGATCTTCAGTTTTCATCTAGCCCTTTGCAGAATTAAACGTACTTAGACTGTATGGGTGTTCTGATGTCTGTATGTTGTATGTAATGAAGTCGCATAAATGTTATTTTGCCTGGAGAGACATTTATGTAAGCTTTTTGCTTGTTTGGGGATGCACTTTGTGAACAATATATCAGAGAGGATATGTTTAAACCATGTTAAGGGTGCATCAGACTGATTCAGCTACAAAAGTTGAGATGTTCGTAATGTGGTTTATTTGGACTCCTTGAAGTGAGGTTTGATTTTTGCCGGTTTGGGCAATATTCCAGCAATATCAAGGAGGAAGACGCCGGAAATGAGCTTCACAATCATATTGTGAATATAACCCGGATCTTCTGCGATCTAGCGATCTGCGATCTGCGATCTAGTGATCTGCGATCTAGGTAATTAGGATATGATGACATTTGTAAACCAATTCAACGAGTCTGACCACCCGATCCCGTTGCTCGCCTCTTGCGACAAGCCTGGGCCGCTGAAGGCCTATTCCACCCCGGGACCTTCATGGTATGTAATGGTGAAGACCGTTTTAGTTTCAAAACTTGATAAATTTTGTTTGTTCGGATAACACAATGTGCTTTCGATATGTCATGATGTTAAGAGTATTTAGTTGTCCCTTTTGAAATCACTGATGAAGGTATGAATATAACGTTTAAATAAATATTTGGTGATCAAATTTCATTTGCCTGCATTATTGTCTGTTTCAACTTGATTATTTGTGTTTGTATTTTCAGGATTGGATGTACAAGATACGTAAGTGTCCTTGTCTGATGTATACCGCTACACCCATGAACATTCTTTCATTGACATCTTTTTGCATCTTTTAAACCCGAACTCAGTTCTGCAGACGGGGACAGAATGCAATATATTTATCAGTTGAATCATAGTTTAAGAAAAGAACCTCATCTTAAACTTTTAAAAAATGTTTTCAAACAAAAAGAAAAGTAACACTTGACAGCAAGGATCACATCTGTTCAGCACATCCCATCGCGGATGGTAACCTGACAGCTGGACAGACAGGTAAACGCGCCACCTGCGTTACACACGCAACACAAGCGGCATTATATATGTATTGATATTTCTAACGATTGCAACAGCCGGCAACGCTTAAGTGGGAAAGAGACTGACATTACGTAGCCTAGTGGTCATTTCGTCCGCCACACAAAACAAACTCCGATTCGGTTATGTTTTGAAAAAATATATACATTCCATAGAAATGTGTTTCTGGTAAGCTTGGTTAATGCATTAATGTGAAATTTCTCGAAATATTCCATATCAATGGTTTGTGGTAAGATGGGCTCATGCATTGATGTGAAATATCTCAATATATTTTATATCAATGACTTTGTGGAAAGCTTGATTAATGCATTAATGTGAAATTTCTCGAAATATTCCATATCAATGGTTTGTGGTAAGATACGCTCATGCATTGATGTGAAATATCTCAATATATTTTATATCAATGACTTTGTGGAAATCTTGATTAATGCATTAATGTGAAATTTCTCGAAATATTCCATATCAATGGTTTGTGGTAAGATGGCCTCATGCATTGATGTGAAATATCTCAAAGTATTCTGGTCAGTGGCTATGTGGCAAGCTGGGTTCATCCAGTAACATGAAATTTTTTCAATATGCTCCATATCAGTGGTGTATAATAACCTAATCAATAAGTCATATATAACACAAGTTTAAATGTGAGGGCGAAAAGTGTGGTATATCGACTATTTCTTAACATCATTTGCTTACATTCATTCGGATAAATACTGGGCAGAGAGATGGTTTGGGTTGGGTATGTCGCCTGTTTGACTGGTGGTCTACAACGGTTTGAAGTACCTTGTCGATAAACCATGCGTGTCAACCATGACAATTTTCTCAGAATACACACACGAACGCACGCACGCACGGACATGCACACTCACAGGCACGCACGCACGCACGTACGCAAACATTCGTCATTTTGGTCGCAACAGTGATTATTTGGTCAGCTGTGATGCTTGTCGCAAGAGGCAACTAACGGGATTAGATGTCAGTCTGTACCTGACTAGATTATTTACACACCGCTCCCATATGGCTATGAAACTGCCATAAACAACAAACAAGTGAAGAAATTGTAAGAATTGCATCTCTTCAATCGTATCTCCTTAGAATATGCTTATCATTTGGATTTTCATGTCAAATATCTCGTTTTCACATTGACAAGGGCTTGATCAAGGTAACATATTTACCCTGAATAACAGGATCTATCTTACCTCATGCCTAAATGTAGTTTTCTGATTGGGTGAGCCTATCAAATTATACCGCTTACAAGCAAGTAACATTTTCTATGTTACCCGCTGAAAATGCCGAACTTTGGGAATTCGTTTGGTATTTCGTGTAGTAGTGTTTTGCCTAACTCCCGTACTACTTACTATGATCCGATACCCGAGCTTCAAACAGTTCAAAATTAACATGAGGTGTTCGGTAAAATACGTAAAATTGTTCACTGGTCCCTCATTGCCCATGGGTTGATGTAGTCTCTATGTTTGTATATAATCCCATCACCCTCGTACATCAAACCATTACCATTCGTTACCAGAGAACAACTTATGTTATCTTGCCTCACCAATAAATCAGTCCCTCCTGGATTACAGGACAAATTTTTAAGAATCCCGCTGCA
Source organism: Haliotis asinina (assembly GCF_037392515.1). Classification (NCBI taxonomy): domain Eukaryota; kingdom Metazoa; phylum Mollusca; class Gastropoda; order Lepetellida; family Haliotidae; genus Haliotis; species Haliotis asinina. Next base: position 35,665,892 of record NC_090288.1, read on the forward strand.
AATTTAAGCAAATTCTACACCCAACTTTTCAATATTCTGCAAAACATTCTGCGGCTACAACATTTAGAAAAACATTATACAGACCTGCATAGTTTAATTCTCAAATACAGATGTAAAGTTAAGACGACATATCACATCTTGAGTAAGTTTGATGACAATGCAACAGTACCTTTTTCTGTGTTTGAGAATTAAACACTCGCAGAAAGTTATGTCTCTCCTCAAATGTAACTTTGATGCACATGAACAACTTCCGGTTTCATGCAAACAATTTTATACCTAAAAGAAATCTGAAATATTTTCAATTTTCTAAATGATCGATTTTGAAATTCATCTAATATTATTTTAAAAAATGCCTAAAACTTGCTTTATTAATAAAGTATCTTTAATCATGATTATTTCAAAATGTGGTCACAATAAATATGTCAGTCCTTTTTATGTGTAACCAACCCTACTTTTGGCATTAACTCTACTTTTCGTTTCGACTGACAGTCAGCTTTCACTCAGTTTTTAAAATAAGCCAAAGAGTGGCAAATTCTGCACGGATTCTGCACGCAAATGTGTTTTCCGCGGACCAGACGTTTTTCTGCATGGCAAGGTAAATTCCGCAATTTTTTCTGCAACCGCGGAAACGCGGAATCCAGGAGGGACTGACAAACGAGGTGTATTGCAATACACCGCGCTGCCAATAGCAACTCATTCGGTACTTTATGGTTATTACTATTTTTGGTTTGAATAACATGAAATGGCCGATGTTTTGCGAATGGAAATCGATGGAATGGAGATAACTTCAAATCTGTTTTTCTTGTGTCGTCCGCAAAGTCTAGCGATGGCTACGAAAACATTTAACTCTCTTTCCAATAAACACATTTTAACAAAACGTTCAAATATAGTCCCTGTGAATATTAAGAAGGGGCATTACATCTTGGTGACTTTACTAAGACTATACCTAGGGGGAAAAACAGCACAATGCAAGATTCGAATCGTTCCCTGAGCCCGAAGGTCCCCTCGCGACCAGTGAACAACTTATTATGTACATTAAAGTTAAATCTAGTACGGCACGGAACATGAATAAACTGTTCCTTCTTTGCATCAACCGACATAGTCGATATGGTTGTATCTATGCCGTTTGCGGAGAATAACACACCATTAATACCATGACACCGTTGATTTGATTAAAAGTGAGTGATATACTTTAACGATTCCACCAATCAGAAATCGGAACTCAGGGGACATCAGAAATGAACTCCACACTTTGTACCCACGTAGGGAATCGAATCCGGGTCCTCTGCACGACGAGCGAACGCTTTAACCACTGGGTTACCCCACCTCCCCTGGACGCCAAGCAGCTTTACGATAATACTAGGCAAATTGGAGGGGGTGGGAAAAGGGGGATGGGGCGGTTTAAAATTAGTCTTCAGCAGAGTCTAGAGGACGTGACTCACGAGATCGGGTGGTCAAGTTCGTAGACAATACTTTTGCATCATTTTGTTTGCCATACAGCCGGAATATTGCGGCACAAAACAACAAGGAAATCCACCCATCTGTACAATCTGTTTCGCTTTTGGGTTGATGACTAAAATGCCCTAAGCACGTCCAAGGGAGGTACACTGTATATAGCAAGCGTCATCTGAAGATGACAAATCCCACCGACCCCAACGCATTTGATAAAAGAAAGCATCTGAAAGATACTTGAAGTCCAACCTGAATTTTTAAAACTAAGTCCAAACCCATGGAATTCATGAAAAATATAAATGTAAAAAAATCTGCAAATAGCAGAAGGCACCACTTTGGGATCTGCTTCATACAACTGCCAAATACTGTTCAAAGATATCGACAGGTTTTCGAGTTGCGCTCCGGAAACGAACGTCACCCCTCCTTTTCAAGAAGAATACAAATGCCAAAAAAACTGTAAATAGGAAAAGGCACCACTTTAGCTTATGTTTGACATATCTACCAAATCTTGAAGAAAGATATTGAACAGTTTTCAGTTGTGCTCTGGACACGAAAGGCATCATTCCTTTTTGAGACTAAGTTCAAATCGTTCCCATGGAAACCAAGAAATGTCAAAATTCAAAAATCTGTAAGTAGCAAAAAAGGCACAACTTTATATACTGTCTGATATATCTACCAATATTTGTTGAAATCTATTGAACGGTTTTGAGTTATGTTTCGGAAACAAAATGATTACGAACAGATGGGCGAGGCGTCGACTAAAACGGGACGAATATTTCTGCTGCGTATTAGCTGTGGTTCAAGTCATCATCATTAAAGGGTCGGTTGGGTAGAGTTGTGGTTGAAGCGTTCGCTCGTCACGCCGAAGACCCTGGTTCCTTTCCCAATATGGGTTCGATGTGCGAAGAATATTTCTGGTGTCGCCCGCCGTGATATTGCTGCTAAAAGCCCAACTCACTCACTGAGCGATATCAAAGCTTTATCGCTGAGACAAACTGCTTTTCCCGGCCACACCTGACAAGCGTTGCGAAGATTTACCTTCACATAAGGTGAGTGAATGAGTGAGCGAGTATGGCTTTACACCGCTTTTAGCAATATTCCAGCAATATCGGGACGGGCGACCGCAGAAATGGGCGTCACAAAATGTACCCATGTATGGAAACGAACCCGGGTCCTCGGCGTGACAAGCGAACGCGTCAACCACTATGCTACCCCACCGCCCCCTTCACATACAGCTTGATCTTCTAAGCTATATGGAACACGTGACAGGGTGACGTTTAACCACTTCAAGCCATATAATTAAAGTACACTGTGTTGTACTGCCGTGGTACAGGTAAATCCGCACACGCGCGGGGACAGCTCTCATGGAATTCACACAAGGCAGGGTTGTTTGTTTAAATACGCTTTCATGTAAAATGAAGGTTCGAGACGGTATGTTAACGCTTATGAAGTGTCCGTACAATTCTATGCCTGTCATTGGCTGTTTACGTTTCTTTCAAAGCTTACATTTGACTTTTACATGATGTGTTTGCACACATTTAGATAAATAATTATGTATACACAAAGATATAAAGAACTGTGATCATACATAGGTTTATTAACACAGGATATATGTTCAACTGGATATTCGTGCATGTACGTTATTTTCAAATAATGTGGAGGAAATATTTTGAATGATGGACTGACAATTATCCGCCAGTGATCCTATACTTAGAACAAAATCGAAATCGTACGATGATAGTCTGTGACTGATCGGGCCTATTAACATGAAATCAGTTTCGTTACAATAAGAAAAGTTACAAATTAAAAAATAGAAATACAATGTAATGAAATAAAATAAAATAAATCCAAATAAAATGAAATAAGAAAATAAATAAGATGTAAAAAAGAAGGTAAAATGGAAAGAATAAAGCGAGTATCCGGGACAAAATCTCCCGAAATAAAATAAATAAATAAATAAATAAAAAATAAAAAACAAAAAATAAAAAAATAAAAAATGAAAAACAAAACGTTAAATTGGTTAGTTCGTTCTAAGTGTGTTCCATTACTAAATTGACACAGCTGCTTAACAAAGTCATTTCTTTGAAATTAAGATGAACTCCGGTAGATGGCTGATACGTAATCGGTCAAATAAGATCCGCTGAACGCGTATTTCTCAAAGCATTTTTTGCAGAAACTGCTTTGAATTAACTCCATAGCAAGTAAATAAGTGTTTACATTGTTTCTCCATTGAACATTGGTGACGTTATTTGTCACTATCAAGTGACTAAGAATATGTATTCACGACCACAGAACACTTAATAATGTACAAATTGCATTCACCCAGATTACAGCGCCAATCTGTTTGTTTTCAACGCCGCTCTCAAACAAATTTAAACCTTATGATGGCTACCTGTAAACAGTCGCATCTGGGTAACAAAACTCAGCGACTGACATCATGAACATCGATCGATTCACTGAACGTGAATGAGTGATTGAGTGATTGAGTGATCGAGTGATCGAGTGATTGAGTGATTGAGTAATTTGGGTTTTGGCAATATTCAGCAACATCATGGCGAGGGACACCAGAAATGACTTTACACAATGTGTCCACGATGGGAATCGAACCCGAGGCTTCAGCGTGACGAGAGATTGCCTTAACCACGAGACTAGCCCACCGCCCCGAAAACGATTACAACCAAATCAGGGAGCCCGACAATCCGACCCAATTATTACCATCTGAAAGATACCAGACCGCAGTGTATAATATATCCATGTAAACTTCTTAAGGGTTAACGTGAAACATAACAGTTTGAGCGACAAGCTAATTTTGAGGTGTTAAATGGATGTAGATACCTGAATTATAACGTTATTTTCAACAAAACGTTAGGCACTTTTTACTGTCATGGTTGAAATATAACTGCAGCCGCAAAACAGAGCGTTTTTATTGAAAATATCGTATATTAGCTCCATATTTCTCAACACGTTTATATTGTTCACTCCGAATGAAATTAAGAAAAGCTATCTCTCTTTCGGCAAGTAAGTGACAGTCTTTTGGAGTGATGTTAAAATCGCCATGCCATTCATTTGCCCTGAATGACAATAATTTCCTGACAGTGTCCTTTGAATGACAAAATGCAGAGATTTTGGCGTTTATGACTCTGAAGTATTGAAGCTCCTTGTGAAAATCAGGTCCTTGTGCACTGATCTGTTCCTTTAGCCTTGTCAGATAGTGGTCATACAGGATACGGTCAAGAGCTAGGAAAGGTTCGATATTCACCGAGCTAGCGCTAGTTGTAAGATGCTTGTGTTCATGCACATTTATTGGTAGAAATATCACATCTTCCATGGACCATTTCAACAACCTTCGCAAGAGCACCAGTGATTCTAGGAACATGTCCGAAACCATAACCAGATGAAACTGTTTGTCCAGTGTTCCGAGGTACGTTTTGAACTTTGTCATGTTTTTGTAGTCCTGAGTTGGAAAACCAAAATCCCTGGCCATCTTGTTATTTGTGACAGAGTAATCTCCCCATGTGGTTTCTAGTAACGTTATGTTATTGAGGTAGGTTTGGAAAGGATCCAAACCACCAACTTCCGTCAAGAATGGGAAACGGGCAAGGTTCCGGTAATAGTGAAAAGCTGAATACATTCGTTGGAAAGGTTCTCGAACTATGGCGATATATTTGGAGTCTGGTGGTAGGTAACGGGAGAATTCTTCTTTGCTGAATTTAGTGACATGGTTGCAGAGGATATCATACCCGGACATTGCGGGTGGCGGAACAACTGATATCAAGCCTTTTTGATGAGTCATATGTAGGTAATTATCTTTGATGGGAAGAACGAAGTTAAGTCCTCTTTTATAACCGAACCTATAAAATATATTCAGCATGGTGGAACTCGCACATTTGTGAACCTTCAAGAAAGCAATATGGCGAACCTCTGACGAATATCGACGATCCGAGTTAAGATGATCTGATACCATCTCATTCGTTTTGACTTTATCGCTGAATGTAACGGGTGTAGTAGTAATGACTCCGTGATCGCACAGACATTTGCTGGTTTTGGGGAGACTTTTATCCTTATAGAAAGCTTCACTAAAATTGGTTGTAACGAGGACCACGACAACAGCAATGACCAAAACGTTGAGGAGGAGCCTGAAACATTAACGATTTCGTATTAGTTGACAGTAGACTGATCACTGTCACAGATACATCAGTTTAAAATCAGTATCGAACAGACGCAATAAGAGCTCTGAAAGTCGTAAATATATTCGATGATGCAAGGCAATCCAGTTGTCACTTGAAAAAATACGGCGCACGACGTCTTAGTGAATTCCATCGGAAACAGTGTTTGACACTTTAGCGTCATTAGGGACCTATCCTTCACACGTCTACCATAAATCTTTTTGAAAGTTTTACTGTGGCTTCAAATGTCAGCAAAACAGTACCTCTTGCCACTTGTCTATTTTCTCAAAGACCCACTCCCATTTTACTACAGGGTACTACATACATTATATACATTCTGCCCATAAGAGTTAGAGAATCTTGTGGAGGCGCATCTAAGGGGAGATCACGTTTGCCTCTCATACTTGCCTTTGTGTTTTAATCAACTCTGTTAGTTGCACGGTGTTTTGAAAGGGTGTACGGCTTCTGTAAGACCCTTTTAAATTCCGTTTTTCTCTGAGGCTCAGCCGTACACCTTTTAAAAACACCGTGTGACGAATTTATTACCCTTGAAATCTTTTCAGCGCTTTGAGCTAGCACTAGTTGCATGGACGTGTGCGCTATATAAATATCCTATATCCTATTCATTTAGCTTAACTTTAAACAACAACATTCAACCTTTGGCAGAATGAGACGTGAAATGTTTCACCATGATTTGTCCTGAACGGTTATAAAGGAGATAACTCGTTATGGCTGAGTTTATGATAAAATATATCGGATTTACGGTTTTGTTAAACGAAAAGTGAAAAATAGGAATGTTTTTTTATGTTTGGGCTGAATGCACTGACGGAAACAAATAAGGAATTATGTTAACAATTGTATTACTCTGTTAATACCTATAGCATTATAGTATATGCCAGCGCTAATATTTCGAAGCCAAAAGTACATTCCATCTAAGGTCAAAGTCATTCGTCCAACCCTTATTGTGTGCCACTTGACAGATTTGACGGAGTGTACGGTTCGTACGGAATTTCTTCCTTCCAACGTCTTTACGTGAATGCTATCGTAATCACCTTCCAGTGAAAAAGGAGGCTGTACTATGATTCACGATGAAACAGTATTGATATCAGGTGTTCGTGAATAGAATTTCTTCCCACCATCGTATTTTAGTGACACCGTGTGCAATCGTATTCGCCTTGCTGTAATAAAGAAGGCAATTCTATAATTCACGATGAAACAGTATTGATATCAGGTGTTCGTGAATAGAATTTCTTCCCACCATCGCATTTTAGTGACACCGTGTGCAATCGTATTCGCCTTGCTGTAATAAAGAAGGCAATTCTATAATTCACGATATAACAGTATTGATATCAGGTGTTCGTGAATAGAATTTCTTCCCACCATCGTATTTTAGTGACACCGTGTGCAATCGTATTCGCCTTGCTGTAATAAAGAAGGCAATTCTATAATTCACGATGAAACAGTATTGATACCAGGTGTTCGTGAATAGAATTTCTTCCTACCATCGTATTTTTCTTTCCATAGTATCTTGACATATTTGCCTTTGCAGTTAAAAGAAGACGTCAGGAACCTAAAGGCAGATATTAGCACCACGTCTTTCGTCCCGCGTGGAACTGAGCGTAATGTACTGCAATGTCGTTACATCCATCAAACTGTTGTCACGGTGTGTAATCACTGTGAATAAATTTAGTTGCTTCTATCCCGATTAGGGGGAAATTGTTATGGACGTCAACTCAAGACAATGAAGACAGCTTGCAGCATAGTCATACTCCTGAGGTACCCTGGGGTACCCTGAGGAACCCTAGAAGATCCTCACATGAGTGTTAAATGTGAAGTCCATTTCTGGTGCCCCTTGCTGTAATATTGCTGGAATGTTGCTGTAATATTGCTGGAATGTTGCTGGAATATTGCTGCAAGCGGCGTATATTAAAATCACTCACGACACCTTCATCAAGCGAATGAATGCTGGGAAGTAGATATATATATTTTTCTAAATGTGATTCAGATTCAGATATCTGTTTAAATATCAGCATGCATGCTGGTCTGGAGAATGGATTTCAGGATTAGAAATATGTTTCAGTTCCCGACTGATAGAAAGCAGAAACCATACACAACACTTATATCGACATATTTTTAGTTATTCACGAAATCACGTCGATAAGGCTTTGAAAGCGACATTGTGCTATATCATTGATTTAAGAATCATTAAGGCAACTGACAGGATCGTAATAAAATATGTCAGTTTAGTCATCTGCTAAAGTAAAACGACAGATACCAAGGTGTAAAGTTAATACATTATCAATATTTTAATACAGCGGCTGATGCTTATTCAATAAATCACCATAATTTGATCACATGAATTTTCACTTTGTGATGTATTAATGCCATCGATTTTGTCATCAGCGATTTTCATAATCAGATGCACACTGTGATATAGTCGGAATCGTACAGTGAAGTCTGCCTTTAGAAGAAATTTGGAAAACTTATCAGATATCAGAACACACCAATGAAGGCAGATTTGAAAGAAATTGCTTCATATCCAAGAATTATACAATTGAGAACATTATGTTCCCTCTAGTGCAATGGCCTTCAGCAACCCATGCTTGCCATAAAAGGCGACTGTGCTTGTCGTCAGAGGCGACTAACGGGATCGGGTGGTCAGGCTTGGTGACTTGGTTGACACATGTCATCGGTTCCCAATTGCGCAGATCGATGCTCATGTTGTTGATCACTGGTCCAGACTCGATTATTTACAGACCGTCGCCATACAGGTGGAATATTGCTGAGTGTGGCGTAAAACTAAACTCACTCATTCACTCACCCTAGTGCAATGTGACAATACGTAATCAGGCTACAATCGAAAGACGTAAACACAGAACTCTGAATAAATTATTTGCATTTTTTTCATGTAAGTTAAAACGCATGGATTTTGTGCCAAAATGCTTACAATAGTTACTTCCATGCTGTTCCAGAATTCTGTGTTCTGAATCCAAGATTTGGGCTAATGTTAATGCTTAAGTCCCTGACCATACATATTCGTGATTTTGGTTATGGCGACGTCACACATACTGTGCGTGGGCGTTACAGAAAATGCTGTATCTCGCTAAATACATTAAGTCTTACCTTAATATTTGGTGAGCTGACCCTTCATTTTCAATACTTCACGTATTCGTAGTGGGATGCTGTCATACAACAAGTGCATGTAGTCAACTGATAGATTACTCCAGATATGACGAATTTCAGTCATGAGCTGTTCTTTGCTGGTGATAGTTGCGGCAACGTTCTATAGATCTCTTTTGAGGCGGAGCCAAATATTTTCGATAACATTTAAATCTGGAGACTGTGGGTACAATGCACCATGTAGTACAATTTGCATGGTTTTCTTATTTATAATTTTCCACAACACGGGCCCGATGCACGGGCGCATTGTCATCCACGAATACATAATCTTCATTTGGGAAATGTCGCACAACAACCGGCCAGATATTGTTTTCTAATATGTCTATGTATTTGGCAGCATTTATATTACCTTCTACAGGGGTGATCGTTTCCACACCATGATAGGTTATACAACCCCACATCATCAAACTAACCTTACGCTGTGAGGGGCGGCACACACACTCGGGCTTGTTGACTTCGTCTCCCTTTCTCCAAACGTATACACGTTTGTCAGCTCCAATTACAACACGACTTTCGTAAGAAAATACAAAGTTTTTCCAGTTTTGATTAACACTCCATAACCTCCTTTCACGACACCACAATCCAATCTTTTTCAAGTTGACCTGCGACTTGTTTCTTCGCAACTCGTCGTCTGTAACCTTTATATGTTAATTTTCTTCTAATTGTCCGTTTACTGAAAGCTTTGTCCCTGTTCTCATTAAATTTGGCCGTAATTTCATTCAAAGTCGAACGTCGATTATGTTTTAGACACCTGTTCAAAAACGTCTGGTCCCGAACACTGAAACATTTCTTTCGTCCTCTTCGAGAAATGTTTTCTACTAACCCAGTTGCTTCATATTTTTCACAGACACTTTTCACTGTAGGCCATGATAGATTCAATATCTCTGAAATTTTGGATATTGTCAAATCTTCATTTAGTAATTTTATGATGATGCTTTTAGTCTCAGTACTCAATTCCTTAGATGTTCCACCCATTTTGTCGACTGCCAACAAACCGGAAACAGTGTAGCAGACGAATATCTAAACACGTGTCACGTGATGGCCACGTGATGAGCTTTCTATAAATACCCAATATCCAATAGTTGACACACGTGGGTTGGATACAGCTGGATCCGGAAAACGCGGATATTACGTGAGTGAAGTCGCCATAACCAAAATCAAGAATACTTATGGCCAGGGACTGTACTTTGCCAAATCATACCTATTCTTAATAGTTTAACCAACACTTGAAGGAAAAGAAAGTTTTAACTTTGAGAACGTCGAAATATACGGTTGTTCATGATTAATACTTACAAGACTTAAACCATGAAAATGTCGGTGAAATTAACTATGAAGCACAGAAAGATGACAGAATTCAAATAAATAAACAACTCAGTGAATAAAATGAGAAATCTGAGATTAATATCACAAGACATGGAATCGCTCCAAATCAAACTCGCCCCAACCCTAAGCTCCCTAAGAAGGATCTAAAGACATATGTCTTTACTAAGGCCTATAGTTGACCTTTTGCTAATACTTGTAAATAGTTGCAGCATTTAGAAAATATATTTAATAACATAATAAGACATCGAATTGATTAACTGCCATTTTCGGGTAATTTTTACCTTCGCAACAACTTGATAGAAGCTTACTGCAAATATATGATCAAAATGCAAATATCGTACTTACAACCAAAAGATGTTATAGGCATAATATCAGGTAGTTACCCTGTTTGAGGGAAATATTTGACAATGGCAACAAATAAGAACAATATCCCTTGCATCGAAAGCTGTTCAAAGAAACTTGTTCGATGGCGCGTGTCTTTGTAGCAGTATGATATTTGGAAATACCATAGGCTGAGGAAAGAGGAACACATTCGTCGTGAAAGACATAACAGATTAATGATTCAATAAAACAAACAACAGATCAACGAAAAGGGGCAAGCCATCGCATCACAACACGCATTATTCATATAATCACGACGTACATGAAAGACCAGTGAGCAAAATAGCCACCGGTCAACTATCCCGTAGCGAGCAAATATCCAGTCGGGCCAGTAAATCTGCAAGTCACGGGCCCGACTGGCTCTTAGGGTCATGATGAGAGCAAGGTCGGATACAGAATTAACAAACCCGTGTGCCCCAGTCTTGAATTGAAGTTATACTGAAAGAGATAGACTGAGATAGAGAGAACCTATGGGAGTATAGAGCCTGGTGTTGCATTTTTGTGTGTATGTATGGTGTGTGCCAGTACACGAATGTCATGTGGTAAATTAGGAGTCACGGTCGCCCGACCCCGCACTCCTTGACTTAACATTCCTCATGGACCAAGACAGTGCAGAGCTTGAGGAAGTATCGTTCTCGACATTGTGGAACGACCATAATCAACTTTAACTGTGGTAGATTTTCCTGAAGCTCAATTGCCGAATACGACATAATAAAACTACAAACATAATGAGTCAGTAAACGCGATGCATAAAGAATCTGAATGGTAAAATTTCATGAAACAATGGTCGTGTAATAAAACTGAAATTATGATAACATAATGTGCCAATAAACGAATGGTCAACCCAAACTGGTAACAAGTTGGTAGTCCTAAACCATACACCAAACACAGAAACAAGTTTCAGAAACAGAAGACAGAGTCAGTATCCTGTGTAACCTATGCTCAAGATATCCACAGTTCTGTAAACACAGGCGACAGAACCATTTCCACATTCATACGAAACCTCAGCAGACGTTTACCTACATTGGAGGTTATGAAAGGCCAGTTGAGAGGACTTAAAGTTGGACTTTTGTTTACCTTTCAAAGACACCTGTCTCTTTGTGTCTCTCCCACGTTATCACTGATAATCTATCTGACATACGGTTAAAATAACAGTAAAGATCTGTCGAACCATTCATTTTCTCCATCCCATCCAGAACATATCTCAAGTGACAAAGAGAATAGCGACTTTGTTTTTGTTCCTACCTGAAAACTAACCGTCTCCTACAGCAGAGCGTACGGTCCATGCCTCGAGCTGAAAATAATGGGAAAAATGAATTCATTCGTTATCGGTTAGGACGTGTTCTGGTCAACTGGCGTTTGGATGTTCTGGTATTTGAGGATTAGAATTGGTCTTCAGAAGCCCTTATTCTCGAAACGTTCGTAGCCCTAAGAATTCTTAACTTTGATCGTAGCCAATGTGTTAAGAATTGGCTTAAGAACTTCGCAGGGCTACGAACGTTACGAGAATAGCTAGCCAGAAGTCCATGCTTGTCGTAGGAGACAACTAACGGGATCGGGTGGTAATCTCCCTGATTTGGTTGACACATGTCATCGTATCCCAGTTGCGTAGTCCTGTGCTCATGCTGTTGATCAATGGATTGTCTGGTTCGGGCTTGATTGTTTACAGACTGCCACCATATATCTGGAATATTGCTAAGCATGACGTGCTGAGTGACTTAATCTTTGTTTATGATGAAACCCACTGAGCTGCTCTAGTCTACATACATCCAGATCTACCCGAGTCCTCTTCACTTGTCTTCATGGTAATGTCCGCCACAAACAACGTACACCCGGAAACGTCGAGAGCTGCAGACCATTAAATAACATTTCAACTTTCATGTACAGGAGACGTTTGAGAAACCTTTGGCCTATAGCAAACACGGGTTTTTGTGTCACTTCAAAGTGAACTGAACGTGGCTGTATGTATGTTTGTACATGGGTTGAGGAAGACATTCTCGGAATACTCACCAGGTGTCTCTACGTGAAGAGAAAAATGAATTCAACCCACAGTTTGCTTGTCGTGCCGCACTGACGATAATCCCTCTTGATGGCGACCGAAAATAGTAAATACAGTATCGTTAATCACGGTTAATCCAAACAGTGTTGAACATTATAGTCTACACGGAAGCCACATCATTCATTTTCACCACAAATGTGTCTTTGTTTTGTTTGTGTGTCATTGCAAAACGCGGATTGTGTGTATAATGAAGCATGCTCTCTCGCACGCCTTATATTCTGTTAGGGTGGTGAGGTAGCCTATGGTGGATTTCTGGAAAGGAGAAGAATAATTAAACCAGGATAAGGCGTAGTTGTGTTAACAAAAAGGAAAGCAGAAGAAACCATACTTGCACTTGATATTAGCATACCAGAGTTCGGGGAGTCGGGTTTCACGCCGCGTTTAGCAATGTTCCAGCAATATCACAAGAAATCACACATTTTCCCACGAAGGGAATCGAACCCGGATCCCCAGCGGACGCTTTAGCCTCTAGGGTACACCCTCCCTTCCCTTTTATCAGCAGGAAGGCTTAATCACATACCGTATTATGATCACTTCTTGCTTATCCCAGTCTGTAGCTGTGTACCGAATGGCGTTCTTCGTAAGGTGATGCATCAGATCGCTTCCGATATATATACGTCTCGTTCTCTCTCATCTAACATTGGCTGATGAAATCTATGATTCATTGCATTAGATGTATAGAGTATTGTTGCTGTTGGGATTGCTCGAATCAATGGCATATTGGAAACAGATGGTATTCAGGGCCTAGATTTTCGAAGCTGCCTTTGCGCTAAGATAGTCTTAACTTAATGTTAATGTATGGAACTTACGACTATGGTAGCGCTAAGAGAGCTTCAAAAATCTAGGCCCTGGAGCATAAATGCTTGATTGAGGTTATTCATTCATCTCTGAAATTACAATTTGTCGGTAATTCGGTAATTGAAACATTCAGTTTTCCTTGGCGTTGTAGGGGTGGGGTTTATAGGCATATGAGTCTTGTTCTGCCCCTTGGTTACATACACATACACTCTGGTTAACTGTCTACCTTCCCCGGTGACTGAGATGCCGGAGTGTTGGTAATGTGCCAAACTTGCATTCGCACGACAGTTTCTAACAGACGAAAGGGTGTTTGGGTCTAGGTTATTCATGAACATCTTGCCTCGTAATATTTATTAACTACCTTTCTAAACTGGTTTACCCAGCACTTCATGGGTATACGTTCTCGCCAGACAGACTGGACTTGACTGCCATGACAAAAACAAATCAAACAGAATCCATTTGCAATCCTGTTAGTGTCGCTGTTACCTAAACGTAAAGTTACTAAAGTCACAAATCTGGAATTCTACCCTTCTACAATTCTACCCTTGTGGAATGTACACAGAGACATTCAATGTCCAATCTTCTTAACCCCTAAGAGTTTGTACATGCCAAGCTCTCGGTCTCAGTGCATAAGAAAGACACTGACAACGAACAGTCTTACATACATAGTCAGCTGTCTGTCCAGCATGACAAAAGACGAATTACCTCAGGGCATATAACAACCATCTGTCTCGGCAGTCAAACGATTTACTGTCAAGGAGGATGCTGTGGTTCAAACAACCATCATCTTTCATTCCTCTTTGTTCATTTCACAATCGGTTAAAGTTGGCCATTGTTCCAACACTCCCCTCATTTTCTTTCTTCTCTGTGACTATCTCCCGTGACTACTGCTGCTGCTACCTCTATTGCCTCCTTGAGTGGTCTGATATTTCAGTCAAGATCAGTTGTCGCTCATGTGTCTCAGCACTGCATCTGTCACATTTTAGTTTTGAACACTGGTGTTGAAGGATCGCTCTGTGTGGAGGTTTCTTGATTTCATGTTGTGTCAAGAATATGCTTTCGATAGAAAGACAGCTACAACAGCTCTGTCTTGGAGATTTTGTGGTCTTCTCTAGCACAGACTGTGTTGAGAATGAATATACCCAGTTTGACCAAAATACAACTCTCACACATCCATTTCACAGGCATATTTATCTCTTTCACTATCGTGTGTCTTATCTGCAGGCAGATGAAAGTATCTCCTCCCAAGCTATGACCACTGGTTCGAAACATATACAGATTAGCTTTCTATTGGTAAATGTGAAAACGTCCTTTGCTGGGTGTCGGTTCATGTCGTATAGCGGGTAACTCACTAGCTGATGATGCAGAGAAAAACAGTTGTTGACAAACCATTGCACCTACTGAGTATTACTTACATGTATTTCTCACCTTCTTTCAAGAACTATACTCACACGCAAAAGTATAAAGAAAATATGTATGGTATTTTCAATACTAATACAGGAAATAGTCTCTGCTAGACAAAAACAAATGAGTGAAGACATATCATTCGCTACCAAGATTGATGACATTATTAAGTTTTCGAAAGGTAAAGGGGTTGACAAGAACGGAAATGTGCCGATCATGACGAGGGAAGGTGACCTCCGGACGACAGTTTCGAGGAAGGTCATCTACGGTTTGTGTAGCGTTGTATCGATGTTGGAGACGGTAGGTAAGTCGTAGAATAATTTAGTCGAAATGACAGGTAACATGTTGGGCGGACACTCCAGCTTCCAAACGTCCGACAGCCTGGTTTCTTTCAATTTGAGTTAAAGGTGGCACTGTTCAACAAGGAGTGATAAACCCAATTCCTGTGCAGCCTTATACCAACCAGTGGCGGTGACAATTCGTGGGCTTCGGTTTCACGAGAAGTCAGTGCATGATACCCACATGCTCATTGGTATGGTGCGTTTTGGTGATTCCTTCTATTGATATACTTTTACTCGGCCTTGTAAAACGCAACAAAAATTATTGATAATACCATCAGGTTTCACTATGTGCCAAAACTTCATATCAATTTAGGTTCCGAGTTTCTTGCCTGTTTGGATGAAAACGTTTATTATGCGCGTGGGTGTATATATACTCGACATCGTATGACGGGGCGGTGTGGCAGCCTCGTGCTTAAGGAGTTTGGTCGTCACGACCCGGGTCGATTCGCCCACATAGGTAAATGTGTGAACGCCATTTCTGGTGTTTTGTGATTTGCTATTGCTGGAGTATTGCTCAAAGCGGCGTGAAACTCACTCGACACGTTATTCAGTGAGGTGGGACACCCAAAAATGAGAGAGATATCATGAAGTCAATTGACAACCTTCACTTAAAGAAGTCTGTCGGTGTCATACATTGTAAATATATACGTGTAAAACTATCTGCATGTCCGTTTGTTTAGGAATTGTGTGATGGCCAGAGCCCTTATTCTCGAAGCGTCCGTAGCCCTAAGAATTCTTAACTTTGACCGTAGACAATATGTTAAGAATGGGCTGGAGAAGTTCGTAGCGCTACGAACGTTTTGAGAATAGCTAGCCAGGTGACTGAAGTGCCATAAAATGATTATCACAAGGTGTGACATTTATTTCTGATGAACATCTGTGTATATGTATAACTTAAGTTGGTATCTGTACAGCTGAAAAAATGTCGAAGCAAAGATAAATGCTAACTTACTCTTTCACTGCAGAGTATTTGTAAACAGAGTCTGAGATATACCTGGATGATACGTTGACAAGGAGACATATACCACGCAGTCGGACCTGTACTTTACGGAAGTAGATGTCACATGGTTGTGATAAAATCGGGTTCCTGCTAGAATGGATGTGTGTCATCATCAGCGAATCGGGGGTCTGAACCAGCAACCAGACAAACTGAAACGTACGTCTCACTGACCTATGTAGACAATGATCTGTTTTTCAGCCGATCCGAATTTTCCAGTATGAAAGTGACAATGAATATACATGTTTTTGAAAGATGGCATAAAGAAAATTAGCCTGATATTATGTTAAAAATGATATATAATCGAATATCTAAGATTGTTAAACCAACTGTAACTGATTGTTTTTAGCTTACGAGTCGAAGTTTATAATCATGTTCAGTTTTGCTGTCTGAATTCACGTTGTATTTCAAAAGGAAAAATCACACCAATCAGATTTCACATACAACAGATTAGAACAATATTGCACGAAGCCCTCCTTGCTTTGCAAATTACAAGCGGTGCGGCCAGTAGTGAAATACACCATAATTTTATGCATAATACACTCTTGAAGAAAAGAAGAGCAGAAAAAGGCTTGTTTGAGAATTCTGGACACATGTAGCTGCGGCAAGCACTTTACAACTATACTTTACTATCATGTGTGTGTGTGACTGTAAACAGCTTCTGTGCCAAAACGCGGCAATTTAACTTTTTCCTTTGTTTTAATCAGTAGCGTTTGAAGAAATGTCCACCAAAACGTCACTACGAAAACATATGCAAAGAAAATGCGCGTGCAAGTAAGCGGAAGAGAAGAAACTCCGACCAAACTGTCAGGAATCGATTGCGTAAAGTGAGGATTGCGTGAAGTTGGAATGTACAGAGCACAAAAGTCGGATTTAGTGGTCGTTCAAGGGTATTTGACAGCAAATCTGTCCATCAACGAAGTTCTTGCACCTCACATGCTTCGATTATAGACCGACAGAGGACGTTGTTCCAGCATGACAAAGCTACCTCACTATAGCACGTTTCACGGTCCGCTACCTTACCAGTTTTATAATCAATGTCTTCCCTGGCTCTGTCATCAGATCCATAGAAAAACAATGGAATAACTCAACGTCAACGTCAAATCACGCACTTCAACGTCAAATCACGCACGTCAACGTCAAATCACGCACGTCAACGTCAAATCACGCACGAGACACTTCCATAACTGGCCATCGCATTGCAGGATGAGTGGGGAAGAATTCCCCAGGAGCGACTTCGACCTCGAGCATATTCAGTCTGTGCCGTGACAATGCCGATCAATAATCGTTGCCAATGGTTCTGACATTTAAGTCATGTTGTGGACTCAAGTAAACAGAAACACAACAATACAGCTGACTTTGTGTTGGCGAACTCTTTGTTTACAGACGTGTGAATTTCCACTTGTTACCATTGAATTTGCACGAAATAATTGCTCATAAAATAACTCAATAAATTCTTTTAAAACTAACTCGTGCGGTTCTGTTTAAAAGGGTGTAATATGTAGAGGGATAAACCTTACTGAAAGTAACTTATATTAGCTCCATACGTCTTTACGCGTTCAGTTTGTTTACTCCTCACAAAATTCAAAAATGTGATCTCCTTTTTGCTAAGCATGTCACAGTCCTGTAACGTGATAGTGAAATCGTCATGCCATTCATTTGTCCTGAATGACAGCATTTTGTTGGTAGTCATATTTGCACTGCAAAGATCCGTGACTCTGGAGTTAACATCTTTGAAGTATTGAAGCTCTTTCTGAAAATCAGGTCCTTGTTCGTTAATCTGTTCCTTCAGTCTTGTCACATAGTGACCGTACAGGATACGATCAAGAGCTAAGAAAGGTTCGAGTTTCTCCGAGCTAGCGTCTGTTGTGAGCTGTTTGTGTTCATGCACATTTATTGTCAGAAATATCACATCTTCCATTGACCATTTCAACAACCTTCGCAAGAGCACCAGTGATTCTAGGAACATCTCCGAGACCATAACAAGGTGGAACTGTTTGTCCAGTGTTCTGAGGTACGTTTTGAACTTTGAGATGTTTTTGTAATCCTGAGTTGGAAAACCAAAATCTCTTGCCATCTTGTTATTAGTATATGAATGATCTCCCCACATGGTTTCCAGTGATGTGATATTGTTGAGGTAGGTTTTAAATGGGTCCAGACCTCCAACCTTTGTTAGGATCGGAAAGTGTAGTACGTCCCGATAATAGTGAAAGGCTGAATACATTCGTTGGAAAGGTTCTCGAACTATGGCGATATATTTGGAGTCTGGTGGTAGGTAACGAGAGAATTGTTCTCTGTTGAATTTAGTCACATGGTTGCAGAGGATGTCATACCCGGACATTGCGGGTGGGGGGACAACTGATATCAATCCTTTTTGGTGAATCATACGTAGGTAATTACCTTGGATGGGAAGAACGAAGTTAAGTCCCCTTTTATAACCGAACCTATAAAATATATTCAGCATGGTGGAACTGGCGCATTTGTGGACCTTCAAGAAAGCAATATGGCGAACCTCAGATGAATATCGACGATCTCTTTGAAGAACAGTTGACGCCATCGCCGTCGGACCGCCATCACAGATACATTGGTTGTTGTCGAACCTTGAAATAAGTATATTCCTTCGAAACACCTCTCCGAAATTACTGTAGCTTATGCTGAAGACTACTATGATGGCAACGACTGAAACCTGGAGGAACAACCTGAAACATGACAGTGTTACATCAACATTGCATCACGTTATATCATGTCCTTATAATGGGTGAGTGAGTTGAGATTTTACGTCGTATCGGCATTGTTTCAGTCACATAGCAACGAGATGAAATCTTCACACGTATTTTAGTTACAATTACAAGGTAGGATGTTAAAATACATATTTCAAAAGCAGGAAATGTTTCACAGATATACAAACTTACGATTTAGATGACGTGTGAAAACAGAATAATAATGTGAATCCCTGGCTAGGAAATGTCCAGACAGTTAAACAGAATGTTTGATGTGAACATCTCATCGCAAGAGACTCACTGAGGAGGGTCATTTCCATCTGTTTTCAGCAGATATTGAACCGAATGTGATCAATACGACGTCATGTCTTCACTGACCACCCAAGCAGGTATAACTGATTGTTGGTTTCAAGTCGTGATTTTTTTCTCTTTGATACTACCTAAGTGCCCCCTCCCCATCCCCCCTCCCCCCGCATAAGTTCCATCGGCATCGGCTTTTGTATTACCTGCTGAACATACATGACCTTGAGGTTCATGGGAGGCATTTAAAAGTCGGCATTCTAATATACGACAAAATGTTATGGATGTCAACTTCTTCTTTATTGTTTTCTTGGCTATTCCTTGCCCCTTCGTATAACACATGACCCTGTAACCAGAAGAGTACGAGTTGGCCAGTTGAGAGGAAGTAGTGGACATTATAGCATGAATCTGAGAGGCACAGTTCCCCATAAGGACATTACATTTTATGGAACATCTTCCGCCTGCAATGTTTTATGGGAAACATCCACATCATGAGCTGATATTGTGTATACACCCATCAGGTATGTCAATGTTATTCCAAAAGCCAGCATAGAAAATTGACGTTCACAGACTTTTCGTCTTTGCCTATCGAGTTTGGATAATGGGCTTCTTCTTTTCAGAAGCTGTTATGGATACAATAGTGATATATGTCATACATGTGCATGCAATAAATATAGTAAAGAGCATTGGGGGACGAAAAGAGTGTGACGTTTGTATTGACCCATTTTCTTGGGTTTTTTTTGTATTGGTTTCCTAATTACTGATTGTACAAATTATTCTCAGAACATCAAAATGTGCAAACTAGCTGGGTTAATCAGCTGCAGACGGCCAATCAGGAGATAAACATACTGTCTTTGAACGTCAGAGGTGTGTAACGAAATTATAATAGCTCTAAATTTAATTTAAAAATCGAACGCATACCGTGGGGTTTCAAATGAAAAATTTAGAGAGTTTGTGCTAGTTTGCAGCGACATAGCAATAATAGGTACACCAACGAATGATGTATGTATGGAAAGGACATCTACAAGGTTGTGCATTGTGATGTACTGAGAATAATTTGTACAATCAGTAATTTGAAAAACA
This sequence comes from Haliotis asinina, assembly GCF_037392515.1. NCBI lineage: Eukaryota > Metazoa > Mollusca > Gastropoda > Lepetellida > Haliotidae > Haliotis > Haliotis asinina. Next base: position 35,686,096 of record NC_090288.1, read on the forward strand.
ATACCAAAAACACAAGAAACACACGAAATAAATTTTAATAGCTCTAAATTTAATTTAAAACCGAACGCGTACCGTGAGGTTGCAAATGAAACATTTAGAGATAAATTTGAACTTTGTCAGCGTAATGTCTCCGCTTGGAAACGGTAATCTGTAAACGGCACAGCATGTTGTTGGCCTTCCAACTATAGTGACGTGACACGTCGTGATGCTCCCGCCCTAAACAGTCCGCGAAGATCCGGATTAGAATTGATCTTCAGTAACGGGGTCGGGTGGTCAGGATCGCTGACTTGTCATCGTATCCCATTTGCGTAGGGCGATACTCATGCTGTTGATCACTGGACTGTGTGGTCCAGAGAGAAGTGAGTGAGTGAGTTTAGTTTTACGCCGCACTTAGCAATATTCCATCTATATGGTGGCGGTCTGTAAATAATCGAGTCTGGACTAGACAATCCAGTGACCAACAACATGAGCATCGATCTATGCAACTGGGAACCGATGACATGAGTCAACCAAGTCAGTGTGCCTGACCACCCGATCCTGTTAGTCGCCTCTTACGACAAGCATAGTCCCCTTTTATGGCAAGCATGGGTTGCTGAAGACCTGGTCTACCCGGGACCTTCACGGGTCCCAGAGAGAAGTATTATCAGATTGCTGTCATGTAGTAACAAAAAAAAACAAACAAAAAAAACAAAAACGCTAAACAACCCGGTAAAACTCAACTCGGGGACAGTGATCACGTTTCAAGTCTTTGAAGGGCATTTAGAAGTGAAATGCATAAGAATGAAGATTTATGGATATCAACTTCTTTATATGAGAACACAACGTTTCGGAGTTAATGCTTACTTCTTCATCACCTGAGGTCGTCAAGTGATGAAGGAGTAAGCATTAACTCCGAAACGTTGTGTTCTCATATAAAGAAGTTGATATCCATAAATCTTCATTCTTAGTGATCACGTTGTTTTCTAGTCTTTATTGACCGATTTAAGGTAGTTGTAAGTCACCGTTTTAAGGAATTGTTTACGAACCAACCAATTCATGTTTACACATTGTAAACATTGCCGTTTGTTCACTGGTTCTCTGACATAAATGATACGTGAACCGTAAAATATAAATCCGACTCCTACCTTAAAAAAGTCATTTTCCGTTTAGCGCATAACATGCTGTGGTTGGAAGGGTTTAATGGAGATCTGAAATGAACAAAAATATATGTATCGAGTGAATATTGGTTTACGCCGCTCTTGCAATATTCCAGCAATATCACGGCGATGAAGACCGGTAATGGGCTTCTCACATCTGGGGAATCGAACCGCGAACGCTTTAACCAAGGGGCTGTCCTAACTACAGAATTATGTTGATCATAATGAAGGCATGTGTTATCCTCCAGTTGCATTTAAATATCTAGCGTAAGTGGAGACCCCCAAGCTGGAAATTTCTCTGTATTTACGTGGACACGCCTGTGATAGCGTCTACACGCCTGCGTTGGACTCCATTTCAGCGCACACATACACACAATCTTTCGGAGTTTTTTTTAGAAAGAATTTATTGTAGTGTTCTACACTCGTGTTCGCAGGCAACTGTAGCGCTCTGAGACAGAAGCGTTTTGAGGTGTTTTCTCACAGTCGTACAAGAACTGGTCTTAGGCCTTCGATCTCACAAACAAGACTTAAAACGACTAGGTTTACCCCCTTTAACTGAAACGAAATCAATAAAAATTCATATAACAAATTGAACTAGCCTACCTTCCCGCCTGGATCGTGTGTGATTCTCTTGCATCACAATGGTTACCAATATTCATACACAGAAAAAGTGTACCACTACAGCTTGACCAACCCAGGTGGGAGTAACTGTGTCTATTTATCCGGGGGAGGTTGGATATGAAAGACATATGGCTAACAGGTGTTATATTCACCGTACTAATCGTTGTTCCCCTACATCTCTGAGTACTATTATCATCTCTTTCCCTATCACGCCTTCGAGAAGAACGACAGCTACCTAACCAACTCTGCCATCGAAGTTTCTACACAATGTGAAGTTTGGTAATCAAGATGTCCTCCTCTAGCGTACACATATGTGATATTTTTCACTTTGAACTACAAGAGATCATTTAAATATCAGTCCTGGCACTATTCATTAATCCTGGAAACACGTCATCATTGTTCCAGTGCAAAAAAGAGGCAAGGTTCGACATGTGCCTACTCCATACAGATCAACTAAACTGACTTCCTTTTTATGGAAACATTAGCCACATTACAGGTTTCTGTCAAGCTAATAGTCAGGCTTCAGAAAGGGGAGTTCATGCACGTCTCCAGACTGAACCATAAAAAGCTTTTCGCAGTCAAGAGTACTTGTTGTACGCGATCGATATTGAAAAAGCTTACGACTTGTAATACTATTAATACTATCATGGTTTGATTGCCAGGCATTTGTGTCTGCCTCCAAATGTCGTCTCGCCAATTTTGTTCGTATTCAGTAAAAGACTTTGCGAATGTGCACGGGTACCTTTGTTAGTATCACAGTTTCAGCTCTCGAGGTTGAATGTTTAGAAATGCATTTAAGGTCTATGTGAATTTATTTCTCTCAATCTCTAACTGACATCTAACCACCAACCATAATTCTCCTAATGGTTAGGTAAGTAATTGTTGTGATTATGTGACATGGTCACATGGTAACGACCAGTAGTGCTTTCGTTTATTTCATCTATCTATTCAACACAGGACACATCAGGTTTACATCGTCTTTTATTACTAGCCGACCAATGCAGTGATACAGCCTCTAGCGCGCCACACGCATCAACTGCACGTGCTTGTATGGCATACGGAGCATGCGGTGGCCAGGTTACGGAGACCAGGACGGGCAACAAACAATACTGTAAACAGCAGATATAAAACCTAAACAAAACTTTATTTTCTGTAGGTCCTCTTGGTTTGAGTATCCAAACACTTACCGGTAACCACGGGGTTCTTTAATGCCATCCAGCTGATTCGTCTGCACCTCGACATACTGCACATTGGCTGCTTCTAACAACCCACGATCGTCGTTATGATCCAAAAGAATTAGTCAAAATTTGAAAGCTGTGTCTGAGGATTTTATGCATGAACATAAAGCCAACTTCTCACATATATTTACCGATACCTCAGGGGAGTCCGCCTTGTTTTGAACTACTGGGGCATCTTGAATTCCAGATTGTACATCGCAGATGTGTTCAGACTAAATGACTATCTGAACTTGTAGCTATTTTTCAATCCCTACGGTGGATAAAGATATATGAGGCAGTTATATTGCTGACTCTATGGCAACTGTTAGGGCAATCTAATGTATTACCAACAGTTCAAGAAGTGTCACTTTATGAAATATTTAAGTTGGGTACACTTCTGAATTCAAAGTATGCTACTTGTGATATTGGATTCCAGCTCATGTTGGGCTGCACGGAAATCATATAACAGGCCAATCTATCTTTCTAGATCCGGAAGTAACGATATTAGAAATTTGAATCCAACCCAGATTCGATTTGGCAACAGTTGTGGGATGCTTGCATTACTGGTGGGGTCATACACTCGGTTTTTTTTCCTGTGTAAAATTGAATTCACTTAATAAGATAAGATAGAGTAAGATTCTATTTAAGTGTCACATGCTATTCATTATTGAAAAAGTGTCACACAGAAAGAACCGTCAAAAAGTCTACCATCCGGCCATATGGCCAACTAGACACTGTCACAGATTGGTATCACAGATAAAATCCAACATAACAATAGAAGACATGTATGCACATGCAGCACATAAGTATTGTGTATGTACTAACTCTGTGACATCGGCGTCAGGGCAGCCCACCCCAAAATGGCCAAATCCCCACCGAATGTCCAGTCCCGCCATGGTGTGTGTTGAGAGTGGAGAGGAAAGAAGATGGCCGCGGGCGGGACCAACGGTAAACCGCCACAGTCCCGGTGTCACAGAGCCAGAACATACATCTGATGCTGAAAATGGGTACTAAATGAGAAAAGTATTTCTTATAAGATTGTAGAATAGAGTCTCCTCCTCATAATAAAAAGCAGTTACAACTGCGGCTAGTTTATTAGTAAGGTTACCATTTTGCATCCAGCTTATTAATTGTTTTCTGGTTATTTTTCCGCAGATGTTGGTATCAGTTGAGGAAGAGATCTGGAACAGTTCTTAGCGTAAATCGGCATAGAATTCTCACTCTGTCAAAGAGTGTATCTCATCTTCAATGCCATGGACTGTGGACAAACCTTTATACACGCAGATGGAAGCCGATCTTAGGACGCGAAGATCACCATACTCCTATCTCCAAAGGGAGAGAACTGCAACGTAATGCGGCCAACGGACATCTGCGTAGCCTATTTAAAAAACGATGCATGTAAAAAGGTATTGAAAAGTCTAAATGTTCTAAGCTTCTTTCAGTTGATATGACCAGTGTCATCATTGCATTTCATAGCTTTCATTGCATCTTTGTAACAAATAAATGTAGATGGCTTGCCCGCTTCCCTGTTATTGATAACCGAGGGTGTATATATGTTTTACTGTATTACACGCACGTACGACGAAACCGATTTTGCTTATCCACTAAAACACCGTTAGCTTCTAGGAAGCTAGTGCGTTGTGAGTTTTAATTATCGGAATATACATTGCATGGAACCGAAAGAAGAGACATACAGCGATAACCTGGCGGGTCACGTGGATCGCTGTCGGTCTTTCTAACTGGTTTTACAATACTATCAATACTAAGAAGGTCTACAGAGGTAGCGGTTTTTGAGAGCTTCAGCCGTTATAAAGTCGCAACCTACGACTTTGCCACGCTTGGCAAGAATGACTGAAAGCATAACCTCATCACGTGGTATAGGGCCTCAAGACTGCTAATGTGTATTGGAGAGGTGTCAATGGTTTGATTATTTAACTCTTCGTTAATTTGCTGATGAAAGCAATCGTCAGACAGGCAGGATTGGAATTATATAACGAACTATAGTCAGATTTCCACTGTTCTAAACACGAGTCCTGTCTGTGATTTGTTAACCATCGCAAACTAACTCCCATGGAGTTAGTGAAGCCAATCTTACAAATATACTTCATGAAATCCCTTCTGCCACCCTGTTTGAATTTCTCTTATAACTACCGTTAGCGTTGCATCTGACATGCCCGTTTGCATTTCCTATTCAGTTTATCGAATGACTTACGATATGAGACAAATACCCGCTAGAGATCCCGCTTTGTAGAGTTATTTTTTTACATTTCAGCCAATGTCGTTCGCAGACTACTAGAAGGTCCTAGGCCGATTGCAACTCAACCCAGTAAGTTTTATGTAACTTTTATCTTTAGCCTTACACTTACTGTCAAAAGTACCTACTTTATCTTCTAACTCCGTATACAAACAACTAAGAAATTCATCATAAACTGCAATGACGTTCTTAGGATGGTATTACTCATCTTCCTGTCAGTATCGTTAAGAAAATCAGTACTACAGCATGCTGTTTATAACGCTTTAGTGTTTGGTCAAAATGGGGTAAAGTATCACCTTGCTGCATAAGACAATATGAGGGACCCGCACTTCACAGGTTAGCACCGAGTAGTCAGGTAGGGCAGTGGGGCCGAAGAGGCGTCTACAAAACTAGACAAAACTTCACATTAAAGTCAGTAAGCAGTGATAAATTTTAATGTGATGGAACGAAAAAAATCCACGACTGAACAACCGTTACACGTAAGTGTAATCATGGTGATCAGTTCGGCCGTTTACTATACATAAATTGCTATTAATCAAGAAATCAAGAAACAGCTCTTCATGGACATTGCCCTTCTCGTCTATGACCTTACGGGTAAAGTACTTCGTCTACTCCAGCAATGTAATGTTTTTTTCTGTCTGAGTCCTCGTGTTAACAGTCATCCCTTCACTTTGATGTCGGTGATATTTCTCACGGAGTAACTCTTCCGCATCCTTTGATCGTGATGGAGGTAAATAGCAAAATACTAAAAAACAAAATCGGACGCAACCTTCCGTGACAGCTTAAACCAAATAACATCATCTCTTTCTGCATCTAAAACTTCTGCATCAATAAAAGTCTACAAACAAGTCTCTACAAAGCACCCATTCCAACCGAGTCGCGTTTGGTCTTGCTTAGGGTTAAAATGACCCGGATTCTTGGCAAGCCATTGTGTAATCGTTGACTAAGATATTGCCTTGGCATTTCAAAAACGTTTCACACACTCCGAACACATCACAGTTCGATTTCTCCAACACCGATTCCTTTAATTACGAGACTTCGCCTTGGACACTTTGGATTAAATGCTTACCGCAGTGTCGTTGATAAAGGACTTATCGTATGTACACGCTGCTGAAGATACTCTCCAGACATTGAAACATTGTTCAGTTAAATGACCTGACCAACATCATGTCAGAAAATTAAAGAAGTTCAGTTCGCGAAGGCTCCTTTTTGTCCATAGTGTTCGTATAATGCACTTGAGTGTAACGTAAGTATTCTTAGACGCACCCTGGATATCTCCAGGGTATACGCCCCGATAAGTGCATGGAGATGGGGTGTTGCTGTGGGTGTTGCTGTTGGGTGTGCGTTTGTGTGTGTATTCGTAAACTGCAACTGAGTGTGTCTTTAGAAGTATTTATTGGCGGAAAATGGTGTTGTCTGCGGTATTCGTAAACTGTACTTGGTGGTTTACTGACCTCTGTACCTCTGAATCCAGAATCGTCGTAACCGGCGTTGTGATGTATCCATAGCACATCTAAACTGGATCTGAGGCTGGTGGACGACAACGTGTTCCATGAAATCTGTTTCTATTCATTGTTTGGGGGGTAATATTAATGTAGAAAGTGAGACTGATCCAACACTGCCTTATACAGCATTCCAGTCATACACGATGTATGTACTTCATGGAGGATGACAATGGAGGACCTTACCGCTGATTACCATATCGCTGCAGATGTCTAAAATGGTATTCTCTGAGCTGTTGTATGACCTGTCGTTTGTTGCTTAATGTCATATACTTCGTTAATGATTTTCAATTTTATTCGATTTGAACAGGAGCGACAAATATGTCCCTCTTGCATCCAGGGCGTTAACGTCGCATTCAGCAATATTCCAGGTGGATGGTGGCGGTCTGTAAATAATGGAGTCTGGATCAAACAACCTAGTGATCAATATCATGAACATCAATCTACGACAGCCTGGACACAAGACACGCGGTAGACAACATTGTCAGATTAGTTTCTAACTGCTTTCAGACATCCAACTTCACCTGGCAAGACAACATCTACCAGAAAATCCATGGGCTCCCCATGGGTTCACCTCTGTCACCGATATTCACCGAGATCTTCATGAAAAGCTTCGAAGAGACAGCCCTGGCCACATCTCCTTTATAACCACACTGCTGGTACAGAAAGGTGGATGACACCTACACCATCCTAGATCCCGACCATGACCCTGTCATCCTCTCAACAAGCAGCACCTGCGCATCCAGTTCACGATGGAAATAGAAGATCAACAGAAACTACCATTCCTAGATGTATCCTTGCAGAACTCCCCCAACAACATTACCTTCTCCGTCTACAGAAAACCCACCCACACCGACCAGTATATTCACTATCTCTCCAACCATCACCCCCAGATTAAACGTGCAATTGTCTCCACCCTAACCAGACGAGCCAAATCTATATGTGATTCTGACCATCTCCAAACTGAAATAGACCATCTAAGAACTACATTCATCAACCTCAACGGCTATCCGAAACAACTTGTAGCAAGAAGAACACCAACCAAAACCTGAACCATAACCAGTTAGAATTAACATTCCCTACCAAGGTCAGATTAGCCACCACATCAGCCGACTGCTCAAGAAAACTGCCGGTATAGATGTGACCTTCAAGTCTGACAAAACACTGAAGATCATTCTGAAGGCCAATGGCAGATGTACACCAACCAAGACCACTCACAAGCCCAGGGACTGCATCTACAAACGTATGTGTGACTGTGGCAGTAGCTATGTAGGAGAGACATCTCGCCCAAATGACATTAGGCTGAAAGAGCATAGAACTTCAATAGAAAAATCAGATCTAACGTCAGCCCTTTCTGAACATATTGTGAACAATCCGTCACACTCCACTGACTGGCAAGCAACAACCATCATAGCATCGAACATCCATGATTGGCGACGACGCAAACTCTCAGAAGCCATCAACATCAAGAGATTAGCCAAACAGATGAACAGAGACCAAGGGGTCTACCTACCCATTGCCCGGGAAATCAATTAGACGCAAGGCTTCACCTGTCATCTGCTAATCCAGTGTTACAGCATCATCCCACCCTTAGTATCTAAATTGTTAGTCTATCACTCCCCACTATTGTACACCAATCAAACACATTGGCCTCAATTGCTTAATCCTTTGTAACAACATCAGCATCCACCTGACGAAGGGGCAAGGAATAGCCCAGAAACGTTGTGAAAAAAACCAATAAAGAAGAAGTTGACATCCATAACATTTTGTCGTATATTAGAATACCGACTTCTAAATGCCTCACAAGAACATCAATCTACGTATTCTGGGGCTTACGTTATGTTCGTCGCATAAGTTTGCTGAAGATCAATTCTAACCCGGGTCTTCATGAGACACTGCTTCATGTATTCTTGAGATAAGACTGTCATGGTATAAAACAAGCCGCACGCTATCTAAGCTGAACGAAAATACTCTGATTTGGAACTACGAGAAAACCAGTCAACATAAAACAGAGACAATTAACACCGATCAAATACACCTTGACACATACATTTATGTGGGATTGTCTAATATTTGCGTATTTGCATTGCATATAGATCGGAGCATTTAACTAATATTGTAAATATACTGATGATATTATACACATGTTGCACGTGTTTGCTTCAGCTGTTATGCTCGATACACTGTGTAATTAGTAGCTAAGTTGTTAGGGGACGTGTGTTTGTGACCGTGAAATATTTGTGATTCGCAAACCCCAATTCTCCAATGCAATCGGAATATTTTCTCATAAGGAAATGTGCATCTTCTTTTGTGCCTCTAGCAACGTGGAAAGAGGCAGATTGTCCTCACGACAATCAGACGAAAGACTGTATTGTATGGCAGGGTGATATAGTGTTAATCAATGCTGCGACTGTATTACAATACTTTTATTATGATACAGGAGAAGTTGGAATATTATGTTTGAGTGAGTGAGTGAGTTAAAATGTTTAGACACATCAGTATTATTCCATGCAGCCATGTGTCGTGTGCTGGCGATCAGGTGCCTGACTCTGAGGGTGTGGGTTCAACTGTGAACTAGAATATGCACTTTTCTAAGAAAGTGTAATCCCAAGTACACTGAACAGCAAAAGAAACGCAACTCTGACTTTTAGTCAAGTCTTTAAACAGAAAAAATGAACGTGAACGCGTTTTTTATGAGACTCTTTTTTTGAAAATCGGGTTTCTTTTGCTGTAAGTATATAGCATGTTACAAGTGACCGTTTTCTGAATGGCATTGTGTCATCCTGTCCATATGTCATTCTGATATGTCACTGGTCCCTCGGTGTCCATGCCCCAAAACTCTGGAACACACAGTAATACTGCCTGTGGTGATCCGGGGTAGGATTGGTCTTCAGTAAAACAATCGCAATGCTTGCGACTTGGCTTGTCGTAAGAGACGACTAACGGGATCGGGTGGTCAGGCTCGCTGACTTGGTTAACATCGGTTCCCAAATGCGCAGATCGATGCCCATGTTGTTGATCACTGGATTGTCTGGTCCATTACTTACAGACAGCCGCCATAAAACTGGTATATCGCTGAGTGCGGCGTAAAACTGAACTCTCACTCACTCACTCACTCACTCATATTTCCCCACACATAAAAGTTTTCTGATTAGTGGCGCGTTCCTCTATTGTTTTCTATGTTATCCGCTCGGAGTGCCGAGTGCGAATTCATTTGTTACTTTGTGTTAGCAATCCTTACCTCGAAAAAATAAAGTTGATTGAAGGGAGATAACTCTAAATTTGTTTTTCTTTCTTTTCTGTCGCCCATAAGCTAATGACCAAACTCTAGTACACTTTATTGTAGTCAAAATTAACATTGAAGTTTTCGGTAAGATAAATACGTTGTTCACTGATTCCTCGGGGCCCATGGGTTGATGTTTATTATGGTTCAATCATTCTCGTTTCCAGTGAACAACTTATAATATTATCAAAAATATCCTTGGCTGCTTTCACACTGAAATATTTATCACTTGTCATCAAGCCAGTCAAATATTGTGCTTCTAAAGTATTTACACTAATATTCAGTTCTATACCGCCATGGTAATAGCGATATAGCGATAATAGTAATATGTTGAATTTCGGACTGATACTAATATGCACACATATGAGCTGGCACGATAACTACATGTACTCATTTGTAGTTAGTAAACATGGTTAACTGGTACCACAATCATTAATTGTGTAACATGTTTAGTTGTTTGTAGGTTTAATACTGATTCTTGTCAGTGTTAATACATTTGTTCATGTAAAAATATCTGCAGGTTATCATACAGAAGTCAGTTTTCAGAACACAACAGTTTAATTTCAGTTTGAAAGTTCATACCTTTAAATTCCATGGTCCTTGCCTTGGGCACTGAAGTTAATGATGAAATATTTTGCACACGACGAGAGTGGTCACTGGAATCTCTTTGGTGAAGTACAGTGATCCATGTATCGTCTAACCAACTTATAAATCACGTCATGCCCTTATCGAGTACGATGACTGTCGATTATTTCTTCATTCAGCATCAATTTTTAAATGTAATGATGACCAGTTGATAAGACAACCTTATTTTCAGAAATTCCACGTCTCATATCGTTCAGTTATTTTGCCATCAGGCGCCATGACACTTTGTTTGATATGACAGAAAGAGCCCAGGTAGCAGACGACACATACAAGTGTCTGATAGGGAGGGAATCATGTCTCTCATTTCATACACGCAAGTTGAATGTTGCTGGGCAGACTACACAGAGAGCATCAGAGGCAAACTAAATACTTTCAACCCTCCCCTGCAATGTATTCCCCCAACCCCTCTCCTTCCATACCGTCCCATGGTCTTCCCTATCCAACCAGTGGATCATGTGCACCCCTCCCAGCAGTGTAGCATACGCACAAACACCCACAGAAGTGCACCAACAGTGGGTTGTACCATCTCAATCCACAGGAGTGAGCCTCCAAACCTCAACTTATTTTCGACACTTTTTTTCTTAGGGTTTTCTTTGTACATGTATCGGTACTGAAGTATATATGTATTCAAGGGTCCTTGCTTGATTATTATTTGAAGTTTCAACGAAGCTGATTGCTACTCTGCTGTTAGAATGATACATAATGTCGAGGTGTGTCTATGTGTGTGTTTTCAAATTAAAGAATAGTTTCTTAGGAATAAATTTGGTTTGAGAAATATTTTCAGTTACATATACCTGGACTCAGGCATGCTGCTGAAGTAACAATACATTTATTTGAAATGTTCATAATGTCGGGGGAGTGGGGAGGGGTGGTGGTTATGTTAAAATAAACAGAAAGTATCTAACATAAGTATTTTATCTCAGGTTTCTAAGTAATGACATACTGTGTAAGTAGTCTACATTACTTTCTACGATTGGTGCTGACGTGTCTGCCCGCTTTAAAGTGATGTGTTTCTGTTAAGCTAAGACAAGATCTGGCCCCAATTTCTCGAAACAAACTTACGTTTTTACTCAAATTTCAAATTGAGTTTGACAATTTGAAACAGCTGAAATTTTAACTCAGCTGCATTTTTAAAATAAAAAGGCCCAAACAACTTAAGCAATATATTCACAAAACGCAAACTGTCTTCTGTATTTGAGTTTAATATCAATTTCAGTACATTCTGGGAAATTTGAGACAAAACTTGAGTAACTTAAGTCAAAACTCATACTTAACTTTGTTTCGAGAATGCGTTTCCAGATAAGATAACATAATATTTTATTTAAATGTCACATGAGATATATTACTAAAAAAGTGCCAGTACTAGACACTATCACAGATTGGTATCACAGATAAAATCGTAGATAACAATAGAAGACATGTATACACGTGCAGCACATAACTACTGTATATGTACTAACTCCATGACACCGGCATAGTATAAGAAGTATTATTGCCTGGGCCTGCATAAAACAAGAAATGTCAAGGTGAACAGACTTCCTTGAATCTTGACATGTCAAACCAAGAGGAGTCTTTCGTATGTTTGCCTAGTATCATGATCCCCCACCTTCAGCTGTTAGCGATGTATAGCCCGTTTTTTGTATTCTATTGTCTGTCATAGTCTGTCGTACATGGGTACAATGTGTGAGGCCCATTTTCTGGTGTCCCCCGCCGTGATATCGCTGGAATATTGCTAAAAGCGGCGTAAAACCAAACTCACTCACTCACTCACTCACTGTCGTCCAGACCCTGAGGTATGTATATCCAAGAAAGCCCACGCAAGTCTAGAAAATGTGGCAAGTCTAGATTTCCATAGGGGTCCATTTCATTATATTATTTTTTTTCACTATGAACGTTTTTTCAGCAAAATGTGTTCATTTCAGAGACTAGCTGTTAGTCTATGTCTTTCATAGTTGATATATTTTCGATATTCATACTAGTTTTACAACCATATCTGTGATATTCTAGTTGTTTTTACTGTCCTTCGCTGATAAGTTATATAATGTACCTTTACTTATTTTGAAATTAAAACTTGTTTTCGTCAGGATATGACTGAAATACTGCCGATGTGACTTTAAATTTCGTTTAAGTGTTGTGTTTGAAATAGAAAGTGATAATTATGATCTTAGTAAATTACCCCCAAACAAGAAAGAAAGAAAAGATTTATTACAGGTCTCAGGTGAGGGAAACGAGACCTCTTTGGTCACAGTGCTAACTTAGTGCTAACATTGATGCCACAGACAAAAACAGACTGCACCTCCTGCTCAATATTTAATTGTCTATAATTTGGGGTTTGGTTCTGATGATTTACAACATCACTACAACAAATCACTACAACAAAATTAATCCGGGTCTGATGTGAATATTTTATGTTACTTCATACAATTTCATGACGTGAACAATAATAACTTCTTTGAGTCGCATGTTTAGAAGTAAGTAAATCAGTTCAGAACATATTTCATGGATGAACATCATCCAATTATCGTCCAAAACTGTATTCCATAGGAGATGTCGCTTGGGTGATATCAGTCGATATCTCTAGGAGATTTCGTTTTTTATTATCTAAGAGGGAAAATATATCGGGGTTCATATTTTCCATACGATGCCCCAAAATATCACTTCGTCATGGTAACGTGACGTCATGAACAATGCCATGACGTCATGAACAATGCCATGACGTCATTTCTACACGCAACTACAGTTCTACATGCAACTACAGTGGGTAGCCAACCCATGTTTGAGAGTAGATTTAGGTTTATCTTCTTCAATTTGACTTCAGTAATAAACAGAATATTATGTTTGTGCCCATACCATACTATGTTTACGAACCTCGTGCCTAAATATCGGTATATCTCTCGTTCTCGCTCGGGAAGTACTAACATTTAAGCACTTGTGTTGTAAATATACATGTAGTATGACATGGGCACTCATATAATACCCTCTATGACAGTAGATTCCCTGACAAATCTATGACGTCATGACGTTGATGACATAGCTTGCTATGACATCGCTGCAGTGCAAATCTGAAGGCAGTACTGTGTTCAGAGGTGTACATTTTTCGTTGAAAACTAAAGAAGAATGAGTTTGGATGATAAACAGCATCTCACCATCGTGAGATATCATCTGTTGATATCAGTTATATCGTTGATATAACTCGTTGATAAAGGTAAAAAATATCCTCGTCAATTCTCGTAGATTTGCTACTGTATCAAGTCGTGTTGATATATTCGATATCAGCAGACACTTGGGTGACATTATCTATTTATTCGAATGATGCGACATTTCGATTGTACAGATTCTTGTATCGCTGTCAAATACTTGCTTGTCAACGATACAAGTATGCACTTGACAATGATACAAAAATATGTTTAATCGAAATCATTGGAATAAAGAAGCTATTCATCCATAAAGTTTGTCCTTATGTGAACACTGAAGGTTACGTTTTCAATCACTGTCGAGGCAGTCATCAGAGCCACAGCTCCAAGCCTATGAATACTACTAAACATTTCCCCATCTGATGCCTGTTTTTCTTTTTTTAAAAAAACCCAGCAAATATGAACACGCACTTGGTGCAAATGGGTTTTAATCGAGTATCAAATGTAAACACTTTTCTGAAGTTATGTTACTGGACCATGTAATCAGTTCCAGCAAAATTAAGTAGAGATTATTATCAAATTAAAAGGACTGCAATACTTTTTGGTATCACGCTGCCTGTGAGGTTGTTTGTTTACCGACCTTGCCATAATCACGATATAGCGTTGAGATTGTTTTTGCTTTTAACTATCTATACCGAAGTGCTGTTTTTATAACTAGGGAACATCAGTGTTTCCTCTTCACCAAAGACCAAATGAGATCAAATTATAAATAAATAAATAAATAAATAAATAAATAAATAAATAAATAAATAAATAAATAAATAAATAAATAAATAAATAAATAAATAAATAAATTATCCGCCCACTCGACATGAATTAATTGTTCTTGGCTGTGTGCCGAGAAGCTTGACCAATGCATTTTCACTGTGCGGGATTTTTGTTTTAAGGTACATATACTAGTTTATTTAGAAAGCTGAGCATTCATGCATTCTTTTGGTATATTCCACCGAGAACAACCGGGTTAGAATTGAGCTTCAGTAGCCATGCTTGCCGTATGATGCGATTCGAATGGTCAGGGTCGCTGACAAGCTTGACACATGTCATCGCGTATAGATCGTGCTCATGCTGCTGGTCACTGGATTGTCTGGTCGAGGCTCGATTATTTACAGACCGAAGGCATGAAGCTGGAAAACTGTTAAGTATGACGTTACTTATAAACAACCACCAAACCATAGGTAATTCAAATGACACGTAAATCCTGCTCGGTAAATAGTTTTGTAAATATTTTATTTTAGAAATGCCATTACGCTCCACTGCTATCTAATAAGTTCGACAGCAGCATTGAGAGGATTAATCAATGCGCCTAGAATATCACATTTCAGCTGCTGTCACAAAGTTTGTGTCAGCCAGCCACTTATCAAGATCCACTCAATCTGTGTAGACTCATCCACTCATATGCCACGTAAGTTGGACTGAACATACAAGTATCTTGAGTGTTCCACATCCGAACGCTATCAGTAGAGGGAGGAAGCAAGTGAGGGCCACATGTAACGCAGTCACGTGACCTCTGGGAAGTAAACACCTCTAACAATGGCGGTTCCCCGAGTACCAAACGCGCTTGTGTGGCAATTTACATTTTGGTGAGACCATCGCGGCACGGGGTTAGCAGGGTGAAAAGTGACGTGGAAAGTTCACATGGGGTTTTGATTGTCGCCATAAGTCGGCTTTGACCCTGAACTTTCTAAGCAGAATGAAAATGTGGCTGCGTCTATTTACCGTTGTGGCAGCTCTCGGGGTATTTCTGCCAATGTTGGTGCTTGTTTACATGAACGCTTGGAGCATCTCTGACGGCCAAGATCGGCCGATTGGAGGTGAGTAGATTTAATTAAATTGATTTTTTTTGTGTTTACAGTCGTTACACGCATGTAATCTGTCGAGAGCTTCCCAAGTATGGGAGCTACGCAGAATCCGGTTGAAAGGTGATGTCAAAAGTTTGTTCACAGCTCTCTGTAAACTAGCCCTGTTTGGTTTACGAGTCAAAACTCATTTCGTTATAACGCTACGTTAGTGAAAAAGAATTACGGTTGATTTGAAAATCATATTCTTACTTTTCTGATCTAAACATTGCCATTAGACTGTTCCAAAGATATACCACTAAGTGATTTACTTGTTTATTTTACGATTCATCCGCGTTATAAAGGGTCATGCCGGTATATGGGTGATTTGGAGGCAAACGTTGTTAAATCGTGGCAGGTTGATGCATGGTGTAGTGAAGTCGAGGTCAGAGCTACTGGTCAAAATCAAAATTTTGATGAAATTGAAATACTTGATCAGCAGCTTTAGGCACAGGCACAAAAAGTGTCATAAGTTCCAGGAATTGGGAAAGAGAACTTTGACAATGGGCCATTTTCAGGATTATTATAGCCATTTTCCTAATTTGGAATGGGCCACTGCCCTTGTGTCAATACTAAACTTCCAAATGTAAATGGGCCATTTTTCATTCTAATGTGCAAAATGGCCCATGGCCTCTGCCAATCCAAATCCCTGAACTTCTGATAATTGGATGACCGTTTCTATTTAGGATAGCTTCAGTTTTATAAGGGACTATTTTGTCATCGTTTTTTGGTTTTTGTGTGTGTGTGTGTGTGTGTGTGTGTGTGTGAGTGTGTGTGGAGGGGGCGGGGGTGGTGGTGGTGAGATGCTCATCCCTGCATCCCCCTATAGATCTGCATATGCAACCTGTCCATAGTATATGAGACAAAATCTGGAAAACAAGTTTTAGATTGATAAAAACCAAAATAAATATTTTCAGTGACTCTGGCATAAGAATGTGTACTAACTAGCAAACTGTAATGATCAATACATCGATCAGTATCACACGTACGCAGTTCCAGTCAGTTATAATACAGTTCCAGTAATTTTTCCCTATGGCATTTGACAACAATAAAGGACAGCAGAGGATATTCTTCATGATAAGAGAAAGAGAAAAATTAAGATATGGTTTGACCAAATTTAACAGTGGGATGTCCTACACAACCTGTATACAGGCCTACCATACAAACAGTGAACAAGTCATCAAAACTGAACTCATATACACCAAAACGAACAAAAATCACCAAAAACTACAACAATATCCTCTTAAACCGAAACAAACCCTCTGCAGCAGAAAACTAACCGTTTTAAATGGAAACAAAACTTGCTTATCAGTTACTACAGTGCCAGAGAATGGTCGCCAAGTGCACAGAATGGTAGTCACAGCATCCAAAAACAGCAGCCATAGCATCCTGAAATGGCATAGATATCATCAAAGATGGCAGGGAATCTAATATTGAAAATTTGATATCGGGATGTAGCGCATCAACCCCCTATTGGATTAAGCTTCAAACCTATGTTCAGACCCCTCAGTGTCAGGCTTGCAGTTCTGCAATTTGCATCATAAGATTTGTAAGTAGAAATACCACTCAAAGAAGTAAAAATTCTTTCTATGTTGCAGAGGCAGCAGGTCGCAGAGTCCATTACAAGAGCAGAGGCGATAGGCTGAACTCTGTTGGACGAAATCCAAAGGTAACTGACTGGCATTAACATGGATGGCTCTTATTGTTTATTGTTAATAAAATAATAAAATAAGGACTTGTAAACACGGGAGTCAGTGCTGTCAGTCTGGGTCAAATATCCTTGTTAAAGGGTCGCTCAAGACAGTCCAAGAGCAATTTTTCTGGACTACAGTCGTTCCCTGTTTATCCAAACCTCAGATATCTGGAAAACACACTTTCCACACGAAAATTCCTTAAAACGAATTCACAACATTGTAAAATAACTCACTTATTCGGAAATCAGGTTTCCGTAACCAGACGGTCATTTTCACATACAAAACGCTAAATTATATGCATTTTGTCTTGTGTATCTGGATGGCCGAGCACTTGTCCATATGTTTACACACGCAATTACCAATTGGCCTTGTGTGCCCTAACGTGAAAGAAGACAGCAGCCCTTGAAGCGTGAGAAGATCACCTAGCTGTAATTGGCATGGTGACACAATCTCTTACGTGTGACTGTCTACATGGATATTCGGTTTCCTTTTCTGGGCAGTAAATTTTACAAACGAATCGACTAAATCAACACAAAATTGACTCACTTATCGGCACGAAGATTTGATCTTTGATCAGATCATCTGAAATGAAACGCAAGTCTCACACATATTTGGACACAAGACAAGGCCTGCTAATCCGGATTAGTGAGCAATGAGCAGGGTATTAGTAGGGATTTGTAGGCCTATATGACACTGAGTGAATTGTAATTGGCTATTTAAACTCTTACCATGCTGTTTTGGAGGTGATTTTAACCCAGAAGTGTATCTCGCTACATTTTCAACAACAGAGTCTGGATGACAGAAATCCAGATATCCGGATATTCAGATATTCAGCAAAACCAAATATGTCTGGATATCCGAGGTCTCACTGTGCAAGAAAGACAACTAATGTATCATAAGCACCACACAACAGGGAGCTACATTATACTCAACAGCAATAAAAATAACAGAACAGATAAATGAAGCTAACCAATATCTTTTTGTCAATGATTGCTCATTGGTAATGAACTAATTATCAGTTGTGTGATTTCAACCAATTCCCAACACTACTAATTATGATGACAACTCAGACAGACAATCAAAGTATTTAGGTCTACTGATATTAGTGATGATGAGAATCCCTTTTAAAGTCCACATATTTTATCTGTGCATAGACATGCCGATTGAATCTTTTGGATTAAATCTGAAGTCTGTAGTTTTAATGTATATATTTCAGATTTAAAGATTTCAGTGTTCGATGTTTGTATTGTGGTAAATTGGTCAACTAAAGGTTTTGCCTCATTCAGTTCTCGATAAGGATACACAGCATTTGCCAAGGTAAAAAAATCATGATTTTATCATTATCAATTATCAGTAATATTCAGGTACAATCTCATGATTCGCATCCCAAACACCTGTGACAGACTCGTTTCTTTTAACTATAGCGATGAGGAAAGTCACATTTGAAAAATAGTTATTGTCGCTAAAGACCCATTTCAAATGCAATCCTTGTTGTGAAAACCACAATGAGTGAGGGAATTATTACTGTTTTTTTTCAAATAAGGGTCACATTGATCACAATGGATTAAAATTGTCTTAGTGACTTGTCCTATGTTTAGTTGATATAAGATGGGCGGCTTCTGTATTCTCTTTGAAGTTTTTAGTAAACATTTCAGTTTGCCCTTTGTTCTTGCATTCTCTGTTTTTACTGTGGATTCTATTTATATATTTTTTTTTATAGAATCTGTTTTGAAATAAAATGATACACACTAATGGGTCCTTGTATGGAACAGGGCCATGTCATCTTTTGCTCTGAAGTATATTTGTTTGTATTTTTTGTGTTTATGTCTTCATGTAAACTGTGAATGTCCCCTGAAATTTAAGTACAAAAGCAGTGATACCCTCTCCTGCCCCCTACCCTCATAGTTTCAAAGCATATTTTTTTACAAATATTTTCACACATTTTCTTTTAATGATATATAGGCACTTATACACTTATATGACACACATGACATACACCATTGACCTATACCATACAGGGCATATCTAAGACAGGACAGGAAGTGTTTCAAACACAGATAAGCAGATGGACATGAAGTCAAGGTGGTGGATTTGACAGACTGTGAATCATGACCGATAAATTTATATAAAGTTTCAAGTTCTTTCTCATAGTGAAACATGTTATTTATCATTTAATTTCCTCTCTGATTCTTAATCTTATCTATTTCTAAGAATTTCATGAAAGTTCTAATGGATTGTAATTACCTTTCCATTTTCTTGCATTGACAATATTCAGTACTTTTCAGCATTCACATTAGTCCTTAATGTGCCATGGCAAGGTAAATATTGAAATGGTACAGATGAAATATTTACAGTGTGCTTGGGCAGCTCGACTATAATTATGAAAATATACTGGACAACAAAAGGAACACAAGTTATGAAAAAAATGAAATCTCATAAAAGTTTCATGTTTATGTCTTCTATTTTTATAACCTGACAAAAATAAAAACAACTGAAAGAATTGCTTTTCTTTTGCTGTCCAGTGTGCCACCCAATATGGCTTCTTTAATAGCAAATGCAATATATACTGGACAAAAATAGTTAGGGATATATGAAAAGTTTGAAATTCTGAATCATGATCTATTTGTTCATTGACACACTAATAAAATATCAATCCTAAAAATACCGATATCCCTAACTTATTTTGTCCAGTATATTTGACCAACTCAGATGTTTGAAACCTATTTATTCATCCCACTGAACTGTTTCTAGGGGACACTTGCATTCTCACAGCTGAACATGAGTGTTTTTGAATTTTGAATTTTGAATGCCAGGGCACATTAATGGAAATCCTGTTGGATGACAACATTGTTTGTGGTTTAGTTTATTGGTCCAGGACAGTGGCAGCTGCACTAGTCTTTCATGATAATGTTCAGGAAATCCTGCTTTCAAGTTCACCAGGATAGTATATTGTCAAATAAATAATGTTGCGCTACATTTCAATTCAGATACCCAACTTGCGCTCTGTGATGTGATATACTGAGTCGAAAAAGTAGCTTCACAAAATGTTATTTTTAAAAATAATGAATAATTTTTCTCTGATGATACATCTATGTATCCAAAATGGGATCCCTATTTTTCGACTCTAGATAAACGTTAACAAAACCCCTCAAACCCATCCATTCGACATGCAAATGACTTTAGAGCCAAAGAAGGCTTTGCACGTGCAGTCGATCACATGATCTTCGCATCGAAGTTTTCTTCATTTGCACGTGTTTGCATTGGCCTTAGGAATTAATAAACACTTTTAAACCACAGTTCTAACGGTACTTTAAATGCCACGATTGTCAAATGTGCAACATGAACATGCCATTGGCATGTTGCAAGCGGGAAGATCAGTTATTGACATAGCAAGAGCAATGGGATGCATCCGTCATACTGTTTATGGCTTGCAAGGTCGTCTACAACAGACTGGCACCACTTCTGATCATCCAAGGTCGGGGTGTCTACGTGTGACGTCAGCAGAAGACCGCCAAATCGTCCTACGTCACCTACATGACAGATTTCTGCCAGCTGAGATGTTTAGAAGTCGACTGTCCTTACAGACCATTCAAAATTGGTTGCGGGCTGCCAATCTCCATTCCCGACGTCCATATCTTGGGTCAATACTGATGCCGTTTCATCAACATCAATGTCTGCTGTGGGCCTAACATCACCTCCAATGGACCCAGAGAGACTGGAATCAAGTAGTCTTTAGCGATGAATCCAGGTTTACCCTCAGATTCGCGGACGGCAGGCATAGAGTCTGGAGAAGATGTCGTGAACGGTGTGTATGCGCAGTGTTGTGTACAGGAAGTCAACAGATTCGGGGGCGGAAGTTGCATGGTGTTGGGTGCTTTCTGTGGAAACAACCGTTCCTGACTTCTGGTCATCCGTTCAAATCTCACAGCTGCTGCTTACCGCGACCAGGTGCACATCCCTGAGCTCATTCCTTTCACTGCTGCTCATGGCCCAGGTCCAGCATGATAATGCTTGGCCGCATACCGCGATGTTGACACAAAATTTCCTTCAAAACACAAGAATCAACGTCATGGACTGACCATCGAGGTCCCCTGACCTTAATCCAATAGAGCACATTTGGGATGCACTTGGGAGAAGGCTTTGTGGTCTTAGGAACCAACCTCAGAATTTGTAGGAACTTGTTGCTGCCTTACTTGAGCAATGACACAGAATCCCCAACCATGTGTTCATAAGCATCCGGCAGTTGATTAGGAGACAGTGTTTGGCAGTGGTGAATACACGGGGCGGCCATACACATTACTGAACAGAGAAATTTCGAATTTTCATTCTTGCGACTTGACTTTCTGTATACCCATGTTTTGGGACGGCGGTGTAGCCTAATGAAACTGATTGTGGCACTGGCAGTGGCAGTGTATCGAGTACATCACACAGATCTCAGCAATGAAGTAATAACAATTTAACCATCTTACCATCTCTTGTTCTTTTACAGTGCCCAGAAGAAAGAATGTCAAGTTTCTTTTTTGACTCAGTATATATTGGGAACTGTATATATTGACAAGTGTTTGACAATGAGTGACATTGATTGTGTATGTAATCCTATATTCTACATTTAAAGTCCTTAAACATATATGTTCTGGTTCTTAAAACAGCTGTCCTAAAATAAGGTTGCATAGTCAGGTATTCTAATTTCATTTTATCAACTTTATATAGTTGACGCCTCGTCTGTCTGTCCGTCCGTCCATAATCATTTTGTTTCCAGAGCATAACTCAGAAACCGTTCAATATTTTTAGACCAAACTTGATAGATATTATGATCTCAACCTATAGTTGTGCCTTTTGCTATTTACAGAGTTTTGGCATTTTTAATTTATTTGTTTTTCCATGGAACATTTTGGTGTTAGTCAGTGGTGGGCGGGCTTTGTTTCCGGAGAAGAACTCAAAAACCGTTCAATATTTTTCTGCAAAACTTGGTAGAAATACCAATCAGAAGCTGCAATGGTGCCTTTTGCTAGCTACAGGTTTTTATGATTTCTTAGTTTCTCGGTTTCCATGGAAACGATTCAGACTTTGTCTCAAAAGTGAGAGGTGTATTTGTTTCCGGAGCAGAACTCAAAAACTTCTTAATATCTGTCAGTGTAACTTGGTAGATATGTGTGGCAAACCCCAAAGTGGTGCCTGTTACTATTTACAGGTTTTTGTGATTTATTATTTTCTCAGTTTCCTTGGAAACAGTTCGGACTTAGTCTCAAAATGGTGGGATGTGCTTCATTTCCAGAGCAGAACTTTTCTGCAAAATTTGTTACATACATGAGTCAGAACCGAAAGTGGTGCCTTTTGGTGTTTACAGGTTTTTGTGATTTCTTATTTTCTCGGTTTCCTGTTCAATATGTTTCTTCAAAACATGGCAGATATTTGAGGTAGACAACAAAGTCATGCCTTTTGCTATTTATAAAGTTTTGGCATATGTATTTTTCCTGGTTTCCATGGAAACAATTCGGACTTAGTCTTAAAATGGTTCTAAAAAGACATTCAGTCACTGTCAGATTTGTCCTTTCAAATATGTGGGGGCCGGGGGGATATGTCATCTTCTGATGACTCTTGTCTTCAAATGGGTATTCACAGGTAGAAAGCTATGAATCAGTCTGAATTGCATCCATCATAGTTTTGTATCTAGTGTGGTTTTAAATGGTTTGATAAAAATATTAAACCAGTCGGTATTTATCAAAATATCTTCTTCCCATTTTCAGTAACTTTTTTTTCAGCATTGGCTGTAAGAACAAAATTATAATTCTTTGATCCTTTGACTATTTATTTTTTGCAGTTTTTTAGAAGTAAACTGCAAACCAAAAATACATTTATCAATGTGTAATCGTCCCTATCCGCAATGTGTAACAGGGGACAATGTATTCATCAGCGTCCATACGTATGTATGTCCCATTTCTTGTTAACACGATATCTCATGAACTGTTGTACCCAGTGTCTTCAAATTTGCTGACTGAATACATTTGAGGTTTACATCAGTCCATTTGGATAACTTTGACCTTATTTTCAAGGTCACCCTGACTCTTTGGCCACTTTTCAAACTCCTGTAAATGCAATAGTTCATGAACTGCTGTACCCAATGTCTTCAAATTTGATGACAGCCTACATTGGGGAATTATACAGACACCAGTCAATTTGGGTGACCTTGACCTTACTTTCAAGGTCATGATGACTGTTTGACCACTTTTCAAACTCTTGCTAATGGAATGAACTGTTGTATCCAGTGTCTTCAAATTTGATGACAGCCTACATCTGGGGATTACACAGACACCAGTATAATTTGGTGACTTTGACTTTATTTTCAAGGTCACTATGACTCTTTGACCACATCATATCTTGTGTGTTAGCAAAAAATAAAAAAAAATGAATATATGTTATAAATATTTCATTCTTATTTAGCGGTGGTTGATGTTACCATATTAGTGGCAAACACTTTTTCTTTATTCAGTCAAGTTTGCAACTATGGTGTCAACTTTCTCTATCAGAATGACTGACATCTGTCAGTGCTGCAAAAAAAACACTTAGTGGTATCTAAAGGCCTATTCTATTCTAAACACTTAAACAAATAGGGTTGGAATTCAAGGGTAGGTTGGGTAATTGGAGCCACAACATTTTTTAGGCCTTTTTAAACTAAAAAGGAATGCTTTAATAGATAGATGACTTCTTTATTGCAATTTATGTGACATTTTTGTATAGATATCTGCACCGTTATGAGGCAGATGAGGCAGTGCAGTTATCATGAAGTGCCACCTAATGAAATCATTTTAAACATGTTTAGAATTGTGTTTCTTTGAGGGAAGAAATTGATGATTCACTTGAATGAAGATAAGTTAGCGATATATTTCTTCATTGCAGTTTTTTGTGGTGTTTTGTAGGGCCTCAGCTGGCGAGATCACATTGAAGACATGTGCGAGGAGATGGATATCCAGCGTTACCAGAAAATGAATCGTCGTTCTTTCAACCATATCATCGTCGACAAAAGATACAAGGTTCTCTACTGCCAGGTCCCAAAAGTTGCTTGTACAAACTGGAGACGTATGCTTTTGATTCTTTCTGGCAAGGTTGACGTTTCTGACCCAATGTTGCTCAAAGCTAACGATGTTCACCAGAAATATGACAAATATCTCACTTACTTATCCGACCTGACATCGGATGAAGTTGATTATGCATTGAGGAATTATTTCAAATTTTTTATAGTGCGGGAACCATTCGAAAGACTTCTTTCTGCATATCGGAACAAGTTTCAAGGTCAGACAAACTCAAGCAAATTCTTTCATGCACGGTATGGAAAAAACATCATCAGGAGATACAGAAAAAATGCATCAGCAAATTCACTTGCTCATGGGAATGACGTTACCTTTTTAGAGTTTGTGCAATATGTTGTGGATACGAATAAGAAAGAAACTTTAAATGAACATTGGTGCCAATTCTTTGAACTCTGTCTCCCATGTCTGATTAAGTATGACTTTATTGGAAAATATCATCAGTTGGAGACTGATTCGAAGCATATTTTGGATTCCATTGGTGCGTCATCTGTTGTCAAGTTTCCATCAAGGGCCGCATCCTACCACCACCAGAAAACTTCTGACCTTCTTCAAAAGTATTATCAGCAAATCCCTGCTCATTACCTTGGACGTTTGTGGGAAACTTATTACCCAGACTTTCAGCTATTCAACTACTCAATACCGACCAGTATCCGAAATCTCACATCCCTGTGGAATTGAAGCTGAATGTGTGGTTCAGTGACACAGTGTTCATTCTGATACCAAAAAAAGCAACTGAGTGAGTGAGCTGATGTCATGGCCAGTAATTTGTGTTGTGCGAATCAATATGTTGTGAAAATCTATTTCTTGAAAGCCAAAACTTGACACTTGTTTTAGTCTATGATGAAGCTTCGGAATATTCCTGAATTCATTAGCCAGTTTTCAATCTGGCCTTCATGGCACATATTTGTGGCCTTTTTGTGATGAGGGTCAGTGGGGTAGCTCACTGGTTAGGGCATTCACCCGTTACTCTGGAGAACCGGGTTTGATTCCCCACATGGCTACAATATGTGAAGCCCATTTTAGGCGTACACCACCATAGTATTGCAGGAATATTGCTAAAACCGACCTAAAACTCCACTCACTCACTCACTCTCTGTGATGATAATTTGTTAAAATCACTTGATTCAAGCTTTTCCATGCTATTCATGCTGAACAAACTGAAAATATTGCAATATTTACACTGACAGCTCTTTTTGTGTATATGTTGACATGAGTAGTTACAAATGACTACTGGTGCTATTTTGAATAATAGAAAGAGGCAAAGAAAGTCTATTTTACATGTGTGCATTGTTTTTAGGAAATGCCTGTTCTTTTCTTTTAAACCAGTATGCCTTTTGAACAATAGATTGAGATGAAGGTACTTGTTAAGGGACATTTTGTTGAATGAGTGTTTGTATAATAAGACAAATGTTATGGCCAAAACAAAGTATTGTTCATCCTATTGTCCAAACATTTATCATGTTTATGAGCAATGGGAGTGAAGAAGATTTTATCGAAGGGTTGGGGGTGTGGGGTGAAATCTATGTGTGTGTGTGTGTGTGTGTTTGGGTAGCCCAGTGGTAAAAGCGTCTGCTCATCATGCTGAAGAACTCTATCAATTCCTCCATGGGTGCAATGTGTAAAACTTCTATTTAGTCATGATATTGCTGGAATATTGTTAAACGCAGAAAAGCATAAAACTAAACTCAATCACTTGATATGACGAGCAAACACTTAAACCTCTGTCCTACCCCAGTTCCTTTCACAAGAACAATGAGAGTAAAGGAATGCCATGTAGGATGTGCATGTACTCTTGTTGTATATATATTTTACAGAACAAAATGAGCTGGGGATATCAGTGTGTCAATGAATAAATAGATCATTATTCATTACTTCAAAATTTACACATATCTGTAACTATTTTTGTCCAGTATACTTCAGTTGAATGAACTACAATGTAGTTTTCCTTGTATATCTGATGTTATACAGGTCATCATGTGATTGTTAAATTCCGTCTGTCCATAGCATAATACATAACCTATCAGTATTTGGTCAAGAAAGTTTGCTCACATACCTCATGCCGAATATAGTTTGGTGTACAGTGTTAAATGACATTAAAATATATTAAAAACGGATAAATTTATGAACTGTCAATATGAGCCAATGTAAGATTGGAGGGCGAGAGCTTAGGGGGAGTTTGGGTGGGGGGGCATAATCTGAAAATTACAACATGCTTTGTAGTCTTGCCACCATATCTGAAAATGCTAATTTTATCTTTAGAAACGAAATTGTGACCTTGGACAGTTTGGGGGGTTGCCAACTGTTTAAAATCCAGACAACAATTTTATCTCTGTTGGTTAAATGCTACCATTATAGACAGTTAAAATTGTGTTTTGTTCATCAGCAGAAGTAATAATGTAGTAAAAATTTGAAAAAATGTAGTGGAAATTTCTTCCCTTTTTCATCTCGGACAAATTCATAAGCAGCTGTTGCTTAGGTGGCATAACAAGCCTGAATGAGGAAACTAGTCAACCATAGTGTCATTTTATGTATTGGCTTTTTCGATTTTGGTTAACAAATCTGCCAGGCCAGATTTTTTAACTCGTTGCTGTCTTGTTTGCTTTTAAACATGACAAATAACATGGATAGTGTTGTCCTTGTCTTTGGGTAATACTTAGGGCTGCCTGTCAATATAGATTGTAGAGATCGATAATTAATTGCTTATTGATTGCTATATATTGGAGACATAACTATGAGCGAAGATGCTAAAAATATATGATAATGTATTTCATGTCACTGGCGAGTGGTGACATGCTTGTGCATGGTTTACGAACAAAACAGCGACATGAAC
Organism: Haliotis asinina; assembly: GCF_037392515.1. Lineage (NCBI taxonomy): Eukaryota > Metazoa > Mollusca > Gastropoda > Lepetellida > Haliotidae > Haliotis > Haliotis asinina. The sequence goes on from NC_090288.1 coordinate 35,713,395, forward strand.
AGAATTTAAAAGCAAACCATGAATAAAGTCCTTAGCTTGTATATTTTGTGAGAAAATTCAAACTTTTTTCTATCTCAAAAGATTATGTATGTATCCATAACACAACTGACATATGATAATCGTTAATTATCTCCATTATCAACATAATTTCTGACTGTCGATACCGAACTTTGGCCAGACCTTGTATAAGTGTGTTTTCTTTGGCCGTTTTTTATGCATGATTTGTTTGAAGCAACTCATGACAAGCTGGGTTGTGGTGATGTTTAATGATTTTATGAAAAACATCTGAGGCAGTGTACTGATTTTATTAGTCTGAGGCATGTTGTAACCCTTGCTCAGCAATGATAGAAATTTGTCGCCCACAAATGACAAAGTGTTGCGTCACTTCTGTGTCCTCCAAGTGACCAATCAGATTTCACCTTACCTGTCAGTTGCACTCACTTTAAACTAAAGGGCGGAACCTAATCAAGACATTCTGACCTATTATCAAGATCCATATCGAAGATATTAACAGGTCTTCACGCATTTTGATTAAAAATATGAACACCTGTGTTTGCTACGATGCAAAAACCTTGCTTATTTGACACACAAATTATCTCAAATACACAGTGAGTTGAGAAGCTTGTGTCATTGTTGACACAATGCTACTGAGCCCTTAGTTCAGATAATCCAGACTGCCTATTTGAATGTTTGCCAGTTAACGCCTTTGTGCTGATTAAATACCTCACCTGCCTGACCTTGTTTTTGTTGTTATTAAACAATCACAGTAGATGTCTTGATGAAAGTTGCAAACTGAAGTTGACTCCCACAAAACATGTAGATGACTCCCACTCATAACACAAGTAAGTCATGATGACTCCTAAATTCTAAATTTTTTAGTGCCAACACTGGAACATATTTTCAAAATAACTGTCAAGACCAAGTTGAAATCATGCAATCAACCAAAATGCTGTTTTTAAGTAGATATCACTTTCATTCTGTGAGGTTAATAGGACTATGCACTTTCATTAGTCCAGCCAATGTATGAAAGACAGTCCAGATACCTCAGCCAGGATGGAAACTAGACGTTTTCTTGTTTTAGGAGGATGGCAAATGCACAACATCTGAAGCTGAGAGTCGTTTTTTGCTACCAAGGTAGTACCATCAGTCCATGTACCAATTTGCAAATAAACTTTTGTGTTCAAATAGTCATGAATTATGATAGAATACTTAAGCAAAATTCTATTGTCCCCTCTGCTGTGATGTTGCTGAAATACTTCCGACAAGGTTGGGACTTTCCTCACTCATTTGGAGTTATTCTACCTGTGTTAGTATTGTGGTCATATTTCTGTTGACAGTGGTGTACTGCTAGCAATGGATGTGCCAATATTTTAGATTTTCTTTATCTGAAGTGTAAGTTCTTTGTATCTAAAAGAGGTTTTTAATTATTCTTTGTGTGATTTTATAGGGTGCATATTTTAGAAAATATGAGATTATGATCTTTTGTCATCTGATTAGGGATTTGGGAATGAAATAAATGGGTAATCTGAAGAGGGTAAGTTCAAATGGTATCTAAAAGGAGAAAGACTAATAGTTTTGGTAGTTTGTGGTCTGTTATACAGATGAAAGTAAAAATACAAACACACATTTATCTGTTGTGTGAAAATTGAAATTTTGACAATCTAAATGAGTTTTGAAGGACAACATTTGTGTAACCAACTATTAATGTAAGGAATGAATGTAACTGAATCCTTGTACATATATATTGAAGTACACTATTGAGTAATTGGGTTATTCAGGGATGAATTAGTTGGTCATATTCTTCATTAATGTCACAAATGGTCAATAGTACCCCTTTGTTACAATTTTGTGATCAGTACCTCAACCTTCAGTGTCCAAACATGTCAGTTTGATGCGTCACTCAGTAAGCATATTGGTAACAACTGTAGCTTGTAAATTACATATACTGAGAGAAACAAATAAAGGAATGCAGGAAGGTTCAAATGTTCATTTAATATTTTCCAGTTTTCATCACCAGCTTTGAAGAGCACTGTGGAAGGAAATCTTAGAATAAATACAGAAACACTGCCACAAAGTGTGTTCCCTTATTTGTTTCCCTCAGTATATAGGCAAACTGTTTTTATCACAATTAGTACAATAAGTATTATGAGTGGGGAAGAGACAAAGGTTTGTTACGTCATCTAATACAATTTTAAAACATACCTAAGTCTGTTCTTTATTATGATTGTGATAAGAACTGACAAACATTCAACAGACATTTGGGGATGATGCAGATGAATGTCCATTGATCATGTTTTGCCAATGGTTCATAGAAAACAGTATTTTTGTTGTTATTTTGTTGGTAGTATTTTCATATTTTGTCCCAATATTATTTGTAAATCCATCAGAGTAAATGTTTATATGACATAGTATTTTTATTCAGTTTTATGCTCTATGTTTATTATGCATATACATATTTACATCATTAGATATATTTGTCTTGTCATTGTGTGCCTGTCTTTACTCAGCAAAATCATTTATAAACAATTATTTTTGTTCAGTCTACTGATTCTTATTTAGGCGATAAAACTAGTTTGTTTTGAGTCTTGAAGATTTTGATGCAGATTTGGAGTCAGCAGTTCATTCTCCTTTTAGCACTATTTAGCTTCATAGAGTTTCTTCCCAGAATTGTACCTGGTTTTGTTGGTTTGATGTTTTATGCTGTAAAGTGGCAAATATCTATAAATAATAGATTCTGGATCGGACAATCCAGTGATTAATAGACCATGAGCATTGATCTATGCAATTTGGATGTGATGACACATGTCAACCAAGTGAGCAAGCCTCTCCTACCAATCCTGTTGGTTGCCTCTTACAACAAGCATGGGTTACTGAGACTTCGCAACGTGGAATTTCATGGGTTGCCTCAGGGTACAGAATTTGTTGTTGTTTTGTGAACAACAATTCTTAGAATCAGTTAATTTTTTTTCTCCTAAGTATGATCACATTTGTTGATGGAATCACAGATACCAAAGTCTGTTGTATAGGAAACAATCTCACCGAAATGACATTACAAACTCAGGTCCAGTTGTTCTGAATGAAGTTCTCAAGATGCCTCCACAGGAATCAATCATAAGTTCTTGGTACTAGTCAGCAAAAATAACTCCCTTATGCATGCCCCATGCCTGTGTCTTCCCAGCAAATTATTTCAAACGATTCATGCCATACCAGTTTATCAATTTTTTCACCCTGTTACATCTGTGCATAAAAGCATCAACTGACCAATAGGAGTAACTTTGAAGGTGTATTTGTGTTCTGGTAAGGTTTTTTTGTTTTATGATCAGATTTACTGTATTTGGTTTGTACCCATGAAGATCTGGGTTAGAGTTGGTCTTAGCAACCTTTCTTGTCATAAAGGGTGAACTTAAGGATTGGGTGGACAGACTTACTCTTTTTGTTGTCACATCATTGTATTCCGATTATGTAGATAGTTTGCCCATGTTGTTGATCACTGGATTGCCTTTTCCAGGCTCAATAATTGACAGACAACTACCTTATAGATGCAATATTGCAGAGTGTGGCATTAAACAACAACCAAACAAATCAATATTTTGACAAAAGTATAATTTGACATTGATTGACCTGAGAATCTAGTCTGTCTTTATTCAGGTTGAGCAGTCAAAAGTTGTTGAGGATTCACTTAATGCATGTTGCATTCAGGTGTCCTCGAATCGTCATACAGAAAGTGTGAGATTATAACAGCTGATTCCATGATATTGCTCATTAAACTCTGCCGATAGATGGATATTAAAACTGTATTCTTGGGCTTGTTTGCCCACATGGTTACATTTTGTGAAAGCCTGTTTTAGAGTCCCCTGCCATGATATTGCTGAAATATTGCTGAAAGTTTTGCTGAACTAAGCTCACTCATTCACTGGTATTATATGTCTGACAGATGTATTTTGTCCAACTTCTGTTACCTGTTGTATCTGTGGTGCACGAATGTTCCATTTTCTTGATATTTTGGGATGATATTATTACATTTTTTAGCCATATGTACAAAGTGATCTGTAGTCAGCAATCAAACATTGACTCCTGTATATTTGAAAATCCTTTTTAATCCCATGTATATACTTGCCTTGATTTATTGTTCTTTTTTAGCTGATTTTCATTGATTCTGGACCTGGAACAAGACATTTTCAGATTATCCATTTGATAATAGGTCTGGGGCTCCATTTACAAAGCAGCCTTTACTAAGGTTATTGTTAACTCCCATTCTTTAACATTGCACTTAGGTTACCTGAGTGGCTTATGATCACCTTAGTGCCTTGTGAAAGGAGGCCATGGTGGTTATAGGGTTTCGTTGTCACACATGTAATGTGGTATGCATTGAGTGGAATCTCAGTTCTAGTGTTTGCTGACATATCACTAAACATGTTATAAAACTATACAGTATACTCCATACTTACTGACTCACTCTCAAATGCCATGTGATACCCCTATTATTCCATGACTAGTCATATTTTCATAGCAAGAATGTGACATTAAATATAAACTCACTCACTCACTCACTCACTCACTCACTCACTACAAAGCAAGTTGTTATCATATCATTGGACATTTTGCAGCCTAGTGGTTTAAACATTCTTAGTCATGACCAAATTCCAGGTTTTATTCCCCAAATGGTTACAGTGTGTGGAATGCTTCCTGGTGTTGTCATTGTAAACATATGTGATTCCTCAAGTTGTGTATGCTGATGGTTATACCACTGTGTTTTAGTTTCTCATGCACCAGTAATTTGTTGCTAAGTTTTGCATCAGCATCCAGTCCACTGTTTCATTTCCTTCTATGGCCTCACCAATTTTATTTCTTGTTTTATGGATCTGCCAGTCATAATATTAATTGTTCAAGTATGAAAAAAACCCACAGAAATCTATTTTTCCCACTCAAAATATAAAATCCTAATGTGTATGTGATATAAGTGAAATACTCTTGAAATCAATGTGAAAACTAAACTCACTCAACTTACTTTTACTTGATATAAACAAACAAGAGTTGCTTTGATTGGTGATTTTTAGAAAAAATATTTCCCTACAGCTTTTAGGTTTTCTGAGGACAGAAATCCGTAACACAGTCATCATGATAAGAGATGATTAGAAGTAGCAGTATGTCCCAGGAACAGTGACCATACTAAGTAAAGGCCATGTTCAGTTTTTATTGCTAGAATTTCTGTAATTAGGTTAATCATGTACTGTGTGAGTAAGAAAAAAATAATTAAAAATAGTGTTAATTACCAAACAAGTGTTCTTTTAATGACTTGCAAGAGGGCCATGTTTCTGTCCTATTCATGAGCTTACAAACAAATATGACATTAAATCGATGTAACTTTTTTATCTTTAGACCTGTATCAAACAAGGGTGTTGAGTACATTTGTTTTTTCCAGTTAGCTGGCCCATCACATGATGTAGTTATGCACTGTAAATAGCTCTAGTTTCTATCATTTGAACGCAATGGCTTAGTCAAAACATGTCAGTTTCATTTACGCATGTATACAATTGTCCAGTCCACCATCTGTTATTGTCTTGTCAATCTGCATTATCTGCTGGAAACAACAAAGCATATATCAGATGTTTTGTTTATCGCAGCATTAAGCAGTAATCCAGCTATATGGCAGTGGTCTGTAAATATTCAAGTCTGGGCCATATCAGTCCAATGATCAACAGCATGAGCATCGGTCTATGCATCTTGGTTTTGATAACATGTGTAAACTAAGTCAGTGAGCCTGACCTTAAGATCCCTTAGTCACCCTTTAGGAGAATGAGTTGCTGATCTTGATCTTGTTTCAGGTAAGGTTGGTTTAGTTGGAATAAAAAAAAACTTGCCTTTATGTATTTTGAAACTTGGGTGTCCTGATTTTGAAACTTGGCTTTCCGATGTTTGGCCTGATTTCAAGCTCAGGGTTCAGTTCCACTGAACAATTTTAGAGTTGCAATTGTCGTAATTTGATGTTCAGTTATCATAGTTTTTGCTATAAATAAGGAATATTTTGCTTCATAGGGTCTAAATGATTGCATAGAACAACACATGGATAGTGACACAAATTGTTTTCTGCACATGATGTGAATGACACATGACATCAGCAAGACAATATGAACTGACAACTTAGTGGCTTAAACTTTGTTTGAAACCAGATCCTGGCTCAATACCCCACATGGGTACAATGTGTGAAGGCCATTTCTGGTGATATTACTGGAATATTCCCAAAAGTGGTGTATAACTAAAATCACTCACTGTTGCACAAGGAATGCCTATCCAAGACTTATAGAATGGAGTTGTCTTTGTGGATGGGGCCTGATGTGAAATTATGGCCATGCTTGTGGTCAAGTTATTGACCAGTGTGAACTTTCACCAAGTATTACTCAGTACTGACTTTAACAAATGGCAAATCTGAGACAGTATTTTTATGTACCTTTGTTTCACTTACCTTCTCTTTTATCATTTACCTTCTACAGCCTTTCATATATACTTGTCCATCTTTCTACCATTCAGTATTCCTTGTGCTTTTACATAATCACATGACCATTGAACCGACTGCTAAGATGACTCCATAGTCTCTGGCTCGTGACTCCCTTGAACATGACCATTAGCATAAGCTAGTTTATGTCGTTTTATGTTTTACAGATTTATCATTGTGTTTTGATGACTTGATGATTGCTGGCGAGATCAATAAAGTACACTTCCGGTTGATTTTGGCGGCATTGTTTTTTATGGTATGGGCTCATCTGATTTAGGGTTATTGGGATATTGGGTAAAGGCTCTTCAAGTAAAAGGTGGGGTAACCTAGTGGTCAAAGCATTCGCTCGTCACGCCAACGACACAGGTTCGAATCCCCACATGGGTACAATGTGTGAAGCCCATTTCTGGTGTTCTCCCAGTGATATTACTGGAATATTGCTAAAAGCCGCGTGAAACTTGCGGAATGAAAACGGATATGATAAAATATGTTGAACAAAATGAGTTACTGTTACTGGATGTTGCCTATTCGCACAGTTACTCATGCAAGATTGCCTTTGCCTACATATGACAGGCTGGCACACCTTAGAAAAAGACACCGTCAGTACTACCAAAGTCGTGCGGGTTTCAGTCAGCACGTTTGCATCGCCATCGTTGGTACAGTGCCGAGTCACCTGGTCATGAAGAGAGGGAATCTTTGTACGGAACCTGGCGCTGAATCAGCCATTGCATTTATGTGTGCTAGTGTATGAATATGATGTGGACAGCTGGGACTCTTGGCCGTCCGATCCCTCACTCCTTGACATGGCGACATTTGACAGACCAGGCTTACAAAAAAAATGTAGTGTCCGGAATTACACCCCCAGGACAACATGTTGACTGTTGTACAAAAGTGTCGAGTATACTCTTTAAAAAGTATGGAAGCCTGAACTTTCAATTTGGATGGGAAATATGAGCGTTAACGAACTTTTCAAAGACAGACATCTTTATCACCACCCCTAAACACAACGCATGGACTGCACGTGCACAACACAGTAGCCACATACACGTGCATGTGGTGTCATTCTGGACTTTGACGTTTTACAAGAAGGTCAATAAATCACTGTAGATCATTAATTTTGACATCAGTCATCTTGCATCACACTGTTTTTTTGGAAGTGAAAATAATGTACATGCATGCAACAATCATCTTTCATGAGCAATTATGTACAAACAACTATGCTCATAAATATGCACAAGTTTTGATGCACTTTCAAAAATTTCATAATCATCAGCATTGACTGACTCCGAAAAATCTCCCAATTTGCTTTCAATCGTAATTTTATAAATGAAGTTTAACAAACTTTTGTAAGGGCATATGATGCAGTTTGGTGTAAGTGACAATGTGAATGACACACTTTACTGTCCTGCACGCGAATGCATGACATGAGAAACAAATAATCATTAAGAAGTATATAATTAAGTTATATACCTCTGATTTTCAAACAAAGGTGTATCGTTCTGTAAATCTTAACAGCGCGAGTGTGGTAGAATGGAGATGGACAAACTGTGTTGGAATTTAGAAGTATGTAACGAAATTATAATAATTTTACTTTTTGCATTTGTAACAGGGTCACAATGACAACAGCAAAGTGAATACAGGGTGTAAGTTCAAGTTTATTCCCAAGTGGATGAACGTGGCCAGGAATACACAATAAGCCCTGAAACAATTATAGCAACTATATGGTAACAACCTCAGCATGTGTGCAGAACATACATCTTTGTATACATAGTCAGTACAGTACATGAATGTTAATACAGCTTAGACGCATGAGCGCCCACCACATTATGTGTGCATTAAAACGTAATGATAACAAAGCTTTAAATAACTTTGTCAGTATCAGGGGCGATAACTCATGATATGGCTTCGACAATGGCATAAATGATAACAGCGGTAATAGCCGCATAGCATACAATATTTACCATAGACCGTTAGCATGAGATGATGATTCTTTGTTAGAATGATATACCCGGTATATATAAATGATGTAAACAGTACAGTACGGCACATTACATACCCCGTGTATGGCACAGAGGCCCGTGTTCATGACTGGCTGTCGTAGCAGACGATGGATTTATGTAGGTATATACTGGAAATAAGATAGATTGTAAAAATAAACAAACCGATTGGGTGTAAACTATCCATACAGACATAATGATAAGCCTGGAAAGATATTTCATACACAATAAAAGCTGAGATTGAAATACTTCGCCATTACTTGTGCAAAATAATGTAATAATACCTGGACGATATTCATACTCAAAGCACACTCAAAGCATACTCACAATGCCTCGTTTTGCTGTTATTTAATGGGATATATGTTTCAAAGGGAACACATTAAAATAGGAACTTTGCGCTTACCAGCGTGGCGCTTGCTCTACACGGCTGCTACCCTGACGGCATTAATTACTAGTGATTTATTTAATATGTAGTATTCCCAGAAATTATTGAGAATCATGTTGCGTCATGTAACTCATTACGTTTATTAACTTCTGGCGTTTTACTTACATAAACATGTTAAAACATCATCCTTTTACAGTCTCAGTCTTGTTTTAGTACTTTGTTAGACCTCCTGGCTCAGCAATGCATGCCTGAATACGCCTAAGCACACTACCCATCAAAGTTTGTAGGTAATCGTGTGACAGGGTATCCCAATATTGGACCACCTCGGCCTTCATATCTTCAATATTTCTCAGTCCCTTTTGGTTTATTCTGTCCTTCATGACTCCCCACACATTCTCAATTGGGTTTAGGTCTGGGCTGTAACTGGGCCAGTCTAAAACTTGAACATTTTCGCCCGACAACCACTGTTTTGTGTAGCGCGCAGTGTGTTTTGGGTCATTATCATGCTGGAAAATCCAATCATCTTCATACAATGTTTGTGCTGTCGGAAGAAGGTGACCATTTAGAATGTCAACGTATCTTTCTTTTGTCAAGTTTCCCGTGAAAACACACAATGGCGTCACTCCGCGAGCCGATGTGCCACCCCACATGTGAAACTTCGGGCTATGTTTTGGTCGCTGGTAGATAGGTTTGACAGTATCTTTGGTTCAAATTTTCACACAATAAGGGAAAAGCCAAACAGAACTTTCATCCGAAAAGAAAACATTATCCCAATCTTGATTTTCATGAGCCCGACACCAGTTTAAACGTTTTTCCTTTTGTGCATCTTTCATCAACGGCGAGGGAATTCCACGTTTTTTCACCCAATTAAGTCTCTGTAATTCCTGCCTAACTGTTTCATTGCTTTGTGCTCTATCCCGGTTCCTGTTTGAATATTCTTCAAAGTTCTGTATACTGTAGACAGAGGAATACCATGTCTACAAGCTAACACTTTAGCATCAGCCTCACCCCTTTCAAAATCATCTAGAATGAGCTTTCTTTTCTCTCTTGCTGTAAATTCTGCCATGTCAACACAGGAAGCCGTCTGCTCAGACAAGGGAGATAATGACGTAATGAGCTGCCTTCTAAGCCTTCAAGAGTTGTCTCCCTTATATAGTATGCTTAGTGCATAGTGAAAGCCCTTTTTCCAATCTTAGCATCATTAGAAAAAAAAACAAAGATTTTCTCAATAATTTCTGGGAACACTGTACGTATTTATGTGTTTTAAGATTACCTATAATGTTATGGTTACATTAGATATGATTACAGATGGTTTAAGATAATTTGTTTACTAACCTGATGACGATTTAGTACATGTCTAGGCTTTGCCTGTCACAAAAGTTTTGTCAGTCCTGTCGGGTGACCATCTGACGTTTCGTGGTGTGAGATGTTCATGTATTGAAAAAGCATGCAGGTTTGAATGGACCAATCGTATCGTGTTGTCATGGTTGAGTAAACACTATTGATTTTATCATTGAAACTAAGCGATTAAACTATATTAACTATTCCGGCGCTGATATGATCTGAAATCAAGAACTTGTTTAAAATACATAAATTAATATATATTTTAGTTCTGCCATTGTATTCAGCTGAAACTAGTGTAATATGTTAAGACTTATGTTTCCATTGCATGTTTCAGCGTCTGTTAGAGAATTAGTGATTATTCACAATGCTTAAAACTAACTAAAACAGCTAATTATATGTGCACACATACAAATACACAGGCATACAAAGTATGTCCCTGTCATACATTTAAAATTAAAACCTCACGCTACGTGTTCTGGTTTAAAACAAATTTAGGGATATTATGCTTACATACCTCTGACTTTCCAACACAGTATTAATTCTCCTAATTAAATATACTGTACAAAGTGTTTTTCTGCCATACTATCTGTAAAAAGATTTATGGAGATGGCCAGAAGGTATTAAAGAATGTTGCTTCATGTTGTGTGAGCAATATATTCATAGTCTTTTTATACAACCCTTATTACATGATTGATATTTGGAACTTTTTCTTTTATCTTCTGTGAATGCATTACTTGTTTCACATCAAGGCACACTGCATTTAAAGAATTATATTTATTGACGACCGTCTTTAATGATCATCAACAGTTAAGCGTGCATAGACAGGCTATATTAGACGTGTTCATAATTCTACACGCGTATCTTCCACAAAATATTATATTCCAAGCTCCATTAATCTGAGATTAAAATCTCCCCCAAAGAACACGACAGTCAAGTCATGTACCCATGCAAAGAACTTCGACAATTTCAAGGCTGAAATTACTACAAGAATGTAGGCAAGTAAAGGTCAAAGAGCGCTTGTCTACGATCACCAGTAAATCCTTTGAAAATATCAAAAACATTCTTCCCCTAGAAGAATATTCTTCCAAGTTCTCTGCCTGTTTCTCATACCTTCATGTATGTGCTGAACTAAACACACACGCCGGCCATGGCAGTTGTCAGCGAACGTATTCTTGTTGATTTTGTGATGAAAGGCCATCTTCACTCAACCTACAGACGCTGAGGTTGCTGGAAGCACGGCCATCATTCCAAGCACAAGGCTATTGTCCTCGTTCACAACAGCACCTTTAGTACTCTGACAGGTGTGTACTTCTCTTTATAAACACATAATGCATATAGTTAGTTTTTCTTCACATCTTTTAACCCGTGAAGATCCTGGTTAGAACTTGTCTTTGGTAACCTATGCTTGCCGTATGAGGCGACTAACGCTTACTTGGGTGACACGTGTCATCTTATCCTAAGTTGATCATATTGTTGATCACCGGAGTCTCTGCTCCAGAGTCGACTATTTACAGACCGCCGCCATATACAAGGGCATAGCTACCATTGTGAAAAAAGCCCGGGTTTACATATGATTGTTGCTGAAAAGGTTGGACAAGCCCTCAGTAATATAAAACTTTGCAACCTATCGGGCTTACACGAAATAAAAATGACTTGATATAGCGAGAATATTGCAGTGCTAGACAACACACAAACAAGGAAATAAAACATGTAACAGTTACAAGTCCGGTTTCTATTCAGTTTACTTATAGTAACGTGACTTGGCATGGTTGATTAACTGATAAAACCTTGGTTTCTCATTTCGTATGTGCGCTATGGAACACAGACCCTCGTGTCTTTGCGAAGGTTACTTTTTTAAAAAGACGTACATATATATGAGATGCCCCCGACTCAAAATGTTTCACAGTACCATGCATAATAACATGATGCATTGTACTACTAAGTATTTTGAGTCGGGGGCATCTCAGAAACACTATTTTTCATATGTTTAATCCTTGTAAAGACATGGGAGCCTGTGCTATGGAACTGACGGCTTCCAATACAGCCCCAGGCTCCTTTGAATTGGTTCAAGTGTCGCGCACGTATCCATAGCTGTATGGAATATACTGTTGTTGCGGCCTGGGAGTTACCCTCCTCTATAATAAGAATAAAAGGCTGCGGGTGTTAGGTGAACTCGTTTATTCCCCGGTCGGTAGATATCTGTTGATATCAGTGGACACTCTGTAACAATAGTGTCACCATAAATACAAATTCATTCAGAGGTTAAAATATAAACATACATATTACATCACATTACATACAATCAATAAGCATAGGTTTACAGATACATTTAATCAAATTATAATATGTCGTCATGTTTTCAAGTACATATTGCAAGAAAATAATCCAATATATGCAACTATAAGGGAATACATCACTTATGCATGAATAATGAAACAGGCTATAACATGCGTACCCTGTGGGTGACACGGGAGTGTTGTAACAAGCAATCCACCCGTCGATACTACAGTGAGTGAGTGAGTTTAGTTTTACACCGCACTCAGCAATATTACAGCTATATGGCGGCGGTATGTAAATAATCGAGTCTGGACCAGACAATCCAGTGATCAACAACATGAGCATCGATCTGCGCAATTGGGAACCGATGACATGTGTCAACCAAGTCAGCGAGCCTGACCACCCGATCCCGTTAGTCGCCTCTTACGACAAGCTGAGTCGCCTTTTATGGCAAGCATGGGTTGCTGAAGGCCTATTCTACCCCGGGACCTTCACGGGTTGCTGAAGGCCTATTCTACCCCGGGACATTCACGGGTTGCTGAAGGCCTATTCTACCCCGGGACCTTCACGGGTTGCTGAAGGCCTATTCTACCCCGGGACCTTCACGGGTTGCTGAAGGCCTATTCTACCCCGGGACCTTCACGGGTTGCTGAAGACCTATTCTACCCCGGGTAGACCTTCACGGATCACTATACTACAGGATTGTGATACCTGAGATAAGAAATTATAACTCATGAAATATATACATATGCCACGTGACTGAGAATAGTTCAGACACAACAATTAACTGATACACTTCATATAATTACCGGGAAAGGTTTACTTCTTTATGTGATTTATATACATAAGCATGACCCAATCACGCTTGTAATTCAAAGTTGTATAAAATAATCAATCATGCACACGTTCCTGCGTGAGAGTATTCATACATTTGCTAATTACACTATCATAAATAGTTTACTAAAATTGCTTATTTTGGTGTGCATTAATATAAGCATATAGTAACAATTACTATAATTACTAACCTTGTAAGTAGAGTGTTCAGTATCTGTTTTGCTGTGCACAAGATAGGATGACAAGTGATGTATAAGTGAAAATGGCTGATGACCCATGATTTGAAATGAGCCAATCCCAATCAACCAGATGATCATTACAAATCACATAGCCGACAGAAAGATAGAATAACCTGCTTACCCTATGACCCTGTAATGGAGTGATCCCAAACAATCATTAAACACCTAAAATACTACTTGATGACACCTATTCATTGTAAACACAATAAACGTCTGTTGACACAGATGGATATACATATTAATAAACATAACGCAACACATGAAGTTAATATAAATGCTTTTCTTTCAGCCTATTACATTGTGTTTGTATCTGGCACGTAAGATCACGTTCTGCCGCGCAGATCCAGCATCGACACATGAAATCGTGATCTGGCATCATATGTTTGATATCGGCGCCTGCCAGGTTAGTAACAGCATCTGGGTTCTGTGATGCGTGTGAGAAACCGTCATTTCATGAGTGCTAACATGAGGGAGGGGAACAGGATAGGCTTCCATTCATTCATTCCGACAAAGTTGCTTATTCATCAGCCTGTACTGTCGTCTCCATACTTACTCGCACACCTGGCTGTCCCTTTCTCAGCAAACAAACAGTGAACTATGTCAATATTTCACTGATAAATTGTAAAACAACTGTTTTTATATTAGGACAAAATTCAATAAAATCTTCACAGAGTTGGCATGATGTTTTGATTGTGATCAGCGTGTGACTGAGTATTTAATGTTTATTAGTTCTCGAGTTCGACTGCAATTCATCGACCCGCTTTTGAGCCAAACGGATGACAGCGATTATTACTTATGACTGGCAGACTAACAGTACTACCGTGCTAAGAGGATTTTACGGGCGCATTGATTTCTCTCTCTTACTATGGACGCTTCAAGCTGGCACAGCACGCCCATTTAGAGCCGACCAGCCCTTGTTTTACAGATCCAGTGACGAACACAAGGCAGGGTAACAACAAGTACCTTCTTTAAATGTATTTTTGTCGCGACCAGTGATCGAGCTGCCAGCCTTCAGCTCTGCGTTTTGACAGACGTTCAGTCAACTGGACCACAGAACACGAGACGGTAGGATCATCGCCCCAAACGAATTCCTCTTGCAAAATAAGGATGAAGATGATTTTATGAGTGAATCAATGAACATACCATGGTGTTGGGTAGCAAATTAAAGCCGCTCGCTCACATGTAACTCGCATAAAGCTAATGAGATACACACACACGCACGCACACGTGCACACGTGCACGCATGCACTTACACAAATCGACATTTGCTGTCATACTGAAGAAAATCGAGAAGAGAGGTGAACTATACCACCCATCTAATGTTTAGACTCACTTAAACCACTAATTATATGTTATATCTTCGGAGAACCAGCAACACGTTGTTCAGCCTGACTTGAGCTACTCTACATATGCATGACCCGACAAGTCAAGTGGCACAAGCAGCTGGTCGAGTTAACTTTACAGAATAGGGGAGCAGGGAAAGTTGTTATTGTTGACCCGGAAAACAGCTCTTCTGAAAAAAACCCCCAATCATTTCGTGTTTTAACTGAATTGTTTTTACAGTCATAAACTATCTAGTTTGGTTTGCTAGAATCCGATTCACTGCTGGTGCAGATGTCAAACGGCGACCTTGTCTCTGCTCTTGGGACATGTTGGCAATCAACTGACAATGGCACATCCTTTCACAATAATAGACCCAACCAGTTGTGGCACGGTCACACAATGCATTAGTATTCACTTGATCAGGTCAGGCTGAACAGCCTGTAAAAACGTCATGCAGATATATTGCACGAAGATCATGCGTGACATTGCTGAACAGTATGTGCAAACGTCGTACATGTGAACAATTGCATTTTAGTGTTAAGTTTTAAGTTTTGTTAAGAATTCTCCCATCTTCACCGAGTTTCATCATTCATTGAACTCCCGACAATGATTGTTTTACAATACAGTTCATATACAGTTTAGAACAGTTTGCCTGAAGTAACTGGGTACATTTACACTAGTGACTCTACACTTTTGATGTGTAGTATGCCGGTGTATGTGTGTTACTGAGTGAGTGAGTGAGTGAGTGAGTGAGTGAGTGAGTGTGTGTGTATTTGTGTGTGTGTGTGTGTGTGTGTGTGTGTGTGTGTGTGTGTGTGTGTAAATATGTGGGTATTACAGAATAAAGAATTCCTGACTTTGTTACAGGAAGTGGGTGTGTATACTTCAAGATGAAACATCGGCAAGAATATTCCCAAAGGAAACGTCCCTCCTACAGGTCAGGTATTTGGTTATAACTTACTATGAACGTAAACATGTTGACATTGATCAGAGGGTTTTCTCCATTATGTTACAATAGATCTAGTGGTAAACGTCAATATCCCGATAACATCTATAGTGTTGCTGTATATGCCAACCAGGGAACCGATCTACAAAAGCCTCAGTACCCTTACACCATGCGTAAGCCAATGAAGTTATGTAGGGTTACGATAGATCGTAAAGTTACGAACGCTTGTGTATCGGAACCCAGCACCCCATGCTTGTCGGAAGCTGCGACTAACGGGACCAGGTGATCAGACTCGTTGACTGACACATGCCATCGTATCTCCATTGTCTGGTCCACGATTAATTATTTACAGACCGCCGCCATAGAGCTTGAATATAGCTGTTGATTGTGGCTCTAGT
Source organism: Haliotis asinina (assembly GCF_037392515.1). Classification (NCBI taxonomy): domain Eukaryota; kingdom Metazoa; phylum Mollusca; class Gastropoda; order Lepetellida; family Haliotidae; genus Haliotis; species Haliotis asinina. The sequence goes on from NC_090288.1 coordinate 35,729,631, forward strand.
CAACAATCAACCAATCCCAATGTCAAGCTGTGTTTATCGGATGCCTATTTCAATTGAAATTATTTATATTTTCGCGAAAGTATTGATGATCGTTTTGCTGAAAAACAACAGAAAACCAGAACAACGCCCCACTGATCGGTCGTGCCTTCCTTCTTCTTCAGATTGATCTTCACAGTGATGGGCACAGTCGTCACCATCTGTTTAATTGTCACCTTCAGCAGCACGTTTGCCATACAGAGAGGAGTCTCTTTCAACATCTACCCATTCACAAATCAATGTCTCTGCAGACAAAACAATAAAGAATCTTCCCCTAACCGCCGTACAAATTCTCGCAAAGCAACACATTATTCTTCAGAAGTCCGCCATATCGCTTTCTTGAAGGTTCATAAATCTGCCAGTTCAACTATGATGAACCTGTTTTATAGATTTGGCCTCAAAAGAAACCTTACGTATGTCCTTCCACTCAAAGGTGAAAACTATTTAAATCTCACAAAACAAAAGATGTTTCTGTCAGTGGTCCCTCCGCCAGCCATGTCTGGATATGACATCCTTTGTAACCATGTGTCCAGGTTTGACCAACAGGCTTTCTCCCGATTACTGCCTCTCGACACAAAGTATATAGCTATTGTCCGAGAACCACTGGAGAGACTGAACTCTGCGTTTCATTACTACAATAAAGACGCAATCTTGACGGCCGTGAAAGGAAAATATTCATTTCAAGACTATCAACAAAACCCGGAGCACTATGAAACAATATGGGGAGCCGGTTCACACACAAATAACAAGATGGCAAGGGACTTTGGCTTCCCTTACGAACATTACCGAAACATATCAAAGTTCAAAGCTTTTCTCCAAACTTTAAAGAAACAATTCCACTTCGTTGCAGTCACAGAAATGTTCCACGAATCACTAGTGCTCATGCGGAGACTGTTGAATTGGCCAATGAAAGATATATTGTTTTGGAAAATCAATGTCAACCAAAACAAGCATAAGGGAATTGGACGTGTTTCCGAAAAACTCAGACCTTTTCTTGCTTTGGATTTTTTACTGTATGACTACTTCCTTGCTGAATTGAAACAACGCATTGTTTCAGAAGGAGAAGACTTTGAAAAGGAGCTCGAATACTTTAAAAGTATTAATACCAAGACGACTGAGTTTTGCATGGGGGATACACCAGACGAAAGGATGTCGTTCGTGGCCAATGTCTGGCATGGAGACTTCACTGTTACACCGGGCGATTGTCGTCTACTCAAAACAGCCGGGAGACCATTTTTGAAGTTAATGCGGACGATTCAAAATAGCAGAATAAATAAGTACGGAGCAAACATAACTTTATTCCTATAAATATGCTTCAGCGAATATGCTTATGGAGGTGAGAAAAGAAGGTGCGTTTGTCACAAGAAGGAAATAAAGTTAAACGTACTGCGTACCAACGCTTGATTGTCTGTCTGACATCGTATTTCACCGTCAATGCTCCATCCATAAACGTCATAGCACGTACAGTGGTCGTATCTGAAAGAAGTCACGATGTCTGATTTGTTGAACTGACTTTTACAAACAGTTTTTGACATACTGCGTCAACTATCAGAGAAATACATTCAATTTGGCAGTTGGAGTTTTCTTTCCATTAAGTGTGGGTGGATTGGAGGGTCGGGCGTTGTTGTACCAAATAACGTAGTTTCCATATGTATAGATGTACATCCGTGTAACTAGACCGTAGCTAATGCTTCTGATTTAATTTGATGTTGGAAAAGTAGGAGAAGCAGTAAGCGTTCCGTTGTTATGATAAATTCGCATGAAAGGCATATAATAGGTTTGTTCCATTAATTATTCTAATTGAAATACTTTTTGTGCTTTCAACGGCTGAGGGGATGGTGTGAACCCAGCTGTGTTCTATGCAAGGAGCACACGCTCGCGCGCGCGTGTATGTCCATGTCCGTTTCCACGCGTGTCTGCGCACGCACAATCTTAAGATTGGTGATAGGGTTTCCCGGTTTTGTAAATTATTCATTATGATTTTATAAGTTATTGTAGTCACGGTGTAGCTGAAATACTGCCGCTGTGACGTAAAATTTCAATTCACCAACTCACTATTTATATTACATTCAGTGGGGTGTAAGTAGAAGGCGAACAAGCTTCTAATTAAAAGCAGTCGCTCGTCACACCTAAGGTTCATGTTCGATAACTTAATTAAAAACCCTTTCCTGTTTGCCTCAACCATTATATTACCGGAATATTGCTAAAGCGGCTTTAAAAGTCCTCGGTTTCCCATTCACCCCACTGTTTGAAATACGACTGTTTCGCATTTCGTGCCACCCCTGAACATCTGATTTAGAATTGATCTTCAACAACCCATGCTTGTCGTGGCATGACAGACTGGATCGGGTTGTCAGACTAGCTGACTAGCTGGGTCGACACATCGTATCCCAATTGTGTAGATCGATGTTTACGATATATTAATCACTGGATTGTCTGATTCAGACTCGATTACATGCACATCGCAGCCATGTAGCAGGAATATTAATGGTAAGAGCATGCCTGATTGTTCCTGAAAGTACCAGGTTGGTGGTGTCTGAACACTTGACATACAGCAACGCTTTGCGTCTAATCTGTGACACCACAATAACCGAAATAAAACCGTAACGGTTACATTCATTTGAACTAGTGTAGACATTAGTTTTGATGACTGACTTTAAAACATTGGTTCCGAAATACTGACTAATTATGTACTGACAATTGCATTTGTGATCTTCACGGTCTACGCAGTGTCATGTGTAAAAGTAAATTAAAGAGGTTGGATACCTTTGTTTGTGTGCATACCGTATGAGACGGAATGTGATAGAAGGATCTGTTTTTATGTTGCGCAGTTATTTCCACTTATCTTGCTTTTAATCATACTTCACGACATTTTGGCCCCACATGCATTTACCCGTGGGCAAACCTGAAGAAGAGTTATCTCCCCTTACTTATTTAATTTGAGTATGCTGTTTTAGTTGGCGATAATGTTGATACCACCTGGTAACATATTTTTGTTTTATTTTTTAATGTTAATCTAGTACGAATTTACTACATAAAAAGCCTTTTTATAGCAAACCGCGTCATTATAAAAATCTTTTTTATTTCATTGATGAATCTGGGTTTTTTTAATTCCTGTTTTTCAGAGGTTAATTAATGTCTCAAATCCTACATACTGGCTTGAAAACCGATCTTCCTGCAACAACTGGTAACTTTGAATTTATTACACAATTAGATTTGGGACACATTTTTCTACAAAATGACACAAAATTTTGAAATGTTTTTACACCTTGATATGTTGTATCCCACCCCCTAAAGGCTGATTCAGCCCATGACAATTGTAAATGTAACAATATAAGACTGGACTATCTGAGATGCAATGTTAGGCTAAATAAAAAAAGTGAAATTTTTCTCGGGCATCGGCTCGTCACACTTTTATTTGTGCGCGTAACAATGTTTTATTGCCATTTAAAAAAATACTTTCGACTTGACCGCGTAACGATCATCCATTTGCCCACTGTAAGAAATAGTGTTTATACGAACGACGGTGACTGAATCTAACGTTCTAAACTTACCAAGATGCATTTCTGGGACAAAAAATAAAAACGTGTTCCTCCTGCGTCACTTTTTACTATAAAATTTTAAAAAAAACCCAAAAACCCCAGACATATCGCCCTCGTCACTTTTGAAAAAAATATATGCCCGAGAAACATTTAATTTTTTTGTTTGCGGCCTTAAATATTTCAATTCAGTAGGCAACAGGTATGTTGCGGTGGCCAGGCAGTAACATTGCTTCTGCCCATAATCTGTCTTTGTCAATTATTTTGACAATTTACAGTCATTTATATATTGGTGGCGTTTATTTTGACCGCTAGTTTATATCTGCATGGAATATGTGCATATTGATCTTCCGACCATTCCCAGATTTCTTGCAGTGATTACTACAAGTGCAACAATATCGATATTTTGACGGCATCTTGTTGTACTGACGCGACACTTCCCGGAAGGAGAGTAGGGTTGTCCAGCACTTGCGCATCATGTTTTTGATAGTGGTCGTCAAGAACAGATAACTCACGTAAATGGCAACCACAAGACGTCGAAAATTGTTACAGCTCTTAAAATAACGCCGGCAGAAATGACAGATTTAATGTTTCGGCTGTTTTTGTGAAAGGAAAGGGTACTGTTTGCATCTATCATTGTATGAAGATTGGCAATGAATGTGATGTAGTCAGTTTGGTGTGATCCTTTGGTTTAATAGCAATATTCCAGCTACATGTCGACGGCCCGTAAATAATCGAGTCTGGACCAGAAAATCCAGTGATCAACAGCACAAGCATCGATCTACGACCCATTGATAAGACCGAAGATCAGCGTTCGATCCTTGTCATGTCATAACGCCAAATGAGATATCACCAATTTATTAGTGAAAAGCAGCGAAAAATCTAATTCACAATGAACAAGGAGCTTAAAAGTAGTATCAAAATATTTAGTTCAATAGTATGTTGTGAAAATTCCGAATGCATTCTTTATTCAAAACTACCAGACGGTAACATAATAAAATCAATGGCTCCCTCATAGAAATCATAAAAACACATGACTATGAAAGCAGAATTCCCGAATTCAGTGGCATCATCAGATGTGTGCTTGTGCTACAGCTGATCATGGTGAAGAACAACAGACGTATTCATACGTAGATCACTTCTAAGGAATAGGAAAGAGAACCATCTCTCTGGATATGGATGCTTGGATATTCTTTGGTTGTGGCATTCCTTTGGTTGTGACATTCCTTTGGTTGTGACATTCCTTGACATCATCTGAAGTGAGAGTGAACAGGTGGTGTGGTAAGTTCAAATGGTTAATAGTTTGTTGTTTGACGCCGCACGTCACATATTCCAACGTTAAATAATTGAAATTTTACCAGACAGTCCAGTGATCAGTCTTGCTGTCTTGGTTGACACATGTCATCGTATCTCAATAGAGTAGACAGATGCTCATGTTGATCACTGGATTGTCTGGTCAGACTTGATTATTTACAGACCACCGCCTTATAGCTGGAATATTACTGATTGCGGCGCTAAGCAACCAACCAACCAACAATATTGATACCCCAGGGGTGATACCTGGTTCACATGTTTACCCTTCATTACCTTTTGTTCTCAATGAGAACTGAATGAATCGAATCAAGTTACTAAGGATGATGAAGCAACAGACATGACATCAAAACTTTTGTATCAGAGATTTAATGATACAAACAAAAAATGAGATGACGGAGCTGGCGTCCTTTGGCTGTATTTCTCGAAAACCATTCTTTTACGTTTGAGAGTGTAGGTAAGCTTGTATTCTGGTGTAAAATTAGCTGACGGTTAAAGCGTTAGGTGTCATTAATGGCAAAGTCAAGGTATATTTTAGGTTTACACAAAAGAATGAAATGGTCACACAGATATGTTTTTGTATTAACCAATCTCTCGAGCCGGCGGTGGGGTAGCCTAGTAGTTAAAGCGTTTGCTCGTCACATCGAAACCCGGGTTCGATTCCCCACATAAGTGCATTGTCTGGAAGCCATTTCTAGTATCCCCCGCCGTGATATTGCTGGAATGTTGATAATAGTGGCGTAAAACTACACTCACTCACACACTCAATATGTCAATCATCGGTTTGTATGGTTCCATCTCGATTACTTACAGGCTGTCGTTACATAACGTGCTGTGGCCACTATAACCATCTCATGGTTGAAATGTGTTCTAACATGTCATTATTCTATCTATGGCAAGTCACCCTATAAATACGTACATAATTATTGGCACGACCTGGGTACTGGACCGGCAGCAAAAGTAGTAGATGCAGCACCAAAAGATAATGAATGACACTCCACCAGCTGTCCCTCCAGCGTAGACAGCAACACTGACCGAACTGTGAACGAAAAAGATAGTTTTCATCATCATTCGGAGTGTTTCGCTGCTTATGGTAAATATCACACGTTAATTTTGAAGTCAAAGGAACGTTAACCAACGAAAGATGCGTGCTTGAGAAACTATATATCTAATAGTCATTGTAAACTTCACGAATCTGCAAAATTACTTTGTCACCAGCTGAAATGACATGGTCCTACGCATATGTATGTACCACTGCGGGTAAATCAACTTAGCGACTCGAGAGTTTGCCCTAACCCACGGGCTTGATTTCCAGCATGGGTGCCAATCCCTAAAACACTTTCGGGAGTCCTTCCCATCTGAGTGAGTGAGTGACTTTCACCACTAGGCTATCCCACCGCCCTTTTCCTGTTTGAGATTTCCAAATCACTCACTGTAAACTCTGACTGATATTCCTCAGCCAGACTGAAATGTTTCCTTTCAACTGAGTGCTCTGACTCTTGGGTTATCAGGGACGATGAAGTTAAAGCGTTGGCTCGTCACGCCGAAGACCAATTTCCGATTTCGCATTTGAGAACATTGTATGAAGCCCATTTCACGCGTCCCCCGCAGTGGTATTGCTATAAAAGCGGCGTAAAACTAATCTCATTCACTCACGTGAGACTTCGATTAAAACGCGCCGAAACCTTTTGTGCCATCTCAACGATCATTTCCATCAAATCACTCACTCACTGACTATCAATCGTTTCTACCCATTATCGATCAGGACCAACCGATATTTTTTAACATGTAACCACAATTCTCGGTTTCCATCCGCATCTACTCACTAAGTCAGTAAGATCTAAATGTACGAGTGTGCATGATTTCGGTGACAGAATTATGGCATGATGAAATAAAATGAAAAATACAATAATACAGAGACACCGTGGTAAGTTCCTTGATATAACCGGGGTGAACTGGGGTAGTCTAGCAATTGCGAAGACCCCTGTTCGATTCCTAACACCCATTTCTGGTGTTCCTCGCGGTGATATAGCTGGAACATTGTTAAAATCGGCTTAAAACTATACTCACCCACTTCACACAATGTAATGATATAATGCAATAACCTTACCTGGTCTTGCAGCACTCGTTTGAGCAACAGCCATTGGGACATGACCTGTATTTTACATAGCCAGTGCTAGATACATATCTGCAATACTCGGCTGTGACGACTGCAACAACACAACAGCGACAAAAGGAGTTAACAGTTAAAATGACCAATAGTTTAACTGACGGAGACTGGTTTGTCAACATATACACTTACAAAAAGTAGGGGGACTGTACTTTCAATGTGCCATTATCAAAATTGGGAGATATGTGGGATTGAATCAATGTTGCTACAATAATAATGGATGTTTTGATTGTGCATCACCACATTGATTTCATTCAAAGCAAAGCTGTTCGTTCAGTTATCCCCCTCGGTGATAACGTGAAATGACGCTGTATACACAAGATGAATGACAGTGTAACGTTCCTCAATGGGTTTTCTTTCTACCAGACTTCAAAGTTCAGGTTCCCCTACTTTTGTTGAAGAGTATATGTTGTCACCAAATGCAAGAATCAAGAAGATACGCACAAAGACACATGAGGAAAATTACAAGAAGATGCAGGCATTAGTTACGCCTTGGTAGGTTTCTAACGAAACTAACATAACTTACAGTGTAGCCTTAACTGGTTCCCTGCATTGTGGGAAGGTTAGTGTGTGTTAAGTTTTTATACTGAAAATTATCAAATGATCATTCAAAACTCTCCTAAAAGCTAGCGCGAACTGCGCAACTGGTAAAACAGTGCAAAGTGTCTCCAAACCCATGGCTTTCGAACACATAGTATGACACGAACACATGGGAACACATGGTATGACGTATTCATTATAAATTTGGTATCGTACTGTGAACTCATTTCTTGGATACTTTTACTTCTATCGGTATGTTCCCTTGAAGATCTGGGCTAGAATTGGTCTTCGACAACCAATACTTGTGCCCCCGTGAAGATCTGAGTTAAAATTGGTCTTCAACACCCCATGTTTGTCCGACTAACTAACTCACTGACTTGGCTGAAACATGGCATCGTATCTCAGTTGCGTAGTTTGACAAGCAACAAACGAAGAATAAAAACAAACAAATCGTTTCCTTATGAAAATGATCTTGTTGTAATATTCATGGGGTCGATGAACCAGAACGACAGCAGATTGTTGGAAGTCAAAAGTAAATTAAAATTTTGATTTTACTCCTGCCGTGTAAACATTCATGCTTTTTGTCGCATACAAGTATTGAAAGCATTTAATAAAGCATGTTCATTTTACAACACAGTTGGGACGTTTTAGCAAGTTCGCCCATGCATTTCTTTCGTGGCGTCAGTATGGCGAACATATGCTACGGAGTTTCATGATAAAACCTTATCACATCAGTTCACGAGCACAAATACGTCCCGATTCAAGTACATGTAGACCACCAAAGGCAAAGACACTATGAATTCAACAGGCATTATTCCAATTTGCACAGTGGGAGTTTACTATCATGTTTTTCGAACAATGTGTATTTCAGATATATAATATGTCTAGGTAGGTGAGATATAACTGCATACATAGGAATAGACGGATGATTAACAGTTTTGTGCACATCTAATCCAGATTCAAAACAATCACATTCAGTTTTTAGTAAAAGAATATGTCATTTTCAAAGGTGGCATATCATCTCTTTATTTTCAACTGAAAAAATCAGTTTGCCTTGCACAGAGAAATATGGACTATTATGATGTGACAATCGACTAGATAGGATGATACAGGAAACTCATCCAGTAGAAGTTCCCAGAAACTTGCGTTAGGGCGACAATTCTGTTATAGTTGTCGGACTCTTTGTACATATACTCGGACTCTTTGCATATATAATGCATCAAAATATCATTCACTGGATTGACTGATCCGAGTTCGATTACATACAAACATCTTACCCACAGATGGAGTTATCATGAATGTAACAGTAACCAACGTTTTCTCCACAGATCATAGGTAAAACATTCTTCAGGTAACAGATAGATTTACGCCGCTTTTAGGCTTTATATTCCACCAATATCACTATATTGGACACCAGAAACGGTCCTTATATAAGAGGAATCGAACCCGGATCTTCGGTGTGATGAGCAAAAGCTTTAACCACTAGGCTACCTCACAACCCACTCTTCAGATAACATATTACAAAGGCAGCCCTTGGTTTTGCATTAATCTGACAAAATTGGATCTGAAATATCAACCTTACCAGGTAGAAGAAGCAAAAGAGTCACAAATCGGCGGGGGAACATATTTGCAGCACACCTGCTGAAACGGGTAGGACTGAGTGATGATACAGTGCTTGTGGGGCGTCCCTCACTGGTAACCAAAGGCAACAAGCAACACAAAGTTCACGTGGCATGCGCATATGGCGGGGATTCATTGCCTGCATTCCATAAGACGTAAAGATCCGGGTTAGAATAGGTCAACCCCTGCTTGTGATGAGAGCCGACTAAAGATCTGGAAAGAGCAGACAATCAATCACTGGACTGTCTGGTCCAGACTTGATTCTATACAAACTGCCGTGATACAGCACGAACATTTCGTGGGGTGTTAAGCAACACACATGGAAACAGGAATACAAGCTGTTAAAATGAATGCTGACTGTCAGTGACAAAAATGAGAGTGAAACCTCAAACATGCCATCATCAGTTTGGTTTTGACAACATGTGTATACCCTGTATATCTGTTTCTGAAATATGAGTATACAATGGAAACCGCCTAAGCAAAGACCGCTTAACTGTACAGACAGGATAAGTAAACACTATTCTTTGGTACCTGCAAATGTCTTCATTAATTATCACTATTAGAGTCTGGTTAACTAAACTCGCATAAGTAAACAATACCGCTTAACTAAACGTCTTCTCGCGATCCCTGGAAGTAATTTACTTAACACAACAGCCTGGAGAACTAAGTAAGCAGATAATAAAATGCGCATCCCGTAAAATTTTACTTATCATGTTTACACTGTACCTATTTTTATACCTCTGGATTAACGTCTGAGTGTTTATGTCCCTCTTCCTAGAATTCTTCCCGAAGGTTTAATGTTTATGATACTCTTTGCAAACAATATGCCCACCAAGGTATTCCGCTGGGGTAACCAGTGGTTGAAGCAGTTCGATTCCCCACATGGGTACAATGTGAAACTCATTTCCGGCGTCCTCCGCTGTGATATTGCTGGAATATTGCTAAGAGCAACGTAAGTGAGTGAGTGAGTGAGTGAGTTTAGTTTTACGCCGCACTCAGCAATATTACAGCTATATGGCGGCGGTCTGTAAATAATCCAGTCTGGACCAGACAATCCAGTGATCAACAACATGAGCATCGATCTGCGCAATTGGGAACCGATGACATGTGTCAACCCAGACAGCGAGCCTGACCACCCGATCCCGTTAGTCGCCTCTTACGACAAGCATAGTCGCCTTTTATGGCAAGCATGGGTTGCTGAAGGCCTATTCTACTCCGGGACCTTCACGGGTCAAGAGCGACGTAAAACCGTAAAACCTTGTTCACTCATTACGATATCACGCCAAGGATTAATTGATTGAATGTACTTTAACGCCGCACTCAGCAATAATCCAGCTATATGGTGGCGGTCTGTAAATATGGGCCAATATCATCAGATCATCCACCAGTGATCAACACCATGAACATCGACCTACGCAGCTGGGATGCGATGACATGTGTGTCAACCAAGTAAGCTAGTCTGATCACCCGATCCCGTTAGTAGCCTCTTTCATGCATATGGGACGTTGAAGATCAAATCTAACGGTCCCCACTGATTAAGGTCAATGGGGAACATCACGGCATATATCTAAGCAAACCACAACTCTACACTGACAATCTGAATCAAGGAGAATATAGAAATGGAGCATTCATGACTTGTGATATACTCAGTCCTTATACTATCAGCCAGCCTAAACAATTCCAGCACACAGATTCTTAATATTAATCATATGTCAATATGAATATACAGATGGAAAGAATGCATTTTTCAGAAGTGGATTATTGAAATATTTATGGAAATTAGTATGAAACGATGCTTCTTTTTACCCTGAATATGTTTAAAAATCACAGCTATAGTCACTCGGTTTTATGTTCTGTATCGGACTCAAGTATTTTTTACAGCAATAAATGTATCTCTATGGTTTTCATGTAAAGGTTGGAAGAACAACATATATCAATATGGACTACGAAGTTCTCGAGTTAATTCCGTCCGTCTGGGCTCGTTTTGTTTGCACTCAGCAACATTCCAGCTATATGACAACGGTTTATAAATAATCGGGGTTGTATCCAAACAATCCAAAAACTTTCACCACAAGCATGTGTTGCTGAAGACCAGTTCTAACCCGGATTTTCACGGGTCCACCTGCTGAATAATAAAATTTAACAATATTAAAATTTCGGAAATGGTTTATCAAGTACTCGAATCTAATGAAAGATCCTAAGAGATTTGTTTGAAACAGAATCTCGAAAGTTGCGCTAAGTGTTTACAGTCTGTTCTCCTAACCAGGAAGTGATATACAAATACTACATTCATTGTTGCTAAATCTTTCATTATGAATTTATTGATTCAATAAGTCCAATATACACTCTTAAAAAAAACAACAAAAAAAACAAAAAAAACAAAAAAACAAAACAAAACAAACAAACGTAGAATGAAATTCAACAATGATACTTACAATTTTGTGCACATATGTAAACTCTGGATTGTTTTAGAAGTTCATGCATGACCAAACGCAACCAAAAATGATTTTGAACGGTTTTATCAATCAGGATTGTCATGATGTGCGCGGTCTTGCAGCACAATGATTCTTTCTCACGTGCAAAGCAGGAGTACAACATGTGACCATAAAAGACCCAAATGAATCTCACAATTTCATCAACGATCTTAGTACTGGGACGTCTCAGCGCTGCCGATCGAAATCAGTCAATTGGACGATTGCAAGCTGGCGAATCAAAGGGTAAGGTGGCAAGGATCTTCAACGTTCATTCCAACGATCGATCGTTGTTTCGTCAAACAAATTCGACAAATGACCGTCCAAGATCAGGAAGACCTAGAGTCACCCCACCTGCCCAAGATCGGTACGTACGGGTAACCCACCTACGTGGCCGCCATCGTACCCCCCGGGACACAGCACAAGAACAGTTTGGGCCCGAAGAGTGTCCGATCAGACAATCAGGAACCGTCTCAGAGAAGTAGGAATACGTGATAAAACGTCCAAAAGTTGTTTCCTCCTTGACACGAATCCATCGACGTCGAGGAGTGAGATGGAGTACCACGATGCTGTCATGGAACCTGGCAAACTGGAGGCGCATATGGTTTAGCGATGAATCCCGTGATTTCCTCAGGCGACGTGATAATAGAGACCGTCTGGGGAGGGAGGGTAGGTGGGCGGATGGTGAGGTGTTGGGGGGTTGGGATCTCATACACCCGCAGATCGGAACTCGTGCTTGTCCATGGCAATCTGCCGGCCAAACCAGATTCTTCGTTCGCACGTCCTTAGCCTTGTTGACCGTCAACGGAAGCTCTTCCAACAGGACAACACCAGGCCCCACACAGCACGTGCCACCGTGGACTATCTGACCAATAACAACATCAGTACCCTCCTCTGGCGAACACCTTTGGGATCAGTTCAATAGACGGGTACGTCGACGTCATAGTCCAGCACAGAATCTTCAACAATTGGTCCACATGCAGCAGGGGATGGAGACGGATTCCATAACAAAACATCCGACGACTGATTCGATCTGTACCCTGGAGGTGTCGGTCAGTATGGCAGCTGGAGGTGGTCATACGAGGTACTGACTTCAACACCATCTGGTGGACAGCAGTAATGACTGTCATGACTTTTATTCTCATGAAATATGGACAAGATAGCAATACATTGGTCCACAAAATTTCATTCATGTACCTTTGTTTTCCGCCCAACTACACGTCCCTGAATAACACCAAACTTTCATTGATATTTGGGTTTTGCGTTTCTATTTTTGAAGAGTGTACATGACTGTAAAACTTTTCTGTCTGACTCACTGCCGCGGTATATTTCGTGTCATGTATTATCCTGCAGCG